>NC_091980.1:44035119-44369793 GCF_044704955.1 Pristiophorus japonicus | reverse complement strand
TCATAGAGCTGTTTTTGAAGTGGGTAATGGCAGTCACTGTATTATCTCCACCTTGTGAGAGTTGGGGAATGATCCCTCTGGAGAAATGGACACTCCTAGAAAGGTGACCCATTCTTTTACTAATTGAGCCTTATGGGGATTCACCTTTAGTTCCGCCTGAGCCAACAATGTCAAAAGTTCGTGCAAAAGTGACAGATGCTCCTCCATGCTGTCGGTTGCCAGCAGCAGGTCGTCTACGTACTGCAGCAAGCAGGTAGGGTGGGAAAAGTATTTTAAAATTGCAGCCATTCTTTTATAGAATATCGTGGGGGCATTGTGGAACGCCTGAGGCAGGCATGTCCAGGTGTAGCTCTGGTCCTCAAATATGAACGCAAATTTGTATTTTAACAGGGATACTCCAGAATCCATTGGCGATGTCGAGGGTCGAGAAGTACTTGGAACCAGCAAGAATTTGAGATAATATGCTGGGAGTTTCTCTTACGACCGGTGAGCAGGTTGGTGTTACAGAATTTAACTTTCTGTAATCAATAGCCAGTCGCCTCCGCTATCAGGCGTTTTAACCGGCCATGTGGGTAAATTAGTCGTGAAAGTGCCTATCCTAAGAAGACCCTGCTCAACTAGGGATTTTATGGTGTCTCGGATGTAAGGGTGACTCTCCCTTGTGATTGAGTGGGGGCATCCTTCAATAGATTCTTCGCCTGCCATTGTTCCACAGTCATGCTTGCATGTGGCAAACACCGCCAGGTGTTCCTGAAGTAGTTTTGCCCCAGCTTCATTTTCGCTCCCCGGAGGGTCATACTCAGATGGCTTTTTAATAGCAAAAACTGAGTGAGCATCTTAAATTTCTATCACTCCTGTCTTATCTCTCAATCCCATCCAAACACAGTCCTGATTATAATTTATCACCACGCCATACTGATCCAACACATCAGCCCCTACAATTCCCCTTCCGTCAGGGGTGGTCATCAGCATAGGTGCTGGGACCTTACAGGTGAGGCCTCCCAACTGAAGTTCAGTGGCCTTCCCTGTATATGTGGTGGTTGTATCACCGTTAAACCCTTTAAGGGTCATACAACTCTTGCCTGCCTCTGCGTGGCGTTCAGGGTATGGGGTGTGGATGATGTTAATGACTGAGCAGGTATCGCTAAACATAATCTGCTGCCTGCCCCCTTTTAAGACAAGGACTACTGGTCTACCGCTACCATCACATCGGAACCCCACTTCCGACCAATCTTTGGGGGCCAAACCCAATCATAGGGTCGATCCTTGAATGGGTCGCTATAATGAGTGTGCATCGCCGATTGTGTGCACCGATAAATAATTTTGCATTCTCCCCATGGCAATTTTTGTTTGTATGCGGGTTATCAACTGGTCCAATCGTTGATCTGTCTCAGAGGGCTTGGATTCGTCCTGCTTTAAAAGGGTTACTAACTGAGCCAATTGTTCCATCCTAGAGAGTTTGGGTTCGTCCCTTGGGAGGTATCTATGCATTGCATCATGGTTCGGTGCTGGTCTGGGTCTGCTGCAGTTTTTTGCTAGGTGGCCTACCTTCTTACAATTAAAGCACTGTCCCTTATAGGGATAGTTTCGAGATCCCTCCATCATTGACACTGGTTTATTTGCAGTGGGTGGTGACTTCACATTTAACTGGTCTTTTACCATCTCCAAGCTATTTGAGTGCTGGTCTCTACATCTGTCCATTGATTGGTGGGCTTCATGGCTATGCCCAGGGTGGTTTTAACTAAACATAGAAACATAGAAACATAGAAAATAGGTGCAGGAGTAGGCCATTCAGCCCTTCTAGCCTGCACCGCCATTCAATGAGTTCATGGCTGAACATGCAACTTCAGTACCCCCTTCCTACTTTCTCGCCATACCCCTTGATCCCCCTAGTAGTAAGGACTTCATCTAACTCCCTTTTGAATATATTTAGTGAATTGGCCTCAACAACTTTCTGTGGTAGAGAATTCCACAGGTTCACCACTCTCTGGGTGAAGAAGTTTCTCCTCATCTCGGTCCTAAATGGCTTACCCCTTATCCTTAGACTGTGACCCCTGGTTCTGGACTTCCCAACATTGGGAACATTCTTCCTGCATCTAACCTGTCTAAACCCGTCAGAATTTTAAACGTTTCTATGAGATCCCCTCTCATTCTTCTGAACTCCAGTGAATACAAGCCCAGTTGATCCAGTCTTTCTTGATAGGTCAGTCCCACCATCCCGGGAATCAGTCTGGTGAATCTTCGCTGCACTCCCTCAATAGCAAGAATGTCCTTCCTCAGGTTAGGAGACCAAAACTGTACACAATACTCCAGGTGTGGCCTCACCAAGGCCCTGTACAACTGTAGCAACACCTCCCTGCCCCTGTACTCAAATCCCCTCGCTATGAAGGCCAACAGAGTGGAGTTGGGTCAGAAACATTGATTTAAATTGTTCCTGATTCTTTCCTACTTTAGCATTTGCGGGTGCCTGGTTCTGGGTACGTTGATAGATATCGTACAGGCGATTACTGAAGGCTCTAAGGGTCTCTTCTGGGCGCTGCTTGGTCTGATTAAGCAGAGCCACTAAGTTCAAGTTTTGGATCCCTAAATGGTTTAGAATCTCGGTCATGAGTGCATTGGCCACTGCGCCGGGCTGGAGGACTGCGTCTGGCAGATTATCTTTTAGGAAAGTGGAACAAGTCAAGAGGAGGACTCGTGTTAAGATTCTCTATTCTGACTTGGGGTGACCCCTCCTGAAATTTGCCCACCTCCTATTAACTTCCAGTGGGTCATCCCCATCATTAATGGGCCCCCCAACTTATGGCTACACGCTGTGGCGGCAGCACCAGATATGGGCCGTGAGTCAGTATGGTTACTGGTGATGTGACCATGTGTATTACGTCGTAAAGAAGCAGTTACTACGGCTACGATTGGCTCTTGTGTCTCCAAGGTATCCCATCCTAGATCACCACCCTGGGGATTATACTGACTGCCTTCCTCTTCCCAATCTGTCTCCCCCTTGTCCCCTTCTGCTGTCTCTGTTATGGCTCCTCGTGTAACTGCGGATACCAGGGCCTGCTGCTCCCCTAACTTACTTTTTAGCCTCGCTCTTTCTAGTTGGGATTGGGAGTGATCTGCCTCCCTATGTCGCTTCTTAATTACTTCCCTTAATGCTCCCCTAGCATCTTCTATCTCTTGCTGAAGTCCCAAGTTTTCCAATTTATATATTTTTAACTCTAATTTGTTTTCATTTGCTTCAACGACGGCTGCTGTGGCATTTAAATTTGAAAGGCTTTGTTGTTGTAGCAACAAAGCTGCCTGTTAGGCTCCTCTTTCTAGTTGCCTAATACTGTGGTTTAATTGATCAATTTCTTGACTTAAATGCTGTATTTCTCCCTCTTTTAACCGCTTCACAAGTTGGAGGCCTTCTTCTTTTTGCTGTTTTATACCTTGAATCTCTTTCTTTTCGTTGAATCTCTTTTACTTGCAATTCCTTTAAATCCTGTATCTCTTTTGCCATTTGTTCTTTCACACTCGGAATCTATTTTACTTGTAGTTCTTTTAAATCTTGGATCATTTTGGCATCCTGCGTCATTAATTCCTCATCTCTCCGGGCACAATAAAATGCGCTGAATGCCAAGAGACCATTTGCCTGTTTTGGCCTTAGCTCTCCTTGATCTACTTTCTCCTGGATAAATGCCATGAGCACCCCAAAGGACGCAGGTTGGTCCTTACGGAAGTACGGTGCCTGTGCCTGTAACTATTCTTTGTCCGTTATGGATACCATTTTGGACAGCTTCTCTGATGAACTATCTCAACATTTCTTTCTGTTGGCTTTCTGTTCATGACCAATCCCTTCATCCTGTGTCTTTTAAATTTAACGACTGGTGGCTCCCCACTTAAACAGTTACAACTATCGAGACGACTGTTCCTTAAGACGCAACTTCTCCCGATCTGTTTAACCGTTTATAGTTTATACTTCGCAACACAGGTTAGAATCGCAACTCCTGAAATTTCCAATTGTTCAAAAGAATCATCAAAAGCTGTCTTGCCAGATCCTGGATGAGTCCCCAATTTGTAAGATTTCTAAATCTCTGGCATTAAATTGACAGCAAGACTGATTCTTTTAAAACAATTTGGAATAGTTTATTAATCACACACACATGTACATCTATCAGCAGTTGTCAGCTATCCTACGGATCGACTTAGTTGCAACAGATACAATGTTACAAGAATGATTTAAAAAAAGGTATATAAAGGTATATGTCACTTTCCTCTGGCTGGCTGACTGAGCACACGGCCTTTGGGCTGGTCTTGAGAGGACAGTTTTCCTGTTGCCTTATGCTCAGGAGAGAAGAAGAGAGAAAGAAAGCTTTGTGCTTGCATTTTTATATCTCTTAAGTCCATTGTTTCTCAGAAAGCCCCAGGATTGGGTCTTGGTTCCAGGGCAGTTCCTTATTGGCTCTCCTCACATATGTGTCTGTCTGGAGGACTGGTGCCTTGACTAGCTTAATGGCTTTCCAATTAACACCTTTTCTAGTTTGGTGAGTTTCAAAGCCATGGCGACATGAACTTGGGGAAGTCATCCATTTTATTTCAACACTGCAGCCTTCCATATAATCTACACTTTTAACATTTCTATATATACAGAATCAATTTTGTCATTACTAAACACTTTTATTCTTACAATCTCCCCAACTTGAGGGGGAACTATCTTTATTGACTCCTCATATGGTTTATCTCCTCAGGGCTCACATATCATAAACATTGAAGGGGTTCTGATAGCTCTGCTGTTTATGTTTCTGTGAGGTAGATGACCGCTGTATGATGGGTTTTAAACTTAGAGACAGAGAGAAAAGTGCATGGCCTGACTTGGTCCCCACACATGCAAGGCACGATCCTGACCAATGGATCCACCACAGATCCAATTCATGTTCGGACCAGGGTCAAGCAAGGCTGTGTCATTGCATCAACGCTCTTCTCAACCTTCCTTGCTGCAATGCTCCATCTCATCCTCAATAAGTTCTCCGCTGGTGTGGAGCTAATCTACAGAACAAACGGGAAACTATTCAACCTCCATCATCTCCAGATCATCAGATCCAAGGTTGTCCCATCCTCTATCAATGAATTACAGTATACAGATGATGCTTGCATCAGCACACCAAACCATTGTCAACACCTTCACCGATGCCTTCCGCTAAACATCCATAAGACAAGGTCCTCTACCAACCTGCCCCGCCACACAGTACTGCCCCCCGATTATCAAAATCGATGATGAGGCCTTGGACAACATAGACCATTTTCCATACCTCAGGTGCCTACTGTCAACAAGGACAGATATCAATAACGAAGTCCAACACCGCCTGCAGTGTGCTAGTTCAGCCTTCGGTCACCTGAGGAAGAGAGTGTTTGAAGACCAGACCTCAAACGCAGCAAGAAGCTCATGGTCTACGTGATACCCGTCCTCTTATATGCATCAGAGACATGGACCATGTACAGCAGGCACCTCAAAGCACTGGAGAAGTACCAACACTGCCCCCGTAAGATCCTGCAAATTCAATGTCAGTGTTCTAGCTCAGGCAAACATCCCTAGCATCGAAGAATTGACCACGCTCGATCAAGTGCTCTACTCAGAGCTCCGAGCCTCGGAGCTCCAACACGGCAAGTGAGCCCCAGGTGGGCAGAGGAAACCCTCAAGGACACCCTCAAAACCTCCTTGAAAAAGTGTAACACCCCCACCGACACTTGGGAGTCTCTGGCCCAAGGCCGCTCAAAGTGGAGGAGAAGCATCCGGGAAGGCGCCGAACACCTCGAGTCTCTTCACTGGGAGCAAGCAGAAGCCAAGTGGAAAGAGCAGAAGGAGTGCATGCCAACCCAAGCGCCCCACCCACCCATCCCTTCAACCACCACCTTCCCCACCTGTGACAGAGACTATAGGTCCCGCATTGGACTCATCAGTCACCTGAGAACTCATATTAGTGTGGGTGCAAGTCATCCTCGACTCCGAGAGATTGCCAAAGAAGAGAATATTTTGTTTGTAACTGCATCAAGTGTTTTTCAGCAGAATAAAATATCTGTGTTTGTCTTACTCATTTCAAAATACTCGATTGCTATGTTTATTTCTTGTTTTTTTCATTATAAGGAGATCAGTATACACCGTTTCCATTTACAATAATACTCCAGTGAACAAGATAAGCATCCTGTAAAAGATGCTTTTTATTTCAACATTATTATATATTATAGGAACATATATTTATACTCTAAAAATGTACTGCCAAAAGACAATTTTTCATTGTATTTACATTGCTTGGCAACCTATAGGTTACTCGGAATACGAAAGAGTAAATTCAACAATTCTGAGTTCCAATAAAAGTCTCTGTGTGTCAGAGATATGGCAATAACACTATCAACATTGATTGACTGACTTCCATTACCTTTGTGTGTAGCTGTCAAGTTTTGATATTTTTGTATTATTTGTCATAGGAGGCATTTTGCATATTTCATATAAAGATGCTGATATTAAGTTCAATTCAGGGGTTAAATCCATAGAGAACACAAATTGTTGGGAATGCAAATTGGTTCTGGATAATCCAGCTGCATAAGTGATGTTTTCCTCATACGACATTAACTTGAGACAAGTGGTTAATTTTGACTTTGGGCAATAGTGTAAAATGTGTGATATCGGCTTAAATTAGTGCGAATATGTTGGAATGGATTCATATCAGTCTAACAACTTGGAGGGGGAATCTGCCAAACAAGGTATATATAACAAATAAATTGCTAAAATGTAGCAGCTAAAACACTTTCATTTTCTTCAAAGGAATTTTGTGGGGCATACCCAGCTATTGCTCCGTGCAACATTATTTTCTTCAAGATTTTCAAATGAAGTGGGTGTTTCCTGGAGGAAAAGCATTAACTGCCATTATTCGAGCATTCCTGTCATTATGTTTGCAGAATTGCCAGCATTTGAAGTAGTGATGAGTAGCAATTGAAAAATGAGACTGAGATTCCTCTAGTTAGGGTTTCAGTATGGTGCATTACTATGGATAATGATGTAGACCATTGGCCTGTTAGTGGAGAAGTAATAGTCCCAGTTACCTTCTGTAACTCTGTAACTTTGAAGACTATCACAGTTCATTTATGGTCAAGGTCTCTTTGTTATGGTACAGGGTCTGTGGAGAGAGCCGACACCATCTGTGTCAGAGCAGTCAACGTCCATGGGAAATATGAGGAGCAAAATTACTAATCAACAAGGGCATAACAGATTTTAAAGCTCACCTGGAGGTAGTCAATGAGGTTCCCCTGAGACAGCAAATGTAGCTCCCAATGTCTGTGTCAACAAATCATAATTCATGCCCTTAGACTTTTTTTAATGCTTGCAATGTGTAGTAACTTTTATTCCCAATATATGAAAATAAACATTTTTGCCAGTACCGAAAGAAGGATAATAGTTAGGAATTTCTGGTAGCCACTGGCAGAAAAATTCATGAAATATTGAATATACCTACAGTTTACATTATGACAAGCCCAGGTCTACTGCTCCTGTCATTGTAACTGGTTGTCTCCACATGTCATTTTCAAGGATGGCTTTAAGGTGTTGCCATTTTTTGGTGCTGTGTCAGCTTTTGCTACTTTTCCAGGTTGACAAGTGTACAATTTGGAGGTTGATTGATCAGGATCAATCCAATCTTCTCCATCTGAGATTGATCAGATGTGAACAGTCCAATGGCCTTGTGCTACATCTATAGATACCTGGAAGAACTCCGCTCCGACCCAGGAGAGGGACAATCAAACAATCTCAGACCAAGCCTGCAAGGATGTTGAAATTTGTGCTAAACTGTTGTCTGGAATTTTCTGGGGTCCATGCAGGCACGATCGGAGGCAGGTCGGATGGGAAATTTGAAATAAGTTGGAGCGGGTTGGGAATCCACTGTCATCCCGTCCCCATGCACCTTTCCCTCAGGTGCATTTGCCAGTGCAGCAGTGACCCAATGGCAGAGCAGGCAGCCTAATTCAAATCATTACCACCTTTTGTGTCAGACCCTTAAGCAGCCTTTTTCCCCCTACCTTTCAAATTTCCCTGGCTGCCCATGGGATTCACACAGCTCGGGAACCACATCTGTCAGCCTGAGGTCGATTAGATAACAGCATGGAATGTACTATAAAAGCTCCCACCTCACAGCTGGTCACTTTCCTCAGGCAGAAGCTGTTGACTGCATTCCCAGCCGACAGTTAGCTTTCCACAGATTGCAAGTGTTTGCAGCAAAGTCGCCATCCAATCTCAACTCATTGGTACAAACTATCACTCCATTGACAGATTGCTTCTCTCATCTCTAACTGACCTGCCATCTATTCTATCAGCATGAATACCATTCATACTGTGTCACCTTGGTCCTCAGAATCGGACTACAATGAGCCCCAACACCAGCAGCAAAAGGCACACCAGCAGCACGAACAACAACACCACCAACCTTCTCCTCAACCACCTGATACTGCACAGGATAGAGGGTATCAATGCAGAGCTGCACTGTGCCAGAGGCGATACCCCCAACACAGGGTATACAGGCAGAGGATGAGCTTTCTCAACATGTTGGAGCAGCAGTGCCAAAGGAGGCTCAGACTATCGCGCCAGGTCATCGCAGACATTTGCACATTGCTTGAGCAAGACCTTCAGCGTAGAGGAACGGGTGGACATACTTTACCAGTGGCAGTCAAAGTCACCAGCGCTCTCAACTTCATTGCCTTGGGCTCCTTCCACGGATCTGCAGCAGATATTTTCAGTATCTCACAGATGGCCACCCACAGATGCATCAGTCAGGTCACCAATGTCCTCTTTGGCAAGTCAACCAATTATATCAACTTTTCCACTGATGAAGCCAGTGTTACTGAGTGGGTGTTCGGCTTTGCCACTGTGGCTGGCTTCCCATAGGTGCATCATCATCATCATAGGCAGTCCCTCGAATCGAGGATGACTTGCTTGCACGTCAAAAAGTACACAAGTATTTCAATGAAGGACCTAATATTCCAGGTCCCGAACTAAATCTTGAAGAGTGGAAGATGCCTGTGCATGGATTTTTTTAACATGTGGTGACCGTTGCACACCAGCCACCACACAGACTTGACAGAGCTAAGTCTTGGTCCAGTGGCAAGGATTAACCAAAACTGCTGCACGGGCCTAGTGCGCACACATATCGCAGTGTGGGCTGGCCCGTGCGGCCCTTGGCCCCTGGCCCCGAAGTCATGCCTCTCCTGGGCCCCAATCACATCTCTCTACAATCTCTCGCCGCTCCTTCACCCTGACCTCTTCACTCCTGCTGTACCTGTCCACGCTCCAATCACTGACCTGGATCTTGGTGACGTCCCTCTTCCCTGCCATTGCTCTGCTGCTCCAGCACGTGCTGCTCCCTGGAGTGGTATGCCGCCACACTGCTCCTTCTGCTCCCCAACTTGTTCCGATGGTGCTCACAGGCCACGGGCCGCTCAGCCAAGTAGAGCCACAGGTGCAGGGCATCATCAACTGAACACATGTGGCCCACAGGGCATCGCATCATAAACCAGAAGTTTTTCTCAACCAGAAGAGCTTTCACTCCCTCAATGTGTAGCTGGTCTGCAACCATAGGAAGCTCATCATGCATGTGACAAGCATGTGAACAGTAACAGGTCGTCCACATGCTGCACTAATCTAGAGGGTGTACTGAAGACAGACAAGCAATCCGCCACACACTGATGGAATATTATGGGGCTGTTACAGAACCCTTGTGCCAAACAGGTCCACATTTGCTGCTGTCCCTTAACCTCACAGATCATCCCCTTTGTCTTGGTCAGGTTTCCTACACTGGCTTTTTCTGCCTGATGGGCTTTGAACCGCAGTGTTAACTTCCTTATCATCCCAGCCTCGGTGTTGTTGTTATTCTCGGGCTGCTTGCAAATATGACAGTTAATGGGATATGAGGGTCCATAACCAATGGCTCTTCTCACTGAAGTCGGCTAGCAACAAAAAAAAATGGCGGCCATGGTATCGGGCCCCCACCTTTAATAGCCGCCACACAGCCAGGGCAGAGAGAGAGCATACAAGGTTCACCGACAGAAAAAGCTGTCGGGGCACTGCTCAGTAGCAATAAAATTTTGCTTGCTAAATTTCATGGGAAGTGGGGGTCCCGACAGTGCGCACACTGATGACGCATGCACGGCCAGTTGGCAGTGGCGGAGTGGAAGTGGAGACCGCCAGAAAACCCCCCCGCTGGACTCCGCTGCATGGCCGCCGCAAACGAGCGGTAACTGGCCTTATTGGGGAGCTGAATTTCAGCCCCAGTTTCTCTGATAAGTACTTAAGAAATAGGAGCAGGAGTAGGTCATACCGCTCCTCGAGCCTACTCCACCATTCAATAAGATCATGGCTGATCATTGATTTCAACTCCATTTTTCTGCCCGATCTCCATAACACTTGATTCCCCTAGACTCCAAAAATCTATCTATCTCAGCCTTGAATATGAATATGACTCAGCATCCACAGCCCTCTGGGGCAGAGAATTCCAAAGATTCACAAATCACTGAGTGAAGAAATTCCTGCTCATCTGTCTTAAATGGCCGAACTCTTATCCTGAGACTATGCCCCCTAGTTCTAGACACTCCAGCCAGGTGAAACAACCTCTAAGCATCTACCCTGTCAATCCCCTTCAGAATCTTGTATGTTTCAATGAGATCATTTCTCATTCTTCTAAACTCCAGAGAGTATAGGCCTATTCTACACAATCTCTCATCATAAGTGTTACATATGGAAGAACTTCACAAGACTGAGTACTGTGAGCTAAAACTGACTTGACCTTAGTCTCTTTAATACAACTCCAGAGTGCTTAAGCAGCATGGCAGACAACCTTTTATACTCCTTGAACGAGGCGTGCAGGTGACCCTTGGGCTTCCAACAGTTGCGTCCTCTGGTGGCAAGTCTTAAACAGTTACAATGTTTACGTACATAACATCAATCCCCGCCCCCCACCCCCCCAAAGTCTTTGATGCAAATTATTTACAAGTTGAGACGATCCGGGGTCTTACGCTCCCTGGTTGATTGTCTGAGTTCAAACTCTGGCATGGGTGAGTTGGTCAGACCATTGCTGCACTGCGGTGCGGCTGGTCTAACAGGACTGTTGGGAATGGTGGGTTCATCCTCTTGATTGACAGCGAGGTCAATTGCTGGTTGCGTGTGTGTTGGTGGATCGATGATGGTGATGTCCTCTTCAGGTTGTTCCTGGTTGTCGGTGAAACACAATTTGGTCTGATCCAAATGCTTTCTGCACATTTGTCCATTCAATAGTTTGACTATAAATACTCTATTCTCCTCCTTGGACAAGACAGTGCCAGCAACCCATTTAGGACCATGACTGTAATTCACGACAAACATAGGGTTGTTAACATCAATGTCACGTGATACAGCTGCACGATCGTGGTACATGTTTTGCCGGTGACGCCGGGTTTCGACATGATCATTTAGATCTGGGTGGACTAGGGAGGGCCTGGTTTTGAGTGGCCGCTTCATTACCAATTCTGCAGGGGGAACCCCAGTGAGCGATTGGGGTCGTGTCCGGTAGCTGAGCATGACCCGAGTAAAGCGCGTCTGCAAGGCGACTTCCGTCATGCGTTTCAAGCTCTGCTTGATAGTTTGGACTGCCCGTTCCGCTTGACCGTTGCATGCAGGCTTAAATGGGGCAGGCCTGACAGGCTAGATGCCATTGCAGGTCATAAACTCATTGCATTCCGAGCTGGTGAAACTCAGTCCATTGTCACTGACAAGGACGTCGGGCAAGCCATGGATGGCGAACATAACCCGGAGGCTTTCAATGGTGGCAGTGGATGTGCTGGATGACATGATTACGCATTCAATCCATTTCGAGTAAGCATTCACTACAACTAAAAACACCTTTCCGAGAAAGGGGCCAGCAAAATGTACGTGGATGCTGGACCACAGACTCAATGGAGCATCCCTTGGTGCATTGCTCAGTTGTGAGTATGTGTTGCACTGGTGTACGCATGATTCTAAGTCTGAATTAATGCCGGGCCACCAAACATGCGACCTGGCTATCGCCTTCAACATGACTATGCCTGGGTGGGTATTGTGTAGTTCGCGTATAAACGTTTCCCTGCCTTTTTTTGACAAAACCACCTGATTACCCCATAAGAGATAATCCGACTTGATGGACATTTCAGCTTTGCGTCGGTGAAACGGCTTAATTTCATCTTGCATTTCCTCGCGAACGGCCAACCAGCTCCCATTGAGAACGCAACTTTTTACAAGTGATAGCACAGGATCCTGGCTGGTCCATGTCCTGATCTGGCGAGCAGTGATGGGTGAACCCTCGCTCTCAAAATCATCCATGACCAGAAGCAAGTCTGCGGGCTGCGCAATTTCCACCCCGGCAGTGGGCAATGGTAGCCGACTGAGGGCATCAGCACAGTTCTCCGTGCCTGGTCTGTGGCAGATAACATAGTCATAGTCATTGGATGCGAGACGAAGCATTGGTGTTTATACCTTTGCTTTCTGAGAACAGTGAAATGAGCGGTTTGTGGTCGGTTTCAAGCTCAAACCGAAGTCCAAATATGTATTGGTGCATTTTCTTAACACCATAGACACATGCTAATGCCTCTTTCTCGACTATACTGTAGGCTCTTTCAGCCTTAGACAGATTTCTAGACGCGTATGCGTTGAAGTTTGCCTGATACATTGGTTTGCTGTAACACACAGCCAACCTCGTACGAAGATGCATCAAAAGCTAGCACTAATTGTTTACACGGATCATACAGTACAAGTAACTTATTAGAACAAAGAGGGTTTCTGGCCTTCACAAAGGCTGTCTCTTGAGATTAACCCCAAACCCAGTCATCACCCTTACGTAGCAACATGTGCAACGGTTCCAGCAAAGTGCTTAACCCGGTTATAAAGTTACCAAAATAGTTGAGGAGTCCCAGGAATGAACGCAGCTCCATCACATTCTGTCGTCTGGGTGCATTCTTGATGGCCTCTGTCTTTGAGTCCGTGGGTCTGATGCCATCTGCTGCAATCTTTCTCCCCAAAAATTCGACCGCTGACGCCAGGAAAACACACTTGGAGCATTTCAGCCTGAGTCCCACTCTGTCTAGTCGACTTCGAACCTCTTCCAGGTTGTGCAGGTGTTTGGTGGTGCCACGGCCAGTGATCAGGATGTCGTCTTGAAACACAACCGTGCGCGGAACCGATTTTAGCAGACTCTCCATGTTCCTCTGGAAGATGGCAGCAGCCGAGCGAATCCCATAAGGGCACCTGTGGTATATAAACAATACTTTGTGCGTGTTGTGCATGTCAATCTTTTCGAAGATTCAGCCAGCTCCTGTGTCACGTGGGCGGAGGTTAGGTCCAACTTGGTGAACGACTTCACCCCTGCTAACGTTGCGAACAGGTCATCCGCCTTGGGTAGCAGGTACTGGTCCTGTAACAAGACTCTGTTGATCGTTACCTTGTAGTCTCCGCAGATTCTGACCATCCCATCACTTTTCAACACTGCAACAATCGGACTGGCCCACTCGTTGAACTTGACTGGCGATATGATTCCCTCTTGCTGAAGTCTGTCTAGTTCGATTTCAACTTTCTCTCTCATCATATATGGAACTGCTCGAGCCTTGTGATGAACGGGCCTTGCATCGGGGATTAGATGGATCTGCACTTTGGTGCCTGTGAAGTTGCCGATGCCTGGTTCAATAGCGACGGAAACTTGCTCAGCACTTGAGCGCACGAGGCATCATCCACTGAAGGTAGTGCTTTGATGTCGTCACAGTTCCATCGAATCTTTCCCAGCCAGATTCTGCTGAATAGCATTGGGCCATCGCCTGGTACAATCCACAGTGATAAATCATGCACAGCTACATCGTACGATACCTTAACTGTCGCACTGCCAATGACTGGTATGAGCTCTTTGGTGTAGGTGTACAGCTTTGTCTGAATCGGGGTCAGTTTGGGCCTTTGTGCCTTGTTGCCCCAAAGTTTCTCAAAAGCCTTTTGGCTCACAATTGACTGACTCACCCCCGTATCCAACTCCATTGATACTGCAATACCATTCAATTTGACTTTCAGCATAATAGAAGGGCTCTTGGTGGTGAAGGTGTGTACCCCATACACTTCTTCCTCGGGTTGAGTTGCCTTTCTTGTTTGTTCCACGTGATCCGTGCCGGATCGATCATCCTCTGCCGACTCTGCCATGTGGTGAGTCACAGCACTCTTGCACATTTGCTGGAGGTGCCCCATTGTTTCTCAGCCTTGCACATGTAGTACTTGAATCGACATTGATGGGCTCGATGATTACCCCCGCAGCACCAACGCGGTGCGAATGGATTTGCATTCACACCCAATGGCGGACTCTGAGTCATCCTAGGTCTTGCAGCTGCAGACGTGTAAGCCCTGCCATATGCAGTTCTGCCTGCTACCAATGATATTTTATGCACAGTGCTTGCCGGTGAGCATCGATGCTGGGAAGATATCTGTCTGGTATTATCGCTCGTGGATATGAATGCTTGGGTTATCGTGATGGCCTTGCTCAGGTCTAAGGATCCAGCGGACAGCAGCTTGGTCGATGCCAAGCACAATAAAATCCCGCAGCATTTCCCCCAAAAATCCAGCAAATTCACAAGTTCCCACAAGGTGTCTCAGGTCAGCAACATAACTCGCCACGTCCTGGTCCTCGGGGCAGTGGTGCGTGTAGAAGCGATACCGGGCCATTAAGATGCTCTCTTTTGGCTTGAGGTGTTCCCAAACCAGCGTACACAACTCTGTATATGTCTTCTCCGCTGGTTTCTCCGGGGCTAGCAGATTCTTGATGAGGCCGTATATTGTGGACCCACACACGGTGAGGAGAATTGCCCTGCGCTTGATCACTGTATCATCCCCATCCAGCTCGTTGGCCACGAAGTACTGGTCGAGACGCTCAACAAAGGCTTCCCAATCATCACCCTCTACAAATCTCTCTAAAATACCAACGGCAGCCATGACCACGTGAAAGTTCGTAATCTGTTATTCGTCGTCAATTGTTAAGTATGAAAGAACTCCACAAGACTGAGTATTGTGCGCTAAAACTGATGTTACCTTAGTCTCTTTAATATAACTCCAGAGTGCCTAAGCAGCATGGCAGACAACCTTTTATACTCTCTTGCACGAGGTGTGCAGGTGACCCTTGGGCCTCCAACAGTTGCGCCCTCTGGTGGCAAGTCTTACACAGTTACAATGTTTATATGTAACAATAAGACAGCCCTCGCATCCCAGGAATCAATCTAGTGAACCTTAATTGCAGCGCTTCCAAGGCAAGTACATCCTTCCTTTGATAAGGAGACCTGATCTTGGAGCCCTACACCTCTATACCAACAGTCTGATTCTCAACGGCAGAAGCCCTTACGGCTTATGTTGAATGAGCTTCTGCTGCAGATCAGGCTAGAGCTGCCACACACTCCAGTGCTGAAAAGTTCATTCAGTACAGTGCTGCAGAGGCAGATAGTGGCATCTCCAACTGATATAACACTTGCTGTGCAATATCAGATGCTAACTTCAGTGCTTAAATACACATTTCATGTTCTGAGAATATCCTTCTTTTTAAAGCAGGATCAATGAGCTCTGGGTTCCCAGACTCTTCAGCTGAGTGATGACATTTTCTGAGCCTCTGACCAGCAGTGTCTTCTTTGACATCTTCCTCTCTCATCTCCTCCCGTGCACTCAAGATGCATCATGCTGTGGTCCTGGCTATTGTTTTTGCCTCTGATTCTTCTTCATTTGGCACAGTTAGGGAAGTACAAGATGCAGGGAAGGATAAATTGGGTTGCTGAGGAGGAAAGGTCACATGTGACTTTGAATAGAAGGAGTAACATGAGGTTTTCATGAGCCAGTTCACTGACAACTAATGTGAGATGCAATAGGATGACTCCTTCTATTGCCTTCCTTCCCAGGAGCTCCATAGCTCCTTCCTTGCATGAGGTGATAGGCTATAGGTTGAGGGTCAATCATCTGTCGTTATGGGTTCGGGGCATAGAGGGAACCATGATACCTCATTGAAGGTAAGTGATTCAAGCACTTTAACAGAACATGAGTAAAAGTCATTGTAAGTGGCATACATGTTTAGTTCAGTACTTTCTTGGAAGGTGTGGCTAGCTTCCCTAATCTGGTAAGGTCATTAATATTTTTGCAGCACTAGTGCTACCTTGGAGAACTTGTAGCCATATCCTCCTGCAGAACTAACAGACATTTTTCAGTGAAAAAACATCAGCCTGTTTTTTCCAAACAATTTTCAATGTGACATTTAAGTTGACATTTAAATCCTGAAGCAGCTCACTATTTCCTTCCCCTAAATAAGCATGCTCCAAATGAGAGGTGCTCAGCCTCAATTTAATGTTACAATTAAGCTGACCCCAGGAAAAATAGGAGGGCTTAATGCGGGTGTAATCAGGCAGATAGAAGTTCCACCGTGCCACATTTCTGGCAGGAATTGTGCTCTCTCAGAAAATCTGGACGACTATATTTGGTTCTATACTTCCTCATTATTAAGCCACTAATTATAATGGCAATAGCACAGTTTCTTGCTTCCGAATTGTTCTTCCAAAGCTCAGATTATATCTGGAATTGCTTAACCATCCTTTCAAAATTTATTTGAGACAAAAATCCACAGCACTACCTGTGCAACCCCTCCATAAGTCCAGGAAATGTGTGGTGGGGTGGCCATAAATTAATCCATGTCCTGGATGCGCCAGGTCCCATCGTGTTCCTGTAGTTTCCTTGGGGGCCCTATTTAAGGCAGACCATCTGTCACCCCACACGAAGTCCTCTGCATCTGAGCAGGTGTGGCCAGGGGAAGGGACTCCCAGGCCAGGGGGTTCCTTATCTCCAACCTGGCAGAGCAGTGGTGGGTCCAATGAGATCAGGCATACAGGGCCACTGTCTGGTGAAAGTGGGGCTCACTTGGGGGTCCAGCTCTGAATCGTGGTCTGTATCTCTCCAGATGTAAAAAAAAGACTTTCTTGTGTAAGTATATCTCAGAAATCACCAGAAACACTCTATAACATGGCAATTTGTTCTATTTTTTAATTATAAAATAATGAGTTAGCTATTAAAAAAAAAAGCTCAATGCGAGTTAAAAATGATAGAAACTGGAAATGTAACCCAGAATGAGATATGAAATAGCAGTCAATGAGATAACTAAGCAACAAGGAGAAAGATAGAGCTCTGGCCTAATCCAATTAGGTTTAATGTTCTCTATTTCAGTTGTGTCAGAAAATAAATACTAATAGTTAGAAACTACAAGTTATTTTTTCCGAACGATCCTTTTGGTTCACAAAATTGTAGATTCATTTTAGGTAATAGAAGCCAATGCACAAAACAGAAAATTAAATCCCTTTGAAGTGAAAGCACAGTTAAACCCTAGGATTTAAGCTGCACTATATTGCTTATCTTATATATCAGCTGGCTTTCAATTCAAGGATGCAGTTGCATTAAGATTAAATTCAGACTCAGGGTTTAGCTGATATACTTGGATTAAACCTCTTTCCAGGGAAGATAGCCATAAATATAGAATTTACTCCGCTGAATTATTTACTAGGCAGTGTGGCTTTAAGAATAAAAAACACTGTGACTAAATTAATTCCAATCCTGTCTTTCTGTCAAAGTCGAGATAAATCCTCAGCCACTCTTAGGAGAGGCTTGCCATTCGGCATCACATTGACAATGACTGTGTCGTTGGCTGCTACTTATGTGTTTTAGAACAGTGCCTTTCATTTATTCCCAGAGAATAATAGTATTTCTGAAGTATACAGGTGGCAACAGTTATCTGTGTTAAACCTGCTGAGAATATCAGTAACAGTGAGGAATCCTATCTTTTGACTATCTTTTCTTTTGATGAAAACTAGCTGCTAAATCAATAATTGCCCTCAAAAGATTATTTGCACTTCTAATTTATCAATTTTCAATGCGTACTGTAGATTCTAACCTAAAAGTGACTGATGTTATCGTAGGAATGCTTAAAGTGTTTGTTTCAAATTCCTCTATCTGCTATTTTAGCTGAGGTGTTAAAGTCATTTCCAGGCATACACTTCAATCTAATTTCAATTAATTTTAAAGACTGACAATATAAAAGTCATACCTGGGAACTTAAAATGTGACATGTTATAATGAACATTTTGACCAGATTTTCAGGATTATTTCTTAAGAATACTAAATCGCTATTCTTTATTTAATTTAATTGTGTGAACCTCCTAATATTTCTGCTGATGTGTTATTGAGTAAATGTTCTTTGTGGTTTTGCAATGAACTTTATAAAGCAGAAGAATGCCAGATTTGATCTCTGGTTTATTCTGATTTAGATGTTTGCACCTTATCTTAATTTCAGAAGTCTGAGTAAATGAGGTGGAATACTGGCAGAACTAGGCTGTACCCAAAATTCCAGCCCCGATCCGTGATTCTGCCCTAGGTTGTGCCAGGCCCAATCGGAATTTTATGCCCCTGTGCGCCTAGAAATTCATTTGCCCCCGAAAACAGGCACTGGGATTGTGATGCGATTCATGCTGCCTGCTAATTTACATGATTGTAGAAAGTGGCTGAACACTCAGCAGGGGGCACACGTTTGTGCGATGTTAGCACCAATTTAAGCTAGCCGGCACTACTTAAAGGCAGTCTGCACTTGTTAAAGGGGACGTGCCTGAAATAGGTGATTGAAATGGCTGGGAAGACAGTGCACAAAGTTGTTATGATGACACAACTGGGGAAAGAGCATGTACCAAGGTTCCCCGATGCAGCACTGGAGATCTTGGTCCAGAAGGTCAACTCCAGGAGAGATGTCCTCTTTCCACAGGGAGCCAGGAGATCCTCCGGGCAACAGATCAGATCGCAGTCAGTGGGAGTGTGGTAAATGCTAGCAATATAGCTCTGAGGATCTGAACTTAGTGCAGGAAGAAGTTTAATGACCTCAGATGAGTTGTCAAGGTCAGTAAATTCATCTTCTAATGTCACATCCCACCATCTGCACCATTAGCCTCACACAATTTCTAATGCACCACACCCCCATCACTCACCTACCAACAATCTCTACCAAACATGACTCACACCTCACATTCATAGCTTCAGCTCACCCACTAACACTTACCACTGCTGCAAGCCTCACACTCACATCTCACAGCTTGAACACACTGTCAGCTATTCAACCATGACACATTACACCACACTCATTGACACACTTCCTTTTCTCTTGCAGGAAAAGGTGGTGCATAACCAGCATCAGCAGACCATAACCGGTGGGAGACATGGTCGCATGGAGGAGATGGTGCTGGCCATTCTTTCTCATGTCAGGCACCCAAGAAATCCAGCCTGCCCAGCCAGTGAACGAACAAGAAGAGAGAGAGGAGAGTGAAGAAGAAGAAGAAACACCATCATTCGATTTCACACACCCAGCCACTAGCTCAGATATTGACACATCCCCTACTTTAGAGGATAAGTTAGACACGGGAACTGTACGTGGTGACATCCCGGGCATGAGTGGGCTGCAGCCAGGGCAGGGGGAAAGGGTAGTGCAGGTGCCCACAGAATAATGATGATGGGTATACACAATGAAATGTTTGGTGCATTGGCAGGCCTGCCAGAAATCCTGAAGGTAACATCAAGGAATTTGGAGGAGTCCAGCTCCAGCTTTGCACAGGGATTTGGGCAGAGCTTGGAGCCCTACGTGGAAGGGATGGGCAAATCCTTTAATGCACATGGTCCCAATCATCATGCCACATCTCAGCTTCCATTACAGCCCAAGCCAGAGCCACCCAACATCTGACTGCTGCAATGGAAGCTCAGATTGAAGTCATGCAAACTCAGCTTGCTACCACGCAAGCACAGATTGCTGCCATCATGGCTGGGTTTGCCATTGTTGAAAGTGTCTTGCAGGGTGTCTCTGCAGACCAGCAGTCTGTACTCCAGCAGATTATTAGGATTGCTGAGGCTCTGTCCTGGGGAAGTGGCAATGGATCCGTGGAGGATAACCCTGCTGTCCTCTCTCAGGATGGTAGCATTCATTCTCCCATCACTGCCACTCCTCCAGTGCCCTTGCTGTTGTCTGTCCGCCAGCCAGCCCAGATGTTGCTGCCCATGCTGAGCTGGTCCAGTCTGAAGCCGGGCCTATTAGGCCCAGAGCTCCTCGAGGTCATCCTGCAAGGCCATCTGCAGTGTCCCCCACTGAAAGTCAACAACATTCCACCGGCCATGCTGCAGCCACTGGGGTAATACTGCATAGGAGCACTAGAATGGGCAATGGCACACACAAGTCACTAAGGGAATGCACAAGGGTAATTAGTTGATTTTTTGATGTAATATTGGATGGATAGATGTATAAAGTTTGATACAAATATTTGCTTTGTATTGACTTTTATTTCAACATTGTGGCCAAGAGGGCATTATGATGGTCAGTAACAGAGGGAAGATAAGGAGTGGGACTAATGTTGAATGGGGAATTGGGGTTGCATTCATTAGTTCCCGGATACCCCAGCCATAAAGGAGCTGCCTGGGTTGCCATCTTCCTTCACGTGTGGTTGGGTTGCGCAGCAGCGTCATGAACCAGTTGGTCAAGGGATAGTCTTTGTTGCCCAGTAGCCACCTCTAGTTTATCTTGGTAGCTGAAAGACTGATGGAACATCGGACTGGTGCAGGATAAAAACATCATGACTGCTGCCAGGATACTGGGAATTCATCATTATGCTGTACTGACCTTGGTCGCACAGCAACTGCACATTCAGCAGTTATGGTTCATCTCCGTATTTAGAAGTGGTGTCCACAAAGCCTCGTGCATTAAACTGGCAGAGAGAAAACAATGAAGTCCCCTCTCAAGGCATAAATAGCTTCTGTCACCTCTCTTATGTAGCAGTGGACCGCGAACTGGGAGATGTTACAGATGTCGCCTGCTCCAGCCTGGAAGGTCCCGAAGCAAAGAAACTCAGGGCCAAGGCCAACATCACAGCCATTTGGCAACACCATCCTTGCCTGGAGTGAGGCCGCAGGTCTATTTGCAAAGGTGGCAGTTTTCTGTGAGCACCTCCTTCGTAAAGCACAGATGCCTCAGACACTGCTCCTGGCTCACGTTGAGGTAAGAGAATTGCTCTCGGAAAACCCTAGTTGGGTAAATCCTCCTGCTGCGAGCCCTTTACCCCCTCCTACTCCCCCCTCTGCAAGCAGCTTGTCCTCTTCTTTCTGTCTCTGCTCCATCTCTCTGCCAGGCTGCAGGCCAAGGGGAAGACAACTAGAGCACCCATGACTGGGAACAACTGGTCTGACCAGAACCTTTGAAGCAAGGCCTTCTCCACTTGCAGCACCACTCCCTTTTGCCTCAACAACTTCAAATAGCTTTCGAAAGTTCCAAATACGTCCAAAAACTTGCACAGAACCAGTAGAAATCAAAAAGCAAATTACCTGAAAGTTGGCGAATGTGGGGTTTCCTTTCTGCTGCTAAATGCATGTTCAACTGTGCAAGGTTGAAAGAGGGCGTCAGCTCCAGAGAGGTCATCCGCTCCAGCAATGATGACGAAAATGGCAGTGCTGGCATCAAATCAGCGTTGCTCACTGATTGACGTCACGATCTGCCTACTTACCATAATTCCAGCGCATGCTCCTAACGACCATCCTACTGCCAGCTTCATGAACATTTTTCCTCCCGCCAGCGTCGCAAATAGGTCGTCTGCTTTTGGTAGCGTGTATTGATCCTGCAGGGAGAAACGATTGATAGTTAATTTGTAATCGCCACAGATTCTGACGGTGCCTTCTTCCTTGACGACTGGAACAATCGGACTGGCCCACTTGTTGAATTCGATCAGCGAAATGATGCCCTCTCGTTGCAGCGTGTCCAGCTCGATCTTCATCCTCTCTCTCATCATGTACGATACTGCTCTCGCCTTGTGATAGATGGGTCGCGCCCCCGGAATCAAGTGGATCTGCAATTTTGCTCCTTGGAACTTCCTGCCAAGTACAAAGAAGTCCCTGAGCATGTGCTCCAAGTGTCCTTCAAATTTGCAATATCCTGAAGACGCCTTAGCTCGGTGACGTAGCTCGCCGCTTCCTGGCCTTCAGACCTCTTGTACATGTAGAACCGGTACCTCGCCATCAGAACGCTTTCTTTTGGGTTTAGATGCTCCCAGACCAGTGTGCACAAATCATCGTATGACTTCTCTGTGGGTTTCGCTGGAGCGAGCAGATTTTTTATGAGGCCATACATTGCTGCCCCGCAAACAGTGAGGAGGATCGCCTTTCGTTTGGCAGTGTTCGCTTCTCCTTCCAGCTTGTTGGCCCCGAAGTTTTGGTCGAGTCGCTCCACGCAGGTTTCCCAATCAACTCCCTCTGAAAATTTCTCTAGGATGCCTATGGTTCTCTACATTGTTGCGGTGGGGTTCGTCATCTGTATCTCGTCGCCAGTTATTATGTCTTGAATAAAGAATCTGACCAGATACTGTAAGCTTAAAGTAATGTGTGACTGTAGTCCTTTATTACAGATCTCCAGATCTCCTTATGTACATGTGCTCCCAAGGGATTGTGAGATCCCTTGGGACTCCAGGGATTGAGCCCTCTGGTGGTTAAACAAGGTATTTACAGCTTTACATATATAACAGTCTTCGTGCCACATGATTAGACAGTGAGGATAGTTAGGGACACTGGGGAAAACCCTGCAGAGGGAATTCTGTCGGGGGAGAGCCTCATGAGTGTGATGCACTCGAATGGGAAGACTCTCCGGGGAATCTGAGCAAAGTAGCCCTCAAAGACCTGGACCTTACGTTCTATGTAGATGGGTCTCGATGATATGTAAATGGCCATCCCCGTAAGGGATGGGCAGTGGTAGACCAGCACCTATAGGTAGTAATTCAAGGAGCATTGGACAGAGGTCTCTCAGCTCAGGTGGCCAAATTAACCGCACTAACTGAAGTCCTGTTATTAGCTGAAGGAAAGACAGTGAACATATACACAGACAGTAGATATGCCTTTGTGGTGGTACATGATTATATGGTCACCTGGGGAAGACGAGGATTTGTCACCTCAGGAGGCGAAGTCATCAAGCATGACGGCCGAATAAAGCGACTATTGGATGCTGCTAGTAAACCCGCCAAAGCGGCTGTAATAAAGGTAAAGGCCCACCAGCGAGTTGTAGACGAAGTCCAGCGGGGGAATGAAGCTGCAGACAATGCTGCCCAAGAGGCGGCCACGTCTGCCGAAGCAGAAATAGAATCAATTTGCAGCATTACCGTTAAGGAAGACATAAACATAGTAAAGTTACATACAGATGTAAGCAATAAAGAAAAGGCAGAATGGAAAAGAAAGGGAGGAGTACCAGGTATGGATTCGGTACGGAGAAAAGATAGAAAGGTGCTGGCCCCGTCCTGTATAAGGACCTCTCCTCCAGCAGCGATCAGGCATTCGGGCTCCCAGCAGCATTCAGGCCTCTCCAGCGGCGTCCAGGCGTTCGGACCCCCAGCAGCATTCAGGTAACAGCTGTGCCTCTCCTCCAGTGGTGACCAGGTGTTCGGACCCCCAGCGACGACCAGGCATTTGGGCCCCCAGCGATGACCAGGCATTCGGGTGCCCAGCGATGACCAGGCGTTCGGGTGCCCAGCGACGACCAGGCATTCGGGCGCCCAGCGACGACCAGGCGTTCGGGCCCGCAGCGACGTCCAGGTGTTCGGACCCCCAGTGGCATCCAGACCTCTCTCCAGTGGCGACTGGATCCCCTCAAGCGGCAACCTCCACAAGGGCGTTCGGGTCTCCTCCTCTTCCATGATGGCGGCTGGCCTTTCCCCCTCCTTCAGAGACAACTGGGCCTCGACTTCCCCACAGTACTCCAGGTGTGGTCTAACCAGGACTTTGTACAGCTGCAGAGGGCTGGCAGCACCCATGGAACAATACCAAAGGAAGTAACCTTACTATTAACTTTCATTTTAAACTTTTAATCAACTTGGGAAACTTTTAAACAACTTAGGAAAACTTTTAAAACTTTGGGAGAAACTTTTAAATAACTTGGAGAAACTTTTAAATAACTTGGGAAAACTTTTAAAACTTTGAGAAAAACTCTTAAAACTTCTGGAGAAACTTTTAAAACTTCTGAAGAAACTTTTAAACAATGTGGAGGAACTTTCAAGAATTCTTTTCTTTTAAAAATTTTTACTAAGGAATTGAATACTGTACCCTAATCTTACTAGAAAATAGTTTGGTGTGTTTTATTAACATCATTCTCAGACATTTGAAACCGGGTTACTCATGATGACGCCCGGCGAGCAGGTGAGCCTCCGACCAGGTGACCGGGACATCACCCCCCCCCTCCTGTGGTGGGCCTACATCCCTGCAGCGGCGGGCTTTCATCCCTCCAGCGGTGGGCCTACATCTCTCCAGCGGCTGGCCTTCATCCCTCCAGCGGTGATCAGGCCTCTCCTTGTCGACGGCTGGACCTCTCCTTCCCCACTGGTGATCTGGCCTCTTCTACTGGTGAGCATTACAGCTATGACGCTTCCACCCTCCCACTCCTTGCTGACCTCCCACTCGGAACGCCAAAGGACAAGTGACCTTCCTAATGCCTGCCCTCAACCAAGCCTCGGGCCACCTATCATCGAGGGCGCTACTCGGCGCCGAGCTTGCGGCCAACATCTCGCCATAGGCAATTAGGTCCATACAGCAGTGCCTGGTCTGCAGTCGTCTTGGATCCCCTTGCCACTGGAACAAGACCTTGCTCAGCTAAGCCCGTGTGGTGGACGATGTGCAACAGCCACCCCACGTTAAAAGAGCTCACACACAGGCATCTTCCATTCCGTTAACATGAAGTTCAGGACCTCGAATGTCAGGACCTTCATGGACAGCTCCAACAGTGACAGGCCAGAACACCACACCGCCATAATTGCCTGGGAACTTAGACGCTTTGACTTCGACATCGCCGCCCAAAGCGAGAGCCAGTGGGCAGGGGAAGGCCAGCTCAAGGAACAAGGTGGAGGTTACACATTTTTCTGGAAAGGGAAACCAGAGGAAGAATGGCGCCTTCACGGAGTCGGCTTCGTCATCAAAAATGAGCTGGTCGACCACATCAAAGATTCCCCCTGCGGGGTTAACGAATGCCATATGACTCTTTGACTCACCCTATCCTGGAACCAATGCACCAGTCATCAGTGCATATGCCCCAACACTCGATGCAACAGATGAGACCAAAGAGGGTTTTTATTCCAACCTCGAAACATCCCTGTCCCGCGTCTCCGCAGGCGACAAACTGATTCTCCTAGGTGACTTCAATGCCAGGGTCGACAAAGACACAGCACTCTGGGGAGGCGTGATTGGCAGAGAGGGGGTAGGGAAAGCCAACTCCAGCAGTACCCTACTCCTGACAAAATGTCTAGAGCATGAACTTCTCATCACCAACACACTGTTCCGCCAGAGGGACAAATACAAGACATCGTGGCAGCACCCTCATTCCAAACACTGGCACCCGCTCAACTATGTCATCGTCCGAGCCAGGGATCGCAAGGATGTGCGCATCACCTGCGCCATGACAGGAGCTGACGATTGCTGGACCGACCACCGTCTAATCCGATCCATCATCGACACTAACATAACCCCAAAGCGGAGGGTACAGCAGAAGCAGTGCCACAAAAAACTCAATGCCGGGGCACTTAAAGACCCAGCTAAGAGAGCCCTATACAGCCAGTGCCTCACAGCTAACCTGGCGTGCCTTGATGACCCTGAGATGCAGAATGCCCATACTGCTTGGTCTGCCCTCCAGCCCTCTATAAACAGTGCCCGCGAAGAGAAACTTGGTCACTCAACCAGAAAACACCAAAACTGGTTTGATGAGAATGATCAGGAGATCCATTAACGAATAGATTGCAAGCGCAGAGCATTTCTGAGCCTCAAGCAACAACCCAATTCGGGAGCAGCAAAACAACATTACAGGCGGCTCATGGCTGACATCCAACAAAAACGCACAGGCGATACAACAACTGGCCGATAGCCATGGTGTGAGAGGATTCTTCATCGCAGTCAAGGCCAGCTACAGTTCAAACTCCTAATGCCCCATCCCACTGCTGGCCAAGAATGGGGAAACACTCATCAAGGACACCGAGGCAGTCAGGGCCCACTGGATGGAACACTTTGAAGATCTCCTCAATCGAGACTCTGCCTTTGACTCGAGTGTTCTCGACTCCATCCCGCAGCATGCGACCCGCCACCAACTCAGTGAAACCCCAACGTTGCACGAGGTAGGAAAAGCCATAAGACAGCTCAAGAACAACAAGGCTACGGGAGCAGATGGAATCCCTGCTGAGGCGCTAAAGTATGATGGAGAGGCGCTGCTGGCACGGATACATGACCTCATCCCTCTTATCTGGAGGGAGGAGATCATCTTTAAAAAAATGGACAAGTCCGCCTGCGGCAACTACAGTGGAATCTCCCTGCTATCAGCCACTGGAAAAGTTGTCGCTAGAGTCCTCCTCAACCGTCTTCTCCCTGTGGCAGAGGAGCTCCTCCCGGAGTCACAGTGTGGATTTCATCCCCTACGGGGCAAAACGGACATGATCTTTGCAGTACGACAGCTGCAGGAAAAATGCAGGGAACAGCGCCAACCCTTATACATTGCCTTCTTTGACCTTACAAAGGCCTTTGACGCTGTCAATTGCGAGGGTCTATGGAGCGTCCTCCTCCGTTTCGGATGCCCCCAAAAGTTTGTCAACATCCTTCGCCTGCTCCACGATGACATGCAGGCCGTGATCCTTACCAATGGATCCATTACAGACCCAATCCACATCCAGACTGGGGTCAAACAGTGCTGTGTCATCACTCCAACCCTCTTATCAATCTTCCTCGCTGCCATTCTCCACCTCACAGTCAATAAGCTCCCCGCTGGAGTGGAACTAAACTACAGAACCAGTGGGAAGCTGTTTAACCTTCGCCGCCTCCAGGCCAGGTCGAAGACCACCCCGACCTCTGTTGTCGAGCTACAGTACGCGGACGATGCCTGCGTCTGTGCACATTCAGAGGCTGAATATAGTCGACCTATTTACTGAGGCACACGAAAGCATGGGCCTTACGCTAAATATCCGTAAGACAAAGGTCCTCCACCAGCCTGTCCTCGCTGCACAGCACTATCCCCCGGTCATGAAGATCCATGGTGCGGCCCTGGACAACGTGGACCATTTCCCATACCTCGGGAGTCTCTTATCAACAAAAGCCGACCTTGATGAGGAACTTCAACACCGCCTCCAGTGCGCCAGTGCAGCCTTTGGCCACCTTCGGAAAAGAGTGTTCGAAGACCAGGCCCTCAAATCTACCACCAAGCTCATGGTCTACAGGGTTTTAGTAATACCTGCCCTCCTGTATGGCTCAGAGGCATGGACTATGTACAGTAGTCACCTCAAGTCACTGGAGAAATACCATCAACGATGCCTCCGCAAGATTCTACAATTCCCCTGGGAGGACAGACGCACCAACATTAGCGTCCTCGACAAGGTCAACATCCCCAGCATTGAAGCACTGACCACACTTGATCAGCTCTGCTGGGCAGGCCACGTTGTCCGCATGTCAGACATGAGACTCCCAAAGCAAGCGCTCTACTCGGAACTCCTTCATGGCAAACGAGCCAAGGGTGGACAGAGGAAACGTTACAAGGACACCCTCAAAGTCTCCCTGATAAAGTGCGGCATCTGACACCTGGGAGTCCCTGGGCAAAGACCGCCCTGACTGGAGGAAGTGCATCTGGGAGGGCTCTGAGCACCTTGAGTCTCATCACCAAGTGCATGCAGAAAATAAGTGCAGGCAGTGGAAGGAATGTGCGGCAAACCTGTCCCACCCTCCCTTACCCACAATGACTGTCTGTCGCCCACTGTGGCAGGGACTGTGGCTCTTGTATTGGACTGTTCAGCCACCTAAGGGCTCATTCTAAGAGTGGAAGCAAGTCTTCCTCGATTCCGAGGGACTGCCTATGATGATGATAAGCAAAATACTCATGGAACTGCATGACGGCATCAACCATGCCGGGCGCGGGTCCATGATAAATAGCACCTCCTGATGGCCAGGTATGGGGCACGACAATGCAAAGTATTGTCAGCAATGTATTACATGCGCACAGCACAATCCAGGAAGGGCTGTAAAAATAAAAATGGCCCACCAACCACAGCCCCAGGGATCATGAGAAAACATACAAATAGATTTTACGGGACAATGCCAAATTCTCGAGGACAAAACTACTGTTTGGCAATTGTAGATTTGTTTACCCGATGGGTAAAAGCCTTTGCGACTCGGAATTGCACCCCCACCACAGTAGCACAGATCCTAGCAGAAGAGATAATTCCCCGATGGGGAATACCCACCAAAATTGACTCAGATCAAGGAACTCATTTCACGGGTGGGGTAATGAAAGAAACTTGTAGAGTATTAAGCATTAAGCAAAAAATTCACATTCCATATCATCCCCAAAGTTCTGGGATGGTAGAAAGAATGAATCAGATCCTTAAAACCGTCCTGAGCAAGGCAACACAGGAAACTGGGCAGGCATGGCCTGAATACCTACCGACGATACAAATGAGACTGCGCGCCACCCTAAACAGGACCACGGGATTAACCCCGTCTGAATTAATGACCGTACGTGCAATGAGGTTACCAGAAGGAATAGTGACAGGAGGAGCCAAATTAGGCCCCCTATGAGACAGAATTAGAAAGTATGTGATGGAATTGCGTAAGCAGTTGAAAGGTATGCGACTGGAGGTACGAGAAACACAGAAGGAGGAGGACGAAGACGGTGGAACAACGGACCCAGCAATTGTCCCCGGAGTAGGGGCTAAGGTAATGGTTAAGGAAGTGGCAGATAAACCGGGATTCGCAGCTCGGTGGAGCGGGCCATAGGAGGTGTTAATTAGTGGAGATACGTGCACTTGTGTAAATATGAAAGGTGGGAGCTGGTGAAAACATTGGTCCCAACTAAAAGAATATAAGGGACCGGACCAATGACGGACCCAGAGGTGGTGCTGATACACCTCTCGGAAGAATATGCACAGGCATATGACGAATGAGTGAACGTACTAGTGGGTGGACTGGTAGGGGGAATGTGTATAGTATTTGCAATATTAGGAATAATAGACGTGATTATACGGCATGGAGGACCAGGACGAAATAGAAATGATAAGGATCTAATTGAACCTTGGGACGCCAGGCTGTAATCTCTGAACAGGAAAATGTGGATTGTTGTGAAGATCCTGGTGGGCGAATCAATCCTCACGAGCCTGGGAGGACCCGTCAGGACGATACTACGAGACTCCGGTTGCGTAGGAGACAGAATTTATATGGAAAAAGGAGTTCTCTGCGGAAAGTGCAAACAAGCAGAACAATACGTGGTATTGAATCCAAACGACCCTAAGGGTCACAAATGGAAAAATGGTATCTGGACATGTATGGACACTAGTCCGGGTTTGCATGGATGTATCACAATAGAATGTAACAACACCAATAAAGGATGGACTCCCCTTGAACCATGTGTGAATGGGGTCGAGTTTGGGTCAGGGTCGAGTTTGGGTTGGGGTCAAGCGGGACGATCTGGGTAGCTCAGTCGCCTGGTTCGGCGTGGGAAAGGATCATATGTAAAGCAGTCCCCACTACCACAGCCCCAGTTACTACTGCCCCCACACTGGAACCCCCGGGCTGCCCAGATATGACCAAAGGGGCTCCAGGAGAGCTAGTGGTGAAACAGACTAAAGATAGAATCCCCTTCGGGGTGCAACAGCGGGTGATCACAGTATTTTTAAAACTGACGGATATAACCATTCCCAGTTTCTGTGGGCCCAAGATGGTCAAACTGTATAAGAATCTAACATTGCAAGCCCTGGAAGGGACAGAGTCAAACACCATGAAATTTGTGGTGACCCGGAAGACAAGGAAAAAGAGGGGCATATTAGAAATGGTAGATGCGGGCTATGTGGCCGGTGTCGTGACGGTCAACACTATAGACCTTCAGGCCATAGAAGGACAAGTCAGTGCTTTAACCTGTACCCTAAAAGGCCTGCTAGAATGAGGAGATGATAACAACAAGCTGCAGGCCCAACTGGGGGATGGGGCCGAAAGGGAGATACTGCAGGTAGCCCACACTTTGAGAGACCGTGCAAAGACCATTAACCTATTGAACAACTGAACTGCTAAGGCAAGTGCAGCTGCCGTATGGGCTGGGTATGGAACATGGATGCTGACCTCAGTGGAAAATAATTTGGAACAGTTACAAAATGGGGAGGTTCTGGACTGGATAACTAACAATGTTTTTAAACCCTGGATACTGGATAAAAATCCTAACGAAGCCTATCAGGTTCGAAGGAATAGCCACGCATGGGTTCCAGAGAATAGATGCGTCGCTGGCCACCAGAAGATAGTAGGGTTTGTAGTAAGCATCACCCATTACAACATTACTAAAGGACAAAGTCTATATAAGGTTTCAAATATAGGAGAAGTAAGAAACCAAACGCGGGTGAGATATCACAAGTTGCATCAGTATATTATTAAAAAGGGTAACAAGACCAAGGGTATGTCCATAGCAGATTGCAATAAGAATAACCAGGTTGTGTTATGCCGAGAGTTGTTTCAGGAGGACAAGGATGACTGTGGATATGGCCGAGCAGAAGGATGTGTTATAAGCATCACACCATGGGCGTTGGACTATAAGACCACAGCGGCATCACAAGGAGATGGGCGGTGGTGCGTCAGCACTACAACTGCTAACATGATGTGGGAGGTGTATTAACATGCCCCATCATACGCCCTTACTTCTGTCTGAAGCCTAAACACGAGATCAATGTGGAAGGGTACACAATATACCCCAAGCTGAAGGAAGAGACCATCAACGGAACGGTGGTAGACATGATAAAAGTGGTGTATAAAGGTTTTGAAGAACTGCAAGGAAAACCGATCCCTAAGTTGAGTGAAGAGCAGACGTTACTGGAAAAGAGTGTGTTTGAACAACGAAGAAAATACGTTGTCTTAAGGAAAGAAATTGACAAACTACAAAAGGACACTGACAAAGAACTGGCTGAACCATTCTGGTATACACGATTCTACAACTTTGCACTAAATGTGAACATACACCTTGGATTAGAATTATATCCCATGTGTTAGTTATAGTGCAGCTGGTGGTGGTACTATTACGCCTGGCAGAATGGGCAGATGAAAGAGACGCAGAATGAAAACGTTGGCTAAGGCCATTAACAAAGAACAGAAAAAGCCTTTGCTAGGTCCAAATAAGGGTGAGCAACCACAAAAACAGCATGAGTACCTGATATGATTCGTGAGTGTCCCAATTCTATGCCTGATCAACGAAATCGGGGTGGGAGACACGCGAGTCCAGTAAGGTAAAATTGGTCATGATCGGTATTTGCGATAACCATATGACCAAATGGGGGATTGTTAGGGCAAAATTAAGTAAAGTTAGATACTGGGTGAAGTGAAAAGTGTACATGCTACTAAACACGATAGAATACCACTGAACTCATTATCCTGAGAGAAGTGCAGAATGCTCTTGCTGTTATCAAGGAATAGGCTTACGAAACAACAACCTGGTGCAAAGGGTAGATTCACGAGTAATTCCTAAAAGGTTTGTGACTGTGTTCATAGAAACTCTCAAGAAGATAGTATCTGGAAAATGTCCTAGTACAAACCAGCTTATTGTAGTAAAACCAGACAACTGGTTGGGGTGGAGACAGTAATCATAGAAAAAACAAACTGCAAGGTTAGCTAAGGAATCACATAGAATGGTGCGAGATAACGGAAGACAAAGAAGGATTGAGACACCACAGCTTTGTCTGTCAAACCTAGTCAAGGAGATAGCCACACAAGACAAATGGGTCTGGGAAGGAGTTCACAGAAATGATGTAGCACGTGACTAATCAGATAAGAGATGCATGGGATGATGTAACAAAATTGTATGTACCAATGAAATTGCTGTAGTTGTATGCACCAATTAAATTGTTGTAGGTAGACGAGGACTTGTGATGCGTTAGGGAAACAACCAATGAAAACCTTCCACGCATAGCTTCATGATTTTGTATATATTTTGACTGTATAAAAACAGCAGCCGTGAGGCTGTTCGGGGAGAACGGTTGGAGATGCACACAGTTGCGGAACTGGTGTGAGCCATGTCTCCCTTAATCAAGAGGGGGTGCCAAGCTGCATGTTGGCGGCCCTACCGAAGCCGGGGGCATAATTGTCAGCCCGACATGGCAGTCGGCCGACAAAAAAAAACACGGCAGCAGCGGCAGTGCGTTCTGCCCTTTAGTGAGAGCTGAACCGCCATTTCAGAAGGCCACAGCCGGAAAAAAGCGGCTTTTGGCACCGCCCGGCAGAAGGAAGATTTTCTCAGCCGGAATTTTGCCGTCGGGGGTGGGGGGGGGGTACATTGGTGGTGCACACTTTGATGAAGCACTTTGGACGGATCGGCAGCAGCGGAGCAGTGGGGGGCGGGGGGAGCGGGTCACCACCGGGATACCGCAGGAGTGGAATTTTGATAATGACGGCCATTACACAAAAAGTCGGCAGCAATTGCACTCCGCAGTGTGGCCACTGATTTCCGGTGGTAACAGGCCTTAAGGAAAGGGGCAATTTCAGTCCCAAAGTATTTAAAATAAATATTTCAATGTTTAACAACACGTTCGCATAAACTCTACATGAACATTGGCTAAAATACCCAAGTGCCTACCCTTGTGTATTGTTAGTTGGTATGATTGGACAAGGATGAGGGTGGGTGTGAACGATGGCTAATGAGATGGGAATGTGATAATGTAGATAGAGAACGAGAGGGATGGGTGGAGGTGCAAGGTCAGTTGGTGTGAGTAAGGATGTGCAAGAGTAGGGTAGTGAATGCCGATCCCAGCAGATCACGAAATGTTACTGCAAAGCCACATTCAACCTCATCCTGCTGTGCCACTCATCACATCCCCATCGCTCTGCATTCCCTACCCTACTCCTGACAACATCACTGCTTGTGCCCTCCTGTGCAAAGTGCAACCAGGCTGTGGTGGTGTCCTGGGGAGGTCTTTTCCATCCATTGGAAGGGAAGAGAACCTCTCTGTGCTGTGACTCCTACCATAAGCATCTGAAAGGAGTCGTGGGAGAAGTTGGGTGCAAACTTGCACCTTTGTGCAGTGTTTGGCAATGTTTGCAGCACCTCAATGTTGCAGAACATTGACAGAACAACTGTCAAAAGAAATTGGCCATGGTCCCTTTAAGGAAACTGGCTGAAGACACATCATGTGATGACGTCACCAGACCCGCATCCTGTTAATTGGCCTTGAACTCCGCAGGGTGGGCTTAACTCGCACAATTAAAGGAAGATTGCGTTGGCAGGGTGGGATGGAGCCGGGAGAATGTTCCCCATACGCCACCAATACCAGCCACACTGGTCTCGCCACTGTTGCTGAAATTGTGGCCCGGAAATGTGAGCGTGCTGCTCGGGGGCCATTTTAGTCCCAATTAGGCACCCATAGCACCAAAATAAGGGGAGCCATGTAACCGAATTTTTAGCCCTCGGTAACTTAGGCAGTCATTTTATTTTATTTGCTAAATTGCCTGAGACTCAAAACTATGAGTCACTATTACTACAGGAAGAAAAGTTACTTTTTAGTCCAAATTGATACAATTTGGCACAATTTGGATGTTTTCCTGAGGATATCCAGTTGGACTGAGTCCGCAATGCCTGTTTCATAAAAGGTCAATGCTGTGCCGTATATAAAAAAAAGTTTAACATAAGCTGATGCCAGATGGTTGCACTGTTGTGGTCTACAGTCTCCATTTCTCCAGTGCACTGTATCAGGGACTTTATGAATCAATTACAGTGAGACTTGAAGCGTTTACACAGCCTGCTGTTTTAATATTTTGTGCTGAAACATTTGCATATAAAATTAATGATCGGACCATCGCATGTATATATCAGCTGTCCATATTTCAACAATGTGTCACAAGAGACGCCCACCGGACATCTCAAAGCACTTTACAGCCAATTAAGTATTTTTCGAGTGTAGTCACTGTTGTAATGTGGGAAACGCGCAGTCAATTTGCACACAACCAGCTCCCACAAACAGATAGCCTGTTTTTGTTATGTTGATTGAGGGATAAATATTGACCAGGACACCGAGGATTACACCCCTGCTCTTCTTCAAAATAGTGCCATGTGATCTTTTAAGTCCACGTGCAAGAACAGACAGGGCTTCGGTTTAATGTCTCATCCGAAAAACAACAGGTCCAACAGTGCAGCACTCCCTCAGCACTGCACTGGAGTGTCAACCGAGATTTATGTACTCAAGTCCCCAGAGTGGCACTTGAATCCACAACTTTCTGACTCAGAGGTGAGTGTGCTACCTACTGAGCCAGAGCTGACACAGTAACTGTTTTCCATAGGGATTGGAAGTTTTCAGTACCAACCAAACAGATCAGTTGGATGGAAGAATCAGAGCCTTTTAGTACCAATCCATGAAGTATTATCTTCTCTTACGATTGATTGCCGACAAATTTGAGGCAGAAAGGTTTAAAAATAAACTGATAAGGATCTATTCTAACCATGTATTTATGCTGGTTTAGTGTTTGGTTTAAAATGTTTATTTTCCTAAAAGGAACCTCCAGGGACATGCCCCATTTTGTCTGATTTGTCTGGTTTATTTTCTTCAAGGTTAGTTAAAGGTGCTTCATGAAGTAAGGATGATGCTTCCTGGTGTAACTGCATTAACTGGCTTTACTTGAGCATTCTTGTCACCACAGTAAGAAAATTGCAGGAATTAGAAATAAAATATTCAGTGTGACCTTTCATCAAAACTCAATTCTAAGGTTTGCTTCAATGACGTTCATTCATTCTGATCCCTTCTTTTTTTTAAATTCATTCTCTGGACGTGAGCATCCCTCGCAAGGCCAGCATTTATTAACCATCCTGAGATGGCCTTGAGAAGGACATGGTGTGCTGTCTTCTTGAACGCTGCAGGCCATTTGGTGAAGGTGCTCCCACAGTGCTGGTAGAGAGGGGGTTCCAGGATTTTGACCCTGAAATTACTAAAAATAAAAACCGTTTATTTAAAATAGTGAAATTAGCATACCCCCAATCTAATTAATGTATGAATGCCTCTGAGGTTCAGGACATCAAAAAATGTGATAGTGAGCTAGTTTTCTCAAGTGAGTGCAGAATTACTGCTGGTTGAGATTATTGTAGAAATAAGAACATAAGAACAAAAAAATAGGAACAGGAGTAGGCCATACGGCCCCTCGAGCCTGCTCCGCCATTCAATAAGATCATGGCTGATCTGATCATAGACTCAGGTCCAGTTCCCCGCCCACTCCCCAAAACCCCTTATCCCCTTATCATTTAAGACACTGTCTATTTCTGTCTTAAATTTATTCAATGTCCCAGCTTCTACCGTTCTCTGATGCAGCGAATTCCACAGATTCACAACCCTCTGAGAGAATACATTTCTCCTCTGTTTTAAATGGGTGGCTCCTTATTCTAGGATCATGGCCTCTAGTTCTAGTCTCCCCCATCAGTGGAAACATCCTCTCTGCATCCACCTTGTCAAGCCCCCTCATAATCTTATACGTTTCGATAAGATCACCTCTCATTCTTCTGAATTCCAATGAGTAGAGGCCCAACCTACTCAACCTTTCCTCATAAGTCAACCCCCTCATCCCCAGAATCAACCTAGTGAACCTTCTCTGAACTGCCTCCAAAGCAAGTATATCCTTTCGTAAATATGGAAACCAAAACTGCACGCAGTATTCCAGGTGTGGCCTCACCAAAACCTTGTATAGCTGTAGCAAGACTTCCCTGCTTTTATACCCTATCCCCTTTGCAATAAAGGCCAAGATACCATTGGCCTTCCTGATCACTTGCTATACCTGCATACTATCCTTTTGTGTTTCATGCACAAGTATCCCTAGGTCCTGCTGTACTGCGGCACTTTGCAATCTTTCTCCATTTAAATAATAACCTACTCTTTGATTTTTTCTGCCAAAGTGCATGACCTCACACTTTCCAATATTATACTCCATCTGCCAAATTTTTGCCCACTCACTTAGCCTGTCTACATCCTTTTGCAGATTTTTAGTGTCCGCCTCACACATTGTTTTTCCTCCCATCTTTGTATCGTCAGCAAATTTGGCTACGTTACACTCAGTCCCTTCTTCCAAGTCGTTAATATAGATTGTAAATAGTTGGGGTCCCAGCACTGATCCCTGTGGCACATTACTAGTTACTGATTGCCAACCCGAGAATGAACCATTTATCCCGACTCTCTGTTTTCTGTTTATTAGCCAATCCTCTATCCATGCTAATATATCAACCCCAACCCCATGAACTTTTATCTTGTGCAGTAACCTTTTATGTGGCACCTTGTCAAATGCCTTCTGGAAGTCCAAATACACCACATCCACTGGTTCCCCTTTATCCACCCTGTTCGTTACATCCTCAAAGAATTCCAGCAAATTTGTCAAACATTTGTCGGATAAAAGGTTGTCATTCACAAATTAATATGGTGTATCTGGGGTTAAATTACCAAAGGAAGGAACTGAGCCCTATAAAGTTGTACTGAAGTCCTTACTCCTACTTTCATATTCATGTTTAAATATCTGTATCTATTTCTTGGATAAATTATTTTTGGCTTGATAGTTGAATTAAAGGATGTTGCTAAATGCCAGAAAATATATGAAAAGTTTGATTTATTGAAATGAGTAATTAGTAAAATCAGAAAATGAGTTACAGAGTTTGGGTTAATGGTTAAGTACATTGTAATTAATTCCATTTTTGACTGTCTTATTTGCAAAAAGTGTTGGAAATATTGATAAGCAGCTGGGATAAGAGAGCTCACAGGTTCTTGCTCAATCAGTGAAATCCACACCCCCTTCTGTGAGTTTCGATTGAATCACCAGATGGACGTGCATAATTATTCAAAATGTTGGCCTTAATTCTGCAAGGAAGTGTATCTGCTTTTTGAAAGAATCATTCCAGCACAGTATGAGATTTAAATGGTTTACAGTTTTCTACCCTGACCCAATGATCTTTCCTTGACCACCTCCTATTTCTCATCTGTATGCTGCCCCTCGGCAACAATATCCAACATCAGGTTCCACAGGTACATTGACGACACCTAGCTCTATCTCACCACCACCTCTCTCGAACCCCTCCCCTCCACTTTACCTGATTTTTAAAAATTTGTTTCGGGATGTAGGCATTGCTGGTAAGGCCAGCATTTATTGCCCATCCCTCATTGCGCTTGAGAAGGTGATGGTGAGCTGCATTCTTGAACTGCTGCAGTCCTTGTGGTTAAGCTGCTCCCACAGTGCTGTTAGGGACAGAGTTCCAGGATTTTGACCCAGCGATGATGAAGGAATGGTGATATATTTCCAGGATGGTGCGTAACTTGATGGGGAACTTGTAGGTGATGGTGCTCCCATGTGCCTGCTGCCCCTGTCTATCTAGGTGGCAGGGGTCGCGGGTTTTGGAGGTGCTGCCGAAAAAGCCGTGGCGAGTTGCTGCAGTGCATCTTGTGGATGGTACACACTGCAGCCACGGTGCACCAGTGATGGAGGAAGAGAATGTTGAAGGTGATGGATGGAGTACCAATCAAGCAGGCTGCTTTGTCATGGATGGTGTTGATCTTCTTGAGTGTTGTAGAAGCTGCACTCATCCAGGCAAGTGGACAGTATTCCATCACATTCACGACTTGTGCCTTGTAGATGGTGAAAAGGCTTTGGGGAGTCAGGAGGTGAGACATTCATCACAGAGTACCCAGCCTCCAACCCGCTAGTGTTGCCAAAGTATTTATGTGGCTGTTAAGTTTCTCATCAATGATAAACTCCAGGATGTCGATAGTAGGGGATTCAGTGATGGTAATGCCATTGAATATAATTTATATTAATGACTTGGATGAAGGGACCGAGTGTAATGTAGCCAAGTTTGTTGATGATACAAAGATGGGTGGGAAAGCAAATTGTGAGGAGGACACAAAAAATCTGCAAAGGGATAAAGACAGGCTAAGTGAGTGGGCAAAAATTTGGCAGATGGAGTATAATGTGGTATAATGTGAAGTTATCCACTTTGGCAGAAAAAATAGAAAAGCAAATTATAATTTAAATGGAGACAAATTGGAAAGTGCTGCTGTACAGAGGGACCTGGGGGTCCTTGTGCATGAAACACAAAAAGTTAGTATGGAGGTAGTTATCAGAAAGGCAAATAGAATACTGACCATTATTGCAAGGGGGATAGAGTACAAAGGGGATAGAGGACGGTATCCAATTAAAAACAAGGGCATACAATGTGGCCAAAACTAGTGGGAGGACAGAAGATTGGGAGGCATTTAAAAGCCAGCAAAGAATGTCTAAAATAATTAATAAGAAAGGGAAGATAGATTATGAAAGTAAGCTGGCACGAAATATAAAAACAGATAGCAATAGTTTCTATAGGTATATAAAAAGGAAAAGAGTGGCTAGAGTAAATGTTGGTCCTTTAGAGGACGAGACCAGGGAATTAGTAATGGGGAACATGGAGATGGCAGAAACTCTGAACAAATATTTTGTATCAGTCTTTATGGTAGAGGACACTAACAATATTCCAACAGTGGATAGTCAAGGGGCTATGGGGGGGAGGAACTTAATACAATCACAATCACTAAGGAGGTGGTACTCAGTAAGATAATGGGGCAAAAGGCAGATAAATTCCCTGGATCTGATGGCTTGCATCCTAGGGTTAAGAGAAGTAGCAGCAGGGATTGTGGATGCATTGGTTGTAATTTACAAAAATTCCCTGGATTCTGGGGAGGTCCCAGCAGATTGGAAAACTGAAAATGTAACGCCCCTATTTGAAAAAGGAGGCAGACAAAAAGCAGGAAAGTATAGACCAGTTCGCCTAACATCTGTGGTTGGGAAAATGTTGGAGTCCATTATTAAAGAATCAGTCGCAGGACATTTGGAAAAGCAAAATTCGGTTAGGCAGAGTCAGCATGGATTTATGAAGGGGAAGTCATGTTTGACAAATTTGCTGGAATTCTTTGAGGATGTAACGAACAGGGTGGATAAAGGGGAACCAGTGGATGTGGTGTATTTGGACTTCCAGAAGGCATTTGACAAGGTGCCACATAAAAGGTTACTGCACAAGATAAAAGTTCATGGGGTTGGGGTTGATATATTAGCATGGATAGAGGATTGGCTAATAAACAGAAAACAGAGAGTTGGGATAAATGGTTCATTCTCGGGTTGGCAATCAGTAACTAGTAATGTGCCACAGGGATCAGTGCTGGGACCCCAACTATTTACAATCTATATTAACGACTTGGAAGAAGAGACTGAGTGTAACGTAGCCACGTTTGCTGATGATACAAAGATGGGAGGAAAAGCAATGTGTGAGGAGGATACAAAAACTCTGCAAAAGGACATAGACAGGCTCAGTGAGTGGGCAAAAATTTGGCAGATGGAGTATAATGTTGGAAAGTGTGAGGTCATGCACTTTGGCAGAAAAAATCAAAGAGTAGGTTATTATTTAAAGAGAGAGAGATTGCACAGTGCTGCAGTACAGCGGGACCTGGGGGTACTTGTGCAAGAAACACAAAAGGCTAGTATGCAGGTACAGCAAGTGATCAGGAAGGCCAATGGAATCTTGGCCTTTATCGCAAAGGCGATGGAGTATAAAAGCAGGAAAGTCTTGTTACAGTTGTACAGGGTATTGGTGAGGCCACACCTGGATACTGCATGCAGTTTTATTCTTCGTTTTTAAGAAAGGATATGCTTGTATTGGAGGCTGTTCAGAGAAGGTTCACTATTTGATTCCGGAGATGAGGGGGTTGACTTATGAAGATAGGTTGAGTAGGTTGGATCTCTACTCATTGGAATTCAGAAGATTGAGAGGTGATCTTATTGAAACATATAAGATAATGAGAGGGCTGGACAAGTTGGATGCAGAAAGTATATTTCCACTCATAGAGGAAACTAAAACTAGAGGGCATAATCTCAGAATAAGGGGCTACCCATTTAAAGCTGAGCTGAGGAGGAATTTCTTCTCTCAGAGGGTTGTAAATCTATGGAATTCTCTGCACCAGAATGCTGTGGAGACTGGGTCATTGAATATATTTAAAGCGGAGATTGACAGATTTTTGAGCGACAAGGGAATAAAGGGTTATGGGGAGTGAGCAGGGAAGTGAAACTGAGTCCATGATCAGATCAGCCATGATCTTATTGAATGGCAGAGCAGGCTCGAGGGGTCAAGTTGCCAACTCTTGCTCCTATATCTTGTGTTCTTGAGTTCTTGTATATCATGGGAAGGTGGTTGGTTAGACTCTCGCTTGTCGGCGATGGTCATTGCCTGGCACCTTTGTGGCGCGAATCTTACTTACCACTTATCAGCCCAAGCCTGAATGTCGTCCAGGTCTTGTTGCATGCTGGAATAAACTGTTCCATTTTCTGAGGAGTTGCGAATGGCACTGAACACTGTGCAATCATCAGTGAACATCCTGTCATGCTGCTTGTCCGGCATCCAGGATTGAATGAGCAGAAATTGCCTCCAGTTAAATATTGGGAATTCTGAAGCCATTGTCTTTGGTCTCTGCCACAAACTCCGTTCCCTGACCTACGACTGTCCCTCTCCCTGGCCACTGACTGAGCCTGGCCCAGATTGTTCACAACCTTGGAGTCCTATTTGACCTTGGCCTGAGCTTCCAAACCCATATCCTCTCCATCACCAAGACCACCTACTTCCATATCAATAACATTGTCTGTCTCCACCCTGCAACTGCTCAGCTGTCACTGAAACCCTCATCCATGCTTTTGTTACATCTAGACTTGACTATTCCAATGCATTCCTGGTCAGCCTCCAATATTGCAAACTTAGTAACTGACCGTATCCTAACCCACACCAAGTCTCATTCACCCATCACCCCAATGCTCGCTGACCTACATTGGCTCCTGATCCGGCAACACCTCGATTTTAAAATTTTCATCCTGGTTTTCATCCTCGCCCCTCCCTATCACTGTAACCTCCTCCAGCCCGACAATCCTCCGAGATCTCTGTTCTTCTCCAATTCTGACCTCTTGCGCATCCCTGATTTTCATTTCTCCACCATTGGCTGCTGTGCCTTCAGCTGCCTGGCCCCTAAGCTCTAGAATTCCCTCCCAAAACCTCTCTTCCTCTCTCTCTTCCTTTAAGACACACCTGAAAACCTACCTCTTTGACCAAGCTCTTGGTCACCTGTCCTAATATCTCTTATTGTGGCTCGGTGTCAAATTTTATTTGATGATCACACCTGTGAAGTGCCTTGGGAGGGTTTACTACATTAAAGGCGCTATATAAATGCAAGTTACTGTTGTAGATGATCATAAAGCTGTAATGGAGATTGGACTGAGAATTTTTTTTTCTACTAATATCTCAAATGTATTTTCACTTAACCCTACCTGATCTCAGCATAAACTGAATCTGAAAATACTGAAGAATGGTACAACCTGTTCTGAATTTAGATATTTTCCAGTAAGTTTTCATTGATCCCCCACCTACTCGAATTCCTAACAATGGTGGTTTACGTAATTATTTATTAGCTCTTTGACAGTCAGCAATTCCAGGGAGGCTTGAATCCCTGGACTAGCTATATTTTTAATATTTCACCTCACACATGCTAAAAATCCCCTAATATAATAGTAATTATTTTATTCAGATGTCATCAAGTTTATTGGGTTAATATTAATGCAATACTACACTTAAAAATATTCTAAAGAAAATAAAACATGTTATTGAAATTTTATTTCTTCCTCTCATCGAATAAGAAAGAACTTGCATTTATATAGTGTCTTTCACAACTTCATGATAAGGTAAAATGCTTTACAGCTAAGTACTTTTAATATAGGAAATGAGGCAGCTAATTTAGGCACAGAAGGTCCCACAAACAACAATGAGATAATAGACTAGACAATATATTTTTAGTGATGTTAATTGAAGGATAAATATTGGCCAAGACTTCCCTGCTGTTTTCAAAATAGTGCCATTGGATTTTTTATGTCCACCTGAGAGGACAGGTGGGATCTCAGTTTAACATCTGATCCGAAAGACAGCATTTCCGACAGTGCAGCTCAGTACTGCAATGAAGTATCAACCTAGATTTTAGGCTCAAGTTTCTGGAGTGGGATTTTAACCCCCAACCTTTTGACTCAGAGGCAAGAGTGCTACCTGACATCCTTTTCCCCATTCCCTCTAGTTTTCCTGGTCTTTTTCTTCAGTATTCATTATTTTATCTAAATTGTTCCCCCTCTTTAGTCCATCCATTTTGTCTCAGATTAGTGAACTTTTTGTTAAATGTAAAGCATTGACCTTGAGGTTTTATTGAAATGACTAGGCAAAACTCTGACATTTATTGGAACCTTTCACAAAATGAAGCTTCCAATTTAACTATTTTTTTAGAGTCTAGTGAGGAGGACACAGAAAATCTGAAAAAGGACATAGGCAGGCTAAGTCAATGGGCAAAAATTTGGCAGATGAAGTATAATGTCAGAAAGTGTGAGATCATGCACTCTGGCAGAAAAAAATCAAAGAGCAAGTTATTATTTAAATGGAGAAAGATTGCAAAGTGCCACAGTACAACGGGACCTGGGGGTACTTGTGCATGAAACACAAAAGGATAGTATGCAGGTACAGCAAGTGATCAGGAAGGCCAATGGTATCTTGGCCTTTGTTGCAAAGGGGATGGAGTATAAAAGCAGGGAAGTCTTGCTACAGCTATATAAGTTGTTGGTGAGGTCATACCTGGAAAACTGCGTACACTTTTGGTTTCCATATTTATGAAAGGATATACTTGCTTTGGAGGCAGTTCAGAGAAGGTTCACTAGGTTGTTTCCGGGGACAAGGCGATTGATTTATGAGGAAAGGTTGAGTAGGTTGGGCCTCTACTCATTGGAATTCAGAAGAATGAGAGGTGATCTTATCGAAACGTATAAGACTATGAGAGAGCTTGACAAGGTGGATTCAGAGAGGATGTTTCCACTGGTGGGGGCGACTAGAACTAGAGGGCATGATCTTAGAATAAGGGGCCGTCCATTTAAAACTGAGATGAGGAGAAATTTCTTCTCTCAGAGGGTTGTAAATCTGTGGAATTCGCTGCCTCAGAGAGCTGTGGAAGTTGGAACATTGAATAAATTTAAGACAGAAATAGACCGTTTCTTAAACGATAAGGGGATAAGGGGTTATGGGAGCGGAAGGGGAAGTGGAGCTGAGTCCATGATCAGATCAGCCATGATCTTATTGAATGGCGGCGCAGGCTCGAGGGGCCATATGGCCTACTCCTGTTCCTATTTCTTATGTTCTTATGAGACATTCATACTGAAATAAGTTATGTTGGTCTATTAGTTAAGGAATAAAAGAAATACAGATCTGTTTAACCTTCAAATTTTACAGCTTCAATTGTGGACATCATCGAGATCAGTGTGAGTTTTGTGGGAAAGTCTTAAGATAGTTAATAAGAAATAATTATTTCTGGATGAGGGATAAAGATTGTTTTTTTTTAATTGCTTATAATGAACTGAACAATGTACTGTCCATTGCCCTTTGAGATTTGTGTTTAAATCTGATTCAGACTAATGGGATGAAAGTCTCAACTCTCCACTCGTGGTAGCAAACCAAAATGAAATGATTTTGTGATCGTTTCAACCCAGCTCCTTGTAGGCACAATTCTTCAATATAAAACTGTTCATACGTTGCATCAACTTTTTAGTCTTACACATTGAAACGATAATGGTAGCTGGTGTGGGTAGTTAAACAATTCACACGGTTTAAATGGTGGCAATGTTCTACGGTAAATGTTAAGATACGTTGTTGGTGCCGAGTGGAGAGAACTTAATTCTACCTGTAATCATGCTGTAGCTGTCCTGAGGGATGTCTGATCCTGACACTGGGTGATAAAAGTGGAATGTGTTTCATTCCCCACATTGATATACCTCACCTCTAAGGGCATAGCTGTTCACTGAAAACAATGTTAAAAAAATGTTCTGAAGTGAAATACACAGTATTTAAGAACAAGGCAATTGGAAAAAAGAGGGTACTCAACATTTACTTGAGATAAAATCTGAAATGAACTTTCACAAGCTAGTTATGGAAGCACCAGCTCTCTGTGGAGAAGGGATGGAGGATGTGTCATGATCAGCATTAATATTTTTATGCAAATTGCGCTTTGTGTAAATCAGTGGTTTACATTTGATGATTTCTGCCTTGAGCAATCCACCATGGGAACATTTTTAAAAATCTATTGGAAGTCCTTGATGTTGTTACTTTGTCCCTCAGCAGTGGGAAATACGGTTTTCACATCTATTGACATTTCTCCACACAGATTTGGGATTAACCACGATGAATGCATTGGGCCTGGAGTAACGATTGGGTAAAAACATCTTCCTTTCTCAGGTGAAGGTTCAGACAGCAGTCTGGAGTTCCAAATGTCTTAGTACTAAAAAGATATTTAAAGACTTTGGAAGATAAAGGATAGAGGTTTCAATAAGTAAGGCAAATACATTTTTTTCAAAATAGTCCAATTCCTATACTTAGGAAGATAGCGTCAAACTGGAACTACCCGTTAACAGAGTAGGTGAGTGCGTGAGTGCTTGACATCCTTTTATCTGATGCATTTCCAGGTCTGCAGTGCTGTGGGAACTGTATCATGTTCCTGCTCAATACCGATTATAACATTTTACCTGAAATCATGGTCAAAATACTCAAAACAATGATCTGCATGAGAACCAAGCAGTCTAACAACTCTCACAGTAAAGAATTGAACTCGACTTCAATCACAGCCTCAGTTTACATGCACACTTTAGCCAGCGGAATGTTCTTATAGGTGAGTTTAATTCCTTTGAACCAAGTAATAAAGTAGTTAATCTGGGGATTGGGAGGAATTATCAACTGGAGTAGGACATTTTTCTTCCCATAAAGCAGTAATTCGCAATGACTTTGACCTGTGGGCTAGAATGGTTCTTTCAAAGAGCAGAGCATGTTCTGTATTCAGCAGAGGAGCAGTATGAAATGACATAGATCACGACTGAATCCCTGAATGGAATTTTTAAACAAATTCACCCTGTCACATCTGCTTGGACATTTTATCTGGCCTCTAGGGTCTAGTTGCAGGCTGACTTCAGTGAATATTAAGAAAATGCATCATGGACCAGACTAACTATCATATATGGCCTCTGGGACATCTAGCAGACCAAGTGTTCTGAATAATTCAAAAGTGCATTGACAGTCACAACTTGAAGAAAGTCTTATGGTCATGAAAAATAAAATTCTTGCTCTGGAGATATACAACGTACATTGGATGAGATCATTTTTGGTCCAATAGCTTTCCTCGTAAACAATCAATTTCTAAAACTCGCAACAGACACATATCCTGAATATAGGAACGTAGGAAGAGGAGTCGGCCATTCAGCCCCTCGAGCCTGTTATGCCATTCAATGCGTTCATGGCTGATCCGTTTCCTGACTCCATCCACCTGCCTTGGCTCCATATCCTTTTATAGTCTTGGCTAGCGAAAATTTATCGATCTCAGAATTAAAATTATTAATTGAGCTAGCAACACCTGCTTTTTGTGGGAGAGAGTTTCACATGTCTACTATTCTTTGTGTAAAGAAGTGTTTCCTAACTTCTCTTCTGAATGGCGTGGCTTTGATTTTAAGACTATTTCCCCTTGTCCTAGACTCATGACCAGCGGAAAAACATTTTCTATCGACCCGACCAATTCCTTTCAAAATCATAAAAATCATAAAAATCACCCCTTAATCATCTTTATTCCAGGGAATACAAGCCTAGTTTATGTAATCTCTCCTCGTAATCCAAAACCCTTGGAGCCCTGATTATATTCTGGTGAATCTGCACTGCACAAAGGTGTGGGTTGTTTCTAAGGTGTGGGTGCCCAGACTGTACACAGTACTCCAGTTGTGGTCTAACCAGGGCTTTGTATGACTGTAGTAAAACTTCCTCCCCTTTATATTCTAGCCCTCTAGTTATAAAGCCGAACATTCCATTAGCCTTTTAGATTAATTTTGTACCTGACGACTACATTTTAGTGATCTGTGTACCCCTAAATCTCTTTGGACCTCCACTATTGCTAGCTTTTCACTATTTAAAAAGTACTTGGATCCATCCTTTTTTTGGTTCAAAATGGATGACCTCACTGCTACCTACATTGAAACCCATCTGTCACAGCCTGCTCAGTTAATTTATCAATGTATCTGTAATTTTATCCACCCATCTACTTACTTACTATACCATCAATCTTTGTGTAATCGGCAAAAACTGGATATTTGGCTCTCTAACGCGTTATCAAAATCATTAGAAACATAGAAACATAGAAAATAGGTGCAGGAGTAGGCCATTCGGCTCTTCGAGCCTGCACTGCCATTTAATGAGTTCATGGCTGAACATGCAACTTCAGTACCCCATTAATAAATATAATGAATAGTTGAGTCCCCAGCACATATCCCAGTAGTAATTTACTTCCAATTTTAGTACTTACCTGTTATTCCTACTCTCTGTCTTCGACCGCTTCATGAATCTCCTCACCAGGTCAACAATTTTCCTTCACTCCATGAGCCTTAATTTTTGCTAATATTGTGTGGAATCTTATCGAATATCTTCTGGAAGTCCATATAAACTACATCCATAGACATTCCCTTGTCTACTACTTTAGTTACTTCCTCAAAAAATTCAATTACATTTGTTAGACATGACCCACCCTTTGTAAATCCATATTGACTCTCTCCAATCAGCTTAAATTTCTGAAAGTGTTAAGTCACTCTGTCCTTAATTATAGATTCCAATAACTTCCCCACAACAGATGTTCTATCATTTTACAGTTTCTCTCTCTTCACTTTTAAATAATGAAATTATACATGGAATTTTCCAATCTAAAGGGACAATTCCTGAATCTATAGAGCTTGGGAAGGTTATGGCTAAAGCATCTGCAATTTCCTCACCTATTTCCTTTAAATCCCTGAGGGGAGAAATTCGGCTGATTAGTGCCTCCAGTTAGCTCCTGGAGGGATGCTAATGGGACAGCGACCGGGCACGGTGAATTCAGTGACGCCCGCGAACTTCAGTGCCGGTTTAGCGTGGTGCTAACTCTTACCGTCTGGACCTCTAACGCTTCGCAGATCGTGACATCATAAAATGCGCAGCGCCCCGTTACCAGCCCGGAAGTGAAATTGCCTCTAGTCCCCTGCTGCATCGCCGAGCGTGAACAATAGCAGGAAAAGGAGATGTTGTCCCTTGGGGAGCGCTAGTTACAGGGAATGGTTTTCAGTTAGGCCAAACTTTATTATTTGCACCAGTCTGGTGCCTGCTCAAAGTTGTTGATGTTTCATTGCTGCAAGATGTTCAAGCCCTCCACTTTGTGCGAGTGTTTGGGGCTGTAATGGCAGTCACACATGTTGCCTTGCAACACAGAGTTGCCGGCAAGTAGGTTGCGCACCAACATTGGCCATTCCCTTTAAGCGAGGGAAGCAGCCTTTGATGCTGTTAGCAACGCATTCCACATTGTTCAGTGCTCTGCCACTACCGCCGCCCTCTTGGACTTTAGCGCCCTAAGAACAGTGGTTAGCATTTAATTTAATGCTCCACTGTCCTCTTGGAGCACTAAAGCTGAATTTCCCAGCAGGAGAGAATCATTAGTGCCTGGTGCAAATGTTCTACTTTTCAAAAGTTAGTGCCCGACGATGGAACTATGGGCTGTGGAGGTTCTAGCCCCCTGGCGTGGAAACCATCAGGTTCTGGGGAGGTGTCAGAATTTAGTGCTGGCATTTTTTTTCTAATACTGTTTTCTTGCTTACGTTTAATTTTAATGAGCTCCAGTCCTTGATTAATTATTAGTTTTCCTGGAATGTCAGGTATATTAACCTCTACTCTGAAAAATGACACAAATTAATTATTCAATAAGTCTGACATTTCTTTACTTTCAATTACAATATTACCCGCATCTGCTAATCATGATATCTCGTAAGTTTATTTTCATATTCCTTTTTGCAGCTCTTACTATCTATTTTGTCTTCCTTTGCTGTTCTTTATATTTCTCTCAGTTATCTGGATTTACACTATTCTTTGCACTTTTGTGTGCTCTTTCCTTTAGTTTTTTGTTATCTCTCACCTCTTTTGTCGACCCTGGCTGTTTTATTTGGTAAGTAGAGCTCTTGTCCCTTAGGGGTATATACTGGTTCTGTATTAAGCTAAATTTGTCTTTGAACATCTCCCGCTGTTCATCTGTAGTTTTACCCAATAAAGCAATTAGCCAAGCTAAAGTACTAGATTCATTCCATCCCATGGGATATGTGTGACATTTTATTAACGGCTACCCCTGCACTTGCATGAAATAAAAAAAAGTCTTCATTTTCAGTTTCTCTTTCTATTTTAAATTTCTAAGGAATTTATAACTCTTTTTAACATAAATAAATCTAGGTTAAAATTGGAGAAAATTTAATGTTGCAGATAAAAGCTGGGAAAATTTTAAGATTTTAGTATTTAAAATAAATGGCTTTAAAGCCGGTATTACAATAACAGGCAAACGAACACATTAGGACAAAAATTGCGGTCAGAGGCTTCCTGCGGGAGGACGCCTCCAACCAAGGTTTATTTTACGAAAGTACCTGGTGGTCCCAGAGGAACGTATACTTGTGGTCTGAGGCCTCCTTTCACAGCCCACACATCCCAGGAACGTAAGTGCAACCTGGGATCACGTGGGCCTGGACTACTAATAAGAACATAAGAAATAGGAGCAGGAGTAGACTATTAGGCCTCTCAAGCCTGCTCCACCATTTAATAAGATCATGGCTGATCTGATCATGGACTGAGCTCCATTTCCCTGCCTGCTCCCCAAATGAACATGGAGTATTCTCATGATAATAATGGGAGCTCCGTTTGAAATATCTCAATTACTATCAGTGAGAATACCACCAAGAACACAGAAACACAACACAACAAATTTAAAAAACACCTCACATATTTAAAATTAATTGAAATTGAATTTAATTAAATGTTTTAGACAAAAATGTATTTTTTTGAATTTTTCTTTAATATGTTTTAATAGGGGTAAAAATAAACTTACCTTAATGGACAGGGTTTTAATATAAAAATTAGTGATAAAATAAAATTTGTCTATCTTTTAAAACTCTTATGTTAGTAAAAGTAGGCTAAATGCCTGCTTTTACCAGGTGTAAGAGTTTGAAGGATATTCACTGGGCAGGAGTTGGCCAAATAGCCCAAACCTCTGCATGCGAATGTCCTTCTCCTGGGGATGCGTGTGATCTGTCATTGACAGATTGCAACTGCCGGTTCTCGGCGCATGCACATTGCCGCTGAGCTGGCATTTGCGAAGGCTCTCTGGGCGTGTGAGAACATCGTATGCACCTGAAGAGATAGCAATTTACAGCCCATTAAACCTTTGCCCGTATATATCACCAACAATAATTTGTGAATTTATTCTTTTATAGTTTTCAAATTTCCATTTTAATTCATCTAATTTAGGTCACAGTAATATTTTCATAGTGATGGGAAAGGTAAAGCAAGTGTAACTGAGTACACCAGATGGCAAAGCTATGCACAAAGATCGAAATCTCCTGAGAGTCACAAAGACTGCAAGAAATTGAGAAGTCGTGACTTGATTTGTTTGGCAATGTTGAAGTGAAAATTCGAGGAATAATTTTGAAATTCTGTCGACTTATCAGAAAAATAGGAAAAAGTCAAGAATTGATAACAAAATTTTATTGGGTTTTACAGATGTGCTGGTCTTCAACATCTGCTGAACGTTTAATTTTTACAGGATGACTCAATCTACTGTCTCAAATTATCAACTCATGAGCCAATATTCAAATAGCCAGAGTGGGAGAACTTTGTACATTTATGTTCTGTTTAGTTGCACTCCTAGTGCTTAGTGTGACTTTTAAGCCCCGATTTTAACCCCTGCGCCCGAGGAGTGTTGGACAGGGAAGCGGTTAAAATTGCAGCAGCACGATACTCATGTTCATGGTGACTTCACACCCCCAGGCATGCAAGGGCCTAATTGAAATACAAGAGACAGGATCTGATGATGTCATTCAGACCCCAACACCATTTTAGCAGGTGTTTGGTACTGGCCTCACCTGCAACTACAGGCAACAAGACTGGGGCTGTTTTCAGCTGCAATCAAGGTTGGAGGTAAGATTTTTAAAGGAACCTTTGAACCATTTAATGACTCTGTTTGCATTCTGTCAATAGAAAAATGGGACCTTACATTCAGTGTTAACATTGCATTTGAATTGCCATCCATGGTGAAGGAGCAGACGTGCTATTATCCCAAGAAAGGCCAACACCCACCATTGCCATGTCACTGCCACTCCTGTGGGGTTGGAGCTCATCACTTCCACTTATTTGTGGGACAGCAGACTATCTATACGTAGTCCGCCAATCTGTCCAAAGTGGATACCATTCTGTCAGAATGTGCACTGCAGGACGGAAGATTACTTTGGTAGTATGGAGTTATATTTGATTTGTCCATGGAAAATGGGAAGAATCTTTCCAGAACCTTTCCTTAATGTTATGTCTGATAAACACTTGTATTGAGTGGTTATAACTGGTTGCTTTTATTTCATGACCCTCTGAAAAAATCCGTTAAAGAATATCAAAATCAATATAGGAGAGCTCTTGCAATGTGCTTACTCCCATGAAGGGCGCCACCTTGCATTCAGTTAACAAAATGCACATACCATACATATCACTCAGGAGATGAGATGGGTAGAGTCCCTAATAGAGAACATTGTAGATGGGTCTGTCAAATAATTGTTCTAAATAGGCAATTTATCTGTACATAATTTGTTATGTTATGGTCACTCGGAGAGAGGAGACTTCCATTCCATCAGCATGGGTTTGTCTCTAACTCCTGCTCCAAAGGTGCAAGCACAGTCTCTCACCCACAGCACTACACAGCCTCCACTTTATAGATTAAGTTGAAACTGTATTAAGCCTTCAAACATGTTTGCTGTCAACATTTCTAAAAAAGTAAATAATTTATGAATTCATGAATTTATGAATTTATGAATTCATCAATATTTAGATCATCCTTGTAATGTCAGGCAGAGTCACAAATGACTACAGACATACACGTACAAATATGAGCTGCTCAAGCGACTCACTGACGCTTGGCCCTTTGTGACTGTAGGTAAGGATATTGCAGCATTGCATTATAATTATCATCAGACGTAGGCTGGGAATTTCCTCGGAGCGACTCTCACTCTTCCACCATAACTGCACCAGAAGTGTAGCTAGGTTCACTAGGTTGATTCTGGAGCTGAGGGGATTGACTTTTGAGGAAAGGTTGAGTAGGTTGGGCCTCTACTCATTGGAATTCAGAAGAATGAGAGGTGATCTTATCGAAACGTATAAGATTATGAGGAAGCTTGACAAGGTGGATGCAGAGAGGATGTTTCCACTGATGGGGGAGACTAGAACTAGAGGGCATGATTTTAGAATAAGGGGCCGGTCATTTAAAACTGAGATGAGGAGAAATTTCTTCTCTTAGAGGGTTGTAAATCTGTGGAATTCGCTGCCTCAGAGAGCTGAGGAAGCTGGGACATTGAATAAATTTAAGACAGAAATAAACAGTTTCTTAAACGATAAAGGAATAAGCGGTTATGGGGAGCAGGCAGGGAGATGAAGCTGAGTCCATGATCTCATTGAATGACGGAGCAGGCTCGAGGGGCCATATGGCCTACTCCTGTTCCTATTTCTTATGTTCTTATGTTCTTATGTAAACCCTGCTTACACGTATAAACTTGCGGCCCACTTCACCAGCTGAGCAGTATTGTCTGTACCTGTCAAAGTTTCTTTGCCACTGGAAAAAACATTTATGGATCAGTCATAATTGTAGAACTTCAAAGAGCACTGAGTTAGAATAGTTACTGATAAGTACACCCTCCCAAAGAGTAAACTAACAAACTGCATTTCATTCACAGAGGTAAAATGGGTTCAAAACCCTTTCCTTTCATTGATCGGTTCTCTCTGCTCCCTGGTTCCAAGGATCACAACCCTGATTACTGGCAGTTGTGTCCATTATGCTGTATTGGCCAAGGCCTCTTGTCTGGTGCTGACCTCACCCACTTGATTCCAAATAAAGAGGAAATTAAAAATATATTTATAAAAAGCAAGGAACTCCTACAAAGGTTCAGCTGGTAAATGCACTTTCCAGCGGGAAACTGAATCAGTCAGCAGGTTCCAGAGTCAGTTCCTAAACGGAGTGATTGTAGACAACGATTAAATGCTGCGCAGTGGCCTTCTGCACAGCGCAATGTGCAGAACGCTCTGGGTCGTTGGACCCAACAACGTCACACTCTGCGACTGGAGTGAATAGATTTGCATACGCGCACAAAATAACTGCGCAAATCCCGCTTCGGGGTTGGAACCGGACTGCCACCTCTGTCTTCTTTGGAGCTGGGGAGCCGTGAGACATGACAGGAGGGGGGAGGGGCAGACATGACAGGAGGGGGGGGGGGGGAAGACATGACGGGAGAGGGAGGGGGACAGTCAGGATGGGAGGGGGAGGGGTGCAGTCACAATGGGAGGGGGGCAGACACGATGGGAGGGGGTGGGAGGGCAGACACGATGGGAGGGGAGGAGACAGGCATGACGGGAGGGAGGGCACACACGATGGGAGAGGATAGACATGATCGGAGTGGGGTAGACATGATGGGAGGGGGAAGACACGATGGGAGGGGGAGGTGGGGCAGACACGATGGGAGGGGGTAGACACGATGGGAGGGGGAGGTGGGGCAGACATGATGGGAGAGGGTAGACACGATGGGAGGGGATGCAGGCATGATGGGATGGGTCAGTCTGTGTGTGTGTTAATCTGCTTGTATCAGTCTGTGTGTGTGTGTGTGTGTGTGTGTGTGTGTGTGTGTGTGAGTCTGTGTGTGTATGTCACTGTGTGTGTGTCTGTGTCAGTCTGTGTGTGTGAGTGTGTCAGTCTGTGTGAGTGTTGTAATGATAAAATGTATAGCACCCTCTAGCTAGGAGGTACTTCGCCTGGGATCTGTATTGAGAAAAGCATTGCTGTATGACGAATGTCATTTTAGCTGCACATGGCTGATTGAGATCTCCAGAACAAATAGAATTAAATTGAGCTAAGAGTGTTCAACAGACCAAAAATACACAGAAGTAGGCTACTTCCGATCTTTTGTCGAACGCATCTATGATCGAAATATTGGAACTGTAAGACTTTTAGAAGTCGATCGAAATCGATATTAAGCAGTGCAGTGCAGAGCATGCTTCGTGCTCATCACACGTGTATCCGTGAAGGGCGATAAATAGTCTTAAGCTTGTAAAGCAATCTAGAGATATTAGTAAAGTAAATTTAAGATAGCATAAGATATTGTAGAGCCTTGTTTGAAAAAGTATTTCTACTAATACATGGCCACAATATTTTACTATTCGATTTGTTCTCGTCCTCTGGTTATTTGAATTGTATACATGTATGTGACATACTCAAAGTCCTAAACTGTAATGAGCTATCATGACCACCATAGTTCCAACTCCCGCGCACATTCCCTTTCCACCTCCATTGCAGGTGACTGGTGATTTGAAAGCCAACTGGAAAAAATTCAAACAACTGTGGGACAGCTATGAAATCATCATGAATATTGTGGAAAAAACAGTTAGAATTAGGGTTGCAATAGTTATCACTGCCATTGGCAGAGATGCCCGAGCTTTCTACAATAATCTTCTCGACAAATCAGAGGAAGACAAGCAGGAAATTGAGATTATTTTGAAGCTTTGGGAAGAGCACTGTAAAAGTAAAACCAACATCATCTATGAACGGTACCAGTTTAACAACTGTGTACAAGGGGACAAGCGTTTTGACAGATATCTCATGAAAGTGAGGGAGCTGGCACCGTCATGTGATTTCAGCAATTTGAGGGATGATTTCATCAGAGACCGCATAGTCTGCAGAATATCTGATAAAACTCTGCATAAGAGGCTTTTGCAAGAATCAAGCCTAACACTAGATAAATGTGTGATGCACCGTAAAGCTACAGAGGCCACAGTTGTGCAAATGAAATTCATGAAGCTCATTAAAACAGATTTAGACTCTGAAGATGTCAAAGCTGTCAGATAGAAAACCCGACCTACAAAGAAAGAATTCACAGACAAAGAGTTCATAAACAATTGTAGATATTGTGGCAAAAGACATGAGCTGTCAAAAACAAAATGCCCTGCATACAGGAAGACCTGCACAAGTTGCGGCAAACAAAATCACTTTTCTCTAAAGTGCAGGCAGAATGGATTGAGGCAGAAGTCTACACATAAGCATAAATATAAGGGCAAGTCAAAAGGTCATGCATTATATGAAGGCAGTGATGATTGGGGTTGTCTTGAATCTTGTGAACATCACGTAATTGGGTAAGCCACTCACAATGCAACTGCTCTACCAACCTGTGAGCATTCTCACAGGTGCATACATTACACTTGTGATGCCTGCTACAGTTGAATAGCCCCACAACCACACTGTCAAGCCACGTGAACAATGGTTACATAGATGTGCACCTAGTGACTGACACCCTTCCCCCCCCCCCCCTCAGGTCACTGACACCCCTCTCCCTCCCTATCAGGTCGCTCTAAACATCAATGACTGACTCCCTTCTGTAAGTGGTTTCCCTTAGGTGTTTTCGACACCCCCCCACCTTACAATAGTCCTAGAGCTGGGAATGATTACTGTATTGAACAGATGAATGAGTCAGGGACGAATACCTTGGTCTCAACCAGCAATGCTTTTATTAAAGTTAAAACACACACCTGCACCCAGTAAAACCACACACACCCTGGTGTGTAAAGCAAACAAATACAGTACAACACACAGTCAGGCCCACCTAAATAGGCCCCTATCACGAAGTACCCATGTCTAAAACCTCCCCTGAAAACCCCTAAGATTTGGTTGGGAGTACACACGATAACCCCTCACACCATGGCTGTGATCTTAAAAAAAGATGCATGTGCAGAGATGATGCTCACCGATTTGTTGGCTTGTTCGCTGCTTCTCCTGATGAAAACGTGTCTCGTCTGGTTTCTTCTCTCCATCTCACATGAAGGGTTCGGTTCTTGTAGAGGCCAAGCAGCGAGAGCCAAGAGAGCGATGTGTGGCCACATGGCTTCTTTTATAACGCCCCCCGGTTCATTTGCCTTTTCAGGCCGAATAAAATTTGTTTTTATTCCAAAGCTCCCTGTGGATGTGTCATCTTTTTGCCAATAAAGTTTCATTGTTTTCGAGGTTTCCTGTTTTGAGTCCAGTGATGGGTTTTCGCTTCCGACCGGTCTGGGCTGAATGGCTTTCTATTGTCCTGGTATCTCATCCAGGTAATGGCTCAATCACTGATCAGATCATTTGATCTACCTTAGACGAGTTCACATTGCTTAACAATGGACCCTCCATTTGTCCATCACCTGCGATGAATTGTCTTATCTGGCCATTGTCTTCCCAGACCACACCTGCCCATCGTTCCAAGTCCAACATGAAAAAGTGCCTGGGCCCCTCCCACAAACAGCTTCCAGCTTTTTTTTCTACAGTGAGAAAAATATGTCCAACAAATCCTTGGAGATTAAAACGCAATGTCCAGATAATGTCCAACAAATCCTTGGGGAGTCGATGCTTACACTTCTACCACCTCAGGTCTCCTTGTACACCCAGTGACTGACACCCTTCTCCCCCCCTCTCAGGTCGCTCTAAACACCAGTGACTGACTCCCTTATCCAACCCCCCTCAGGTCATTCTGTACACACAGTGACTTGGATGTGGCCACATTGCGTGGACACAACTCCTCCCCCATCCGCGGCCCAACTACAGCCAGCATCAGTAAAGGAGAGAGGGGGGGCGGATGGGGGAGAAGATTTCCTGGAAATAATTCATGTTCAGCAATGAATAGCTCATTGACTCCAATGGCTTCTTCCTGAGTGGTGATACATATGTTACAAAATCCATTTCCTACCATCCACAAAATTAGCTCCTTGGCATGTTACTGGTCAGTTACTCCAGTCAAACAGACGCGAAACATCTGCAATCCAATTGGGTTTATTTTTTAAATAATGTTTCGATTGGGAGTGTCTGTTTTCTGCGGAACAAGAAATACACCAGGCAACATCACTCAGCAAACACCCTGAGTTCATTGTGTCTCTGAATTCACTGCAGCTAGCAAGACATGGCGTGGGAGGGGAGGTGGTGTTTTTTTTTTGGGGGGGGGAGAGGGAGAGTGGTGAATGAGTGGGGTGGGTCTGCTTTGGAGCTGGACTGTTAAAAAAACGAAGTCCAGAGCTAAGGGAATGACGGAAAAGAATTCAGAGCAAAGTAAAGGTCCCGAGGGATTAGAAAGGCAGATGTATGAGATTACAACATGCTTCAGCTATGCGCCTGTCCCAGACAGTTTATGTATATTTTTTGGGAATATCGATTGGCTGATTACATTGTGGCTTGAGTTCTGCCATGTTTTGGGTGAATATGAGGCTTTTTATTTTATTTGTTCTTTCATTTTATTACAAACAACTAAGTATGAGATTACTGCCTACTGAATCAGTTCCAGGTTTTCTTCATTATGGTATGTCGTTGTAGCATCAGCTACTATATCATCAGCTCAGAGAAGTGATATGCCTGGTAGTTCTGTTGGAGCTGGCAAAAATGTAGTTGAAGATGCAGATGTTGAGGAAACAATGATGATATAGGGAGCACCATTCATATAAAGGGTGGAAGGGCTAATTATAAGAAGGTCTCCTCAGTAAGATCCTGTCAAATGTTTCCTGCAGCTGGTGATAGTGATTCACCAGCAGCACCCTGAACCTCCTCAGAGTCTGGTAAGACATCTCTATGATGAGGCTCAATGCCCTTGTCCTCTGAGCGGTCCATGCTGATACCTTGTTATATGGCAAATTTATGGAGTGTGCGGCAAAGTACTCTGGTGGCAGTGTGGAAGCTACAATGGCCTTAATGCTCCTTGTCTGGGGTTGGGGGGGGGGCGGGGGGGGGGCAGCAGTGTGGGTGGTGTAAGGTGGAGTAAATCAGCCACGGTTCTGACTCCATGTTTATGGATGTTGAGCAATGATAGAATCAAGCATGGCCAAGATGTCACTCCAATTGCAAAGCCTGCTTATATTAACTGGACTCACACACTGAAGTTCTGGCCCTAATGTATCGGCATCCAAGCACTCAAAGAGAAGGTTTGCTGCAAAACCTAAAAACTTTTTAAAAAATTGCAATGCGACTAATTTACACATCAGGAACACCAAATAAAAATAGCCATTGGTGTGATGTACCAGTGGGCATTTGGTGCCTGTTGTACTATACTCCAGCAAAGGTTTTCTTTATTAACATCGATCTTCTGGCCCACTGTCAAGTTGAAAAGAAAATGGAGGGAGACATAACACTGGGCCCAAGTCAGGTAAGTACTTCAGAAATGGGCGTTTTTGATCGGAGTGACAACGGTGGGCCTTAAAAAAACCTTTTTAGTAGAAATTAGTGCTGGGGGAGAATTTTCTGCGATTTCTGGGCGTCCAATGTGGGCGGGCGCTTTGAAGCAAAGCCAGCGGTAATCGTAGGCCCAAATTACCGCCAGCGCTAATCAGGAGTATAAATGGGCGGTACAGGGCATGACTTTACAAAATTGGCGGTAACTGGCCTGTAACTGGCTATTAAATCAGCGATTGGAGGAGAAATTCTAGCCCAAATTTGTTTCAAAGTGTGAAACATGCATCACTTATCAATCGAGCCAACCAAAAGAGCCATTAATAAGTCACTCCCTCAGCGACCATGGTAAAAGATTGGTTGTGACATATTTACACTCGATGGCAAAGACTACCTATGCACAGTGAACGACTACTCGCATTATTTCGAGATAGACAATTTGCACGGAAAGAAAGATGCTACTGCCATTATCAAACACCTCAAGAATCTTAGAAACATAGAAACATAGAAAATAGGTGCAGGAGTAGGCCATTCGGCCCTTTGAGCCTGCACCACCATTCAATAAGATCATGGCTGATCATTCACATCAGTACTCCTCTCCTGCTTTCTCTCCATACCCCTTGATCCCTTTAGCCGTAAGGGCCATATCTAACTCCCTCTTGAATATATCCAACAAATTAGCATCAACAACTCTCTGCGGTAGAGAATTTCACACATTAACAACACTCTGAGTGAAGAAATTTCTCCTCATCTCGGTCCTAAATGGCTTAACCCTTATCCTTAAACTGTGACCCCTGGTTCTGGACTTCCCCAACATCGGGAACATTCTTCCTGCATCTAACCTGTCCAGTCCAGTCAGAATTTTATATTTCTATGAGATCCTCTCTCATTCTTCTAAACTCCAATGAATACAGGCCCAGTCAATCCAGTCTCTCCTCATATGTCAGTCCTGTCATCCCGGGAATCAGTCTGGTGAACCTTCGCTGAATTCCCTCAATTGCAAGAACATTCTTCCTCAGATTAGAAGACCAAATCTGAACACAACTTTTCAAGTCAGGCCTCACCAAGGCCCTGTACAACTGCAGTAAGACCTCCCTGCTCCTATCCTCAAATCCCCTTGCTATGAAGGCCAACATGCCATTTGCCTTCTTCACTGCCTGCTGTACCTGTATGCCAACTTTCAATGATTGATGTACCATGACACCCAGGTCTTGTTGCACCTCCGCTTTTCCTAATTTGTCGCCATTGAATAATATACTGCCTTCATGTTTTTGCCACCAAAGTGGATAACCTCACATTTTTGCACATTATACTGCATCTGCCATGTATTTGCCCACTCACCAAACCTGTCCAAATCACCCTGTAGCCTCTGAGCATTCTCCTCACAGCTCACACCGCCACCCAGCTTTGTGTCATCTGCAAACTTGGAGATATTACACTCAATTACTTCATCTAAATCATTAATGTATATTGTAAATAGTTGGGGTCCCAGCACTGAGCCCTGCGGCACCCCACTAGTCACTGCCTGCCATTCTGAAAAAGACCCATTTATCCCGACTCTTTGCTTCTTGTCTGCCAACCAGTTCTCTATCCACGTACACCCAATACCATATGCTTTAATTTTGCACATCAATCTCTTGTGTGGGACCTTGTCAAAAGCCTTTTGAAAATCCAATACACCACATCCACTGGTTCTCCCTTGTCCACTCTATTAGTTACATCCTCAAAAAATTCTAGAAGATTTGTCAAGCATGATTTCCCTTTCATAAATCCATGCTGACTTGGAACGATCCTGTCACTGCCTTCCAAATGCGCTGCTATTTCATCTTTAATAATTGATTCCAACATTTTCCCCACTACTGATGTCAGGCTAACCAGTGTATAATTACCCATTTTCTGTCTCCCTCCTTTTTTAAAAAGTGATGTTACATTAGCTACCCTCCAGTCCATAGGAACCGATCCAGAGTCGATAGACTGTTGGAAAATGATCACCAATGCATCCACTATTTCTAGGGCCACTTCCTTAAGTATTTTGGGATGCAGACTATCAGGCCCTGGGGATTTATCAGCCTTCAATCCCATCAATTTCCCAAACACAATTTCCTGATAATAAGGATTTCCTTCAGTTCCTCCTTCTCACTAGATCCTCGGTCCCTTAGTATTTCTGGAAAGTTATTTGTGTCTTCCTTCGTGAAGACAAAACCAAAGTATTTGTTCAACTGGTCTGCCATTTCTTTGTTCCCCATTAGAAATTCACCTGATTCACTTCTCTAACACTTCTCTAACTACAATATTCCAGACAAAGTTCAATCCGACAATGGACCTCCCTTCAACTCACAAACTTTGCCACAAAATATGGATTCGATCACGCAACAAGCTCATCAGAATATCCACAAAGCAACAGAAAGGTTGAGAACCGTCCCTCCACCCCAATCCTGTGTCTCTCCCCCACCCACCTTCAGTCTGCACCCCCCATCTCTTTCACCCTACCCCCCCCAAGTCTCTCCTCCTCATGTCTCTCCTCCCCACCCACCCCGTGTCTCTCCAACCCATGGCCCATGTCTCTCCCCCCGTGTCTCTCCCCCCCCCGTCTCTCCCCCTTTGTCGCTCCCCACCCCACCTCCGCGGTGTCTGTCAGCCGCCCACCCACCCCCCTGTGTCTCTCATCCTCCCCGCCTAGTGTCTCTCCAACCACACCGCGTCTCTGACCCTCTGACTCTCCTCCCTCTGTGTCTCTCACCCTCACCCCACCCCCCGCTTTTCTCACCCTCCACCCCCTCATGTTTCTCGCCCTCCATGTCACACCCTGCCACGCTCCCCTGTGCCTCTCACCCTTCATCCCCATGTCTCTCACCATTCCTCCCCATGTCTCTCAACCCCCAACCCCCCATGTCTCTCTGCCCCCACCTCCCTGTGTTCCTCCCCGCCACCCCCCCCGTGTCTCCCCCCCCCGCCCTGCTGCCCATGTTTCTCCCCCCTGCCCCCCGTGTCTCTCCCCCAAGCCCCCGTGTTTCTCTCCCCCCTGCCCCCCGTATCACCCCCCAAACCCCCCCCCGGTGTCTCTCTTCTCCCAAACCCCCCATGTCTCTTTCCCCCCACTGCCCCATGTCTCTTCCTTCCCCACCCTCTGTGTGTCTCCCCCCCAGTATCTCTCCCCCCCTCACCCCTACACCCCCGTGTCTCTCCACCCTGCCTCCCATGTCCCACCCCCCCATATCTCTCCCCCCATCCCCAACCCCCCGTATCTCTCCCCCTGCATCCCCACCTTCCCTGTGTCTCTCCCCCGCCGCCCAAGTCCTGCCTCCCTGTATCACTCCCCTCCCACCCCCACGCCCCCCGTGTCTCACCACCCCGCCTCCAATGTCCCGCCCCCCCCGTATCTCTCCCCCCCCATCCCCACCCCCCGTATCTCTCCCCACCACCCCCACACCCCCCGTGTCTCCCGTGCCCCCCGTCCCAACCCCCCAGTATCTTTCCCCCCCAACCACTGTGACTCGCCCCCACCTCTGTATCTCTCACCTTCCCCATGCCCCCTGTGCCAAGCTCCTCCCATGTCTCTACCCCTGTGTCTCCCTTCCCCACCCCCAGTGTCTCTCCCCCCACCCCCAGTGTCTCTCTCTCCCCCCCAGTGTCTCTCTACCCCCCCGTGTCTCTTCCCCCACCGTGTCTCTTCTTCCCGTGTCTCCCTCCTCCCACCCCCCGTGTCTCCCTCTCCCCACACCCAGTGTCTCTTCCCCCATCCCCCGTGTCTCCCTTCCCCCCCCCCAGTGTCTCTCCCCGCCCCCCATGTCTCTTCCCCCTCCGTGTCTCTTCTCCCCGTGTCGCCCTTCCCCCCAGCCCAGTGTCTCTCTCCCCACGTGTTTCTTCTCACCGTGTCTCTCTCCCCCCACCCCCCTGGTGTCTCTTCCCCCCCGTGTCTCTGCTCCCTGTGTCTCCCTCCCCCCACCCCCAATGTCTCTCCCCCCACCCCCCCCGTGTCTCCCTCCTCCCACCCCCCCATGTCTTCCTTCCCCCCACCCACAGTGTCTCACCCCCCCCACCCCCAGTGTCTCTCTCCTCCCTCCCCCCACCCCACCCCACCGTTTCTCTCTCCCCCCCTCCCCAGCATATCTGTCTCCCCCCCACCCCAGCGTGCCTGCCTCCTCCCACCACAGCGTGTCTCCCTCCCCCCACCCCACTGGTGTCTCCCTCCCCCCACCCCCAGTGACCCGCTCCCCCATGTCTCCCTCCCCCCACCCCCCATGTCTCCCTCCCCCCACCCCTTCGTGTCTCTCCCCCCCCCCATGTCTGCCTCCCCCCACCCCACATGTCTCCTTCCTCCCACCCCTCTGTGTCTCTCCTCCCCCGTGTATGCCTCCCCCCACCCCCCCATGTCTCCCTCCTCCCACCCCCATGTCTCCTTCCCCCCACCCCTCCGTGTCTCCTTCCCCCCGTGTCTGCCTCCCCCCCACCCCTCATGTCACCCTCACTCCACCCCTCCATGTCCCTTCCCCCCATGTCTCTCTCCACTCACCCCCATGTCTCTCTCCCCCCAGCCAACATGTCTCCCTGCCCCCACCCCCCCATGTCACTCTCCCCCCACCCCAGCGTGTCTCAGTTACCCCACCCCAGCATGTCTCCCTCCCCCCACCCCAGCGTCTCCCTCCCCCCACCCCCCATGTCTCCCTGCCCCCACCCCTCCGTGTCTCTTCTCCCCGTGTCTCCCTCCCCCCACCCCCCATGTCTCCCTCCCTCCACCCCCCCATGTCTCTCTCCCCCCACCCCCATGTCTCTCTCCCCCCACCCCAGCGTGTCTCCCTCTCCCTACCCCAGCGTATCTTCCTCCCCCCACCCCAGCATGTCTCCCTCCCCCACCCCCCATGTCTCTCTCCCCCCACCCCAGCTTGTCACCGTTCCCCCACCCCACATGTCTCTCTCCCCCCACCCCAGCGTGTCAGCGTTCCCCCACCCCAGCGTATCTCTCTCCCCACCACCCTCAGTGTCTCCTCCCCCCCCATCCCCCGTGTCGCTCCCCCCATCCCCCGTGTCTCCACCCCCGTGTCTCTCTCCGCCCCCACCCCCCGCCCATGGCGGGATCCTGCACCTCCGTGTATTGCTGCATAATATCCCGAGTTATCCTGCCCCTTGTGTCAGTCAGCACCCAAAGTTAATTTGCATCAACGCAGTAGTGGCTGTGGAGGTGCAGCATTGACTTTGAACAAGTAATTAAACTATTAAGCTATATTGTATCTGAAAAATATTCTGCTTTGTGGGACCATGATGGAATTCTTGTGCGGTAAAATATGTTCATTAAATATCTGGTCCTCCTAAAGTTCCTTTATTTAACAGGCCTGTAGTCTAAGCGACTGGATTAAATTTAGCAATCAGCGTTGATAAGTTTGTTGCTATAGGATTTTTCTTTAACACTGTACGTAACAACTATTTCAGATTAAATATAGCATACATAAATTATATTTAAATTCTTGAAGCCCGGTTGCCATGTTTAGAAATTGTATTTATGCTGCAAACCCCATGAATGGAATCTGCGTCTATTTTCTTTTGGATGTAATTATTTCCTCATTCCTCATCCTGCTGAGTATTCTGTACCTTCGCCCACTCCCAGGCTGTCGCACACCATTCTTTCACCAGGTTATCAGATGGTCACCCTGATACCCAGGTAAGACATGAGGTGGCTGCAAGTGCCACAGGTTGTCAATCCGATTTTTGCTTCCCTCCCCCTCCCCGTCTCTTCCTCCCCTCTTCCTTCTCTCCCCATCTCTTCCCCCTCCTCTTCCTCCCCACTCTCCCATCTCTTCCCTCCCCTCTTCCTCCCCACTCTCCCCATCTCTTCCCTCAACTCTTCTTCCCTATTCTCCCCATCTCCTGCCTCCACGCTTCTTCCTCTCCCCATCTTCTCCCTTCCCATCTTCCACCTCTCCCCATCTCTTCCCTCCCCTCTTCCTTCTTTCACCATCTTCTCATTCTACTCCTCCTCACTCTCCCCTCCCTCTCCCCACCTCTTCTCCTTCTCCCCATCTCTCCTCATCCCTCCATCCCCCTCCCCACCAATCCCAGAAAAGCTCAGTTGTAAATAAACTGAGAAATCCAGTCTTTAATCTGCCATCCTATACACTGCTGAGGTGTATTTCCCCCCCCCCCCTCCCCATCCCGCACCACCCTGCAATGTAATGCACTACCAGTCCATAAGGATAGTTTTTTTTTATTGTCCAACAATTGAAAGGTGTCTCTTTCCCCAATCACCCTGGATCATGTTGAAATAGTCGAGGACCTCTCGACTCTGTGGCTTGTTGTGAAACTGGATTAAGTTGGTGACTGTGCTTACAGATCCCAGAGTTTGACTTTATGTTGTGATGGTTACCATTACCTTGTACATCACTATACACGCCCTGGTACAGGTATTCTGCTTATGTCCATGTACAGATGCATGTTTAATGTGGTTAAAATGTACATTGTGCCTCACCTATCGGTACAGAATTTTTAAATCAAAATGGCAATTGCAAAATAAAGGGATGACCTGGATTGTACAGTGAATTCTGAAGGACAAGAATGGTGTTGTTTAGGCTCTTGTTTTAGGTGCAATTCTTACTGTTGCAGTTTATCCATAACATCAATCAACAGATTGTAGGCACTTCTAGACACCTTTTATTTACCATGAAGTTTAAAGGTCACAACATTTATTATTCTATCTAAGTTTTTGCATTTCATGTATTCAAAACTAGGGTTTCAGTTTTTGAATGTGTCTTTTAGTGAGTTCAACTTTCGGAAAGTCTAGATTACATTTACAGGGAATCCTTATAGAAAATGCATGTTCCAACAAAGGATTAGTGAGATTTTACAAACCGTTCATGATGAGGAAGGAGTTTGGATATGTGTTTGTATGCAAGTGTGAAATTAGTCCTTGCATTGAATGCAAGAAAGACCAACCTTGGCAGCCAGGACTTCGTACAAACTGGAGTGAAATAAAACTGATTGTAATCTTTTAAAATAAACCTTCTGTTTAAATATCTAACATTATAGTTCTGATGTGAGCTTCTAAACAAAAGGAAAGGGCGTCTCTGGTACATGGGGTGGAAGGTGTGGGCACATGGGGGGGCGGGGTCAGGGTTCTTGCTAATATGTGAGAATTGTCGTTGAAGCTGGCACTTTTCAGGGTCCTAAATAGCATCGTCCTTGCAGCAACTAAATAGCACAATGCTAATACTGGAGACAGGGAATGCGAGCAAGCCCTGAATTCAGTGGGGACCCCCAGAATTTCCAATGGTTTGAGTAGGATCTGATGCGAATGTCCTTGTGATCAGTTAAATCTATCATTTACACAGCCTGAAACACCAGAATTTAAAAAAAAATCTTTCTTGGGCTTTGGGCATCGTGGGCAAGGCCGGCTTTTATTGCCCATCCCTAGTTGGCCTTGAGATGGTGGTGGTGAGCAGTCTTCTTGAACCGCTGCAAAATGTTTTGAATTCTTCCTAAAAGTATAGTTTTAAGTTATTAAATATTGCATTCAATTTCATAAAATGCAAAAGAAAAGACAGAACTTGCATTTATAAAATGTTCATCATAACTTCAAAAAGGGATTGGATAACTACCTAAAGGAAAAATAATTGTCGGGCTATGGGGAAAGGGCGGGGAAGTGGGACTAGTTGAAGTGCTCTTGCAGAGAGCTGACATGGGCGTGACTGGCTGAATGTCCTCCTTCTGTGCTGTGACCATTCTAGGATTCTATGAATGGCCTCTTTCTGTGCTTATCTGCTGAAGTCATTGAACTTTTCAGCCATGGCCTGGGAGCAGAGCACCTGGCATTGACTTCCTCAGCAATGCCTTCCCGCAGGCGGAAGAGGTGTTGCCTGGGGGATTTTTGCCCCTGAGGGAATGGGATATTCCTCCTCCTGCCCATCGCCTGTACCAGGGGGCTCCAAAGCAGAATCAGAGAACCTGGGAGCTCAATCTACACGTTTAGCAACCATTTCCCCCCCTCCCTACATCCTTTGTGGAGAAATGTGAAGTTATCCACTTTGGTAGGGAAAATAGAAATAGACTATTGCCCAATTGCCAGACTGTACCGAGCAATGCCATGAGAGATGTAACAATGATATGTGGTTGTCTATATTTGCAGAGCAGTGAGAGACCACCAAACTTGAGGGCTGGGAGGAGCCATGCAATGATGGATCTGAGAGTGGGGCTCAGTAACCAGGCTGCAGGCCCCAGACTACCTATGAGCAATGCCATGGAAGATCTACCAATAACAAAATTAGCTTTTCCACCCTACTATGCATCAGTATTACCGTATTTTGCAGCGCAACAGCTGCAGAAAAAATGCAGGGAACAGCGCCAGCCCTTATACATGGTCTTCTTCGGCCTTACAAAGGAATTTGACATTGTCAACTGCGAGGGTCTATGGAGCGCCCTCCTCCGTTTCGGATGCCCCCAAAAGTACGTCACCATCCTCCGCCTGCTCCACGATGACATGCAGGCCGTGATCTTTACTCACGGAGCCATCACAGACCCAATCCACGTCCGGACCTGGGTCAAGCAGGGCTGCGTCATCACCCCAACCCTCTTCTCAATCTTTCTCGCTCCATGCTCCACCTCACAGTTGACAAGCTCCCCGCTGGAGTGCAACTAAACTACAGAACCAGTGGGCAGCTGTTCAATCTGCGCCGTCTCCAGGCCAGGTCCAAGACCACCCCAATCTCTGTTGTCGAGCTACAGGATGTAGACGACAACTGCGTTTGTGCACATATAGAGGCTGAACTCCAGGACATAGTCGACATATTTACTGAGGCGTACAAAAGCATGGGCCCTATGCTAAACATCAGTAAGACAAAGGTCCTCCACCAGCCTGCCCTCGCCGCACAGCACAGCAAGATCCGCAGCATGACCCTGGACAACGTGGACCACTTCCCTTAACTTGGGAGCCTCCTATCAACAAGAGCAGGCATTGACAACGAGATCCAACACCACCAGTGCAGCCTTCAGCCACATGAGGAAAAGAGTGTTTGAAGAACAGGCCCTCAAAACTGTCACCAAGCTCATGGTCTACAGGGCTGTAGTAATACCTGCCTTCCTGTATGGCTCAGGGATGTGGAACATGTACAGTAGACACCTCAAGTCGCTGGAGAAATACCACCAACGATGTCTCCACAAGAGCCTACAAATTCCCTGGGAGGACAGACCAACATCTCCAGCATTGAAGCACTGACCACACTTGATCAGCTGCACTGGGCAGGCCACGTAGTTCGCATGCCAGACATGAGACTCCCAAAGCAAGTGCTCTACTCGCAACTCGTCCATGGCAAACGAGCCAAAGGTGGGCAGGAGAAACGTTACAAGGACACCTTCAAAGCCTCGCTGATAAAGTGCGACATCCCCACTGACACCTGGGAGTCCCTGGCCAAAGACCACCCTAAGTGGAGGAAGTGCATCCGGGAGGGCGCTGAGCTCCTCGAGTCTCGTCACCGAGAGCATACAGAAATCAAACGCAGGCAGTAGAGAGAGCGTGCGGTAAACCAGACTCCCCGCTCACCCTTTCCTTCAACTACTGTCTGTCCCACCTGTGACAGAGACTGTGGTTCTCATATTGGACTGTACAGCCACCTAAGAACTCATGCTAAGAGTGGAAGCAAGTCTTCCTCGATTCCGAAGGACTGCCTATGATGATGATGATTACCGTATCTGTTAAACTGTTCATATTGTTCATTATGACTTTCAAAAAGATGGTACAAGATCAACAGGTTAAAGCTAACCTTTCAAAGCTCACAACCTTCTCTCTAATCTGCTGGTTGATGATGTTTGTGTTCTCTTCTATTTCTATTTTCCCTACCAAATTTGATAACTTCACATTTCTCCACATTATATTCCATTTGCCATGTTCTTGTCCACTCATATAGCCTGTCTATATCCCCTTGAAGCCTCTTTGCATCCTCCTCACAACTTATATTTCCACCTAGCTTTGCATCATCAGCAAACTTGGATACATTACATTTTGTCCCCTCATCCAAATCCTTGATATAAATTTTGAATAGCTGAGGCCCAAGCACTGATCCTTGCAGTACCCCAGTAGTTCCAGCCTGCCCACCCAAAAATGACCCGTTTATTCCTACTCTGTTTTCACTCCTTTAACCAATCCTCCATCCATGCTGATATATTACCCTCAATCGTATGAGCTCTAATTTTGTTTCAGAATCTCTTGTGTGGCGTCTTATCGAATGCCTTCTGAAAATCCAAATGCATCACATCCACTTGTTCTCTCTTATCTTTTCTGCTAGTTACAACCTCAAAATACTCAAACAGATTTGGCAAACATGTTTTCCCTTTCATAAATCCATGTTGACTCTGCCCAATCCTATTATTATTTTCTCAGTGCCTTTAATAATAGATTCTAGCATTTTTCTGACTACTGATGTCAGGCTAACTAATCTGTAATTCCCCGTTTTCTCTCGCTCTCCTTTCTTAAATAGTGGGGTTACATTTGCTATCTTCCAATCCATGGGAACTGTTCTAGAATCTATGGAATTTTAGAAGATGACAATCAATGCATTTACTATCTCTATAGCCACCTCTTTTAAAACCCTAGGATGTAAGCCATTTGATCCAGGAAATGTATTGGCTTTCAGTCCCATTAATTTCTCCAGTACTATTTTTTTACTAATACTAATTTCTTTCAGTTCCTCATTCTCGCTAGACCCTTGGTTCTCCATTATTTTTCAGAGGTTTTTTGCATCGTCTTCCGTGAAGACAATCACAAAGTATTTGTTTAATTTCTCTGTGTTTCCTTACTCCCCATTATAATTTTGCCTGTCTCATCCTGTAAGGTGCCCATGTTTACTTTCGCTAATCTTTTCCTTTTTATACAGCTACGGAAGCTTTTACAGTTTGTTTTTATGTGTCTCGCTAGTTTACTCTCATATTCTCTTTTCTCTCTCTTTATCAATTTCTTGGTCCAACTTTGCCGAATTCTAAAATCCTCCCAAATCTCAGGCTTAATGCTCATTGTAGCAACATTATAAGCCTCTTCCTTTAATCTAATACTATCTTTAATTTCTCTTATTAGCTGTCATTAATTAACCCATATTTTTCCAAGTGACAAATAATTTTGTTTTGGATTTTTGGCAGCAAAATTAGCTGTGTAGGTCCCCGTTTTCTGGCACTATGGGTGCCGTTTTGTGTCCAAAATGGTCTCCGCACTGCCTGCGCACACTTCTGGCATGGGACGCAGTGGACGCCATTTTGGTGAGATTGTTGGTGTTAATTGTAGTTAAGTGGTTTATAACAATTGAGTGCTCATTGTAAGTAAGTGGTGGGAATTAATTGCAGACTCTCTTGCTCTCATACATATGGAAGTACGCTGGGGAAGTGTTGCAAGCTTATCTTATGGATGCACAGTATGTAATGTGGGTCTCTGTGAATAAAGGCTTCTAAAGACCAGGCTTTATTATTCCTGCTGGCTCTCCTGGAAAGTGGGTAGAAGGGGAGTGATTTGTTCTATGAATGGCCTCTTTCTGTGCTGTGGCCCGTTTATGATTCTATGAATGGCCTCTCTCGGTGCTGTAACCATTCTATAATTCTACGAATGGCCTCCTTCTATGCTGTGACCATTCTATAAACAGACTGATTGCTGGCAACGATTAAATGCTGTGCCATGGCTTTCTACACTGCACATGTGCAGAATATTTCCAGGTGGTTGTCCGCAACCGTGCGACCGGCTTGAAAAGACGCACAAAAGAACGCTTCCAGTCGTTGTCAGGAGTTGCGTCCTTTCCTAAATTCTGCTGCTCTAAACTAGGGTGCTGCAATTGACATCTGTGCTCCTGGGCATGGATTTGGTGAAGATCAGTCAGGTTTACTGCGGCTGGTCACTATCCAATGGTCCCGGTACAAAACGTACATATGTGTGAATGTCGAGTGAAGGCAGAATCAGGCGATGTTTTGAACGGAGGAATAGTCTGCTCATATTCCCTGTCACACTGCATAGCACATTCATCCACTGAGCCACAGGGAGCATTCTGTTCAATGGCTAGATCCCTGCTAAGCAAGTCTTGATTTATAGAAGAGCCTGGTTCTGTCATCACTAAATAAATGCTCAGAAACTCGTGGATCTGAAGCTTTTTCAAAGACAGAGCTGAACAAATAACTTGAGAACGTGTTTTGAAGCATAATTTGTTCACTCAATAACTATCTCTTTGGTTCATACTACTTCCCTCATCTTTTATTGATCTAAAGTCATCATTTTACTTTTATTATCCTTTACGAATATAAATTATGATTCATGTTTTATAAATCAAAGTAAAAACCTGATAGATGTAAAAAGTTGCTTGAAATCAAGGATTATTAAAGGATACAAGAAGTGAGCAGCAGTGTGTGATCAGGCCAGATGGCTCACGTGGAGAAAAATATTGGCACAGTGCTGTAACATTTTATGGGGTCGTTTTAACTGTTGGAAGATCAGTCGACAGAGCGAATGGCCGATTGTCTGATGTAGAGTGCGGCTATCCAATTAATGGATCTCACCGACACCTGGGAGTCCCTGGTCAAAGACCACCCTAAGTGGAGGAAGTGCATCCGGGAGGGCGCTGAGCACCTCGAGTCTTATCGCCGAGAGCATGCAGAAACCAAGCGCTGGCAGCGGAAGGAGCGTGCGGCAAACCAGACTCCCCACCCACCCTTTCCTTCAATGACTGTCTGTCCCATCTGTGACAGAGTCTGTAATTTCCGTATTGGACTGTACAGTCACCTAAGAGCTCATTTTTAGAGTGGAAGCAAGCCTTCCTCGATTTCGAGGGACTGCCTATTATTGCGGCCATTCAAACATCAGAGCACGTGGCTATCTGACCGTTGAGAGCACGGCTATCTCAGCAACAGAGAGCACGGCTATCCAACCAACAGAGAGCACGGCTATCTGACTGATGGAGTGCGTAGTTTTCTGACAGATGAAAGTGTGGCTATATGACTGAAGGAGTGCATGGCCATCCGACCATCGGAGCGGGCAGTTATTTGACTAATGGAGCATAGGGCCACAATTTTGAGGCCCCAGTAGCACCCCGCTCCTCGGACTTGGGAATGGTGGTCAGCTCAGACGACACCACAGACACACAGGTAAGGGGGAGGAGAGACAGGGCGAGGCCGGGACGGGCTGGCAGTATCCTGTGGGATTTTTGTGGAGCCAGGAAGAGCACTCCTGCACCTTCTGGTTCCATAAAAAAAAATATTTACAAATTAATTTTGATCAGGACGCAAGTACACGTGGGCAGATTGTTTGTGTCGCAAGCTCTGCACAGTTGTTCCTAACTACATCATTAGGACCCTGACTTGTATGGGAAAGAAGCTGACTGCTTGTTTCAAGCAGGTGTTTCGACTACTAAGCAGTAGGCCCCTGTGAAAGTTGCAGCGGGGTGATCATTGGGGTTCATCAAGCGGTAGGGCTGTCAGCGCCATTTTTAGGCCCTCACAAAAGGAAAGAAAGACTTATATTTATATAGCGCCTGTCACGACCACCAGATGCCTCAAAGCGTTTTACAGCCAGTTAAGTACTTTTGGAGTGTAGTCACTGTTGTAATGTAAGAAACGCGGCAATCAATTTGCGCACAAGCAAGCTCCTACAAAGAGCAGTTTGATAATGACCAGATAATCTGTTTTTGTTATGTTGATTGAGGGATAAATATTGGCCAGGACACCCTGTTCTTCTTCAAAATAGTGCCATGGTATATTTTACGTCCACCTGAGAGAGCAGACGGTTTAAAGTCTCGTCCAAAAGACAGCACCTCCAACAGTGCAGCACTCCCTCAGCACTGCACTGGAGTGTCAGCCTGCATTTTTGTGCTCAGGTCCCTGATGTGGGACTTCAACCCACAGCCCTATGACTCAGAGGCGAGAGTGCTACTTACTGAGCCACACCCCCATATTAATACCAATTGTCCCTTGTGAAAATCAGCCGCAATTAATATATTACAGCTGAAAAATAGGTCAGTGAAATAGTATCTTCAAAAGGGAATCCCATAAGGTTAGCAATGCAGTCCATGGATAGAAGCTACTTTTTCCGCAATTTGCAATTAACCAGCACAGAACTATTATCATTAGACTGCTGTATGTACAGATAATTGTCTACATGTCTTTGGTATGGAGCAAGGGCAATGAAAACATTCTAGCGTAGTCATCATTATTGCCTCCAAGGGAATGAGAGGCACAGAAAGGTATTATCTGCAGTGATAATATTCAATAGTGGGCAGACAGCAGTTAAGATAATGAAAAATATAGCATTGTCAGGTGTTTTATTTTACTGCCGCAACTACATCAGTTCAGCAGCCTCAGTTACCCTTCACTCATAGGCACAATCTAATGAGAGGTTGATGGAGCTCTGTTGACAACGGCTCTTTATTGTGTATTCTGGAGCAGTAGGGTCTCTTTTCCCATGGATAAGTCAGAGGCAGTTGCAACTGGTTGTCAAAGTCCCAATAACCATTTCCATGGCAACCAGATTCCTTTAGTATCCGTTTCAGCACCTTCGCAATTATATTTCCAAAACAGTATCTAGTCTCCTCATACTTCATGGGATATGGCAGATTCAAAAAAGGACCAAGCAATTATAAGCAAGGATGAAAAATATGTAGCAATAAAGAAACACATCTGCTCATTGCAAGTTAATGCTAGTGTATTACTGGGCAATTAAATAGCAAAACTGGAGAGTTTGTCAAAGGATTGTTAGCTGCTAAATATTTTCAGTGCTGAAAAAGAATTAATCACTCCTAATGATATGGTAGATGAATGATTTTCTAATTTGCGTGCGGTGGGAAGTGACTGCTGGATTTGATAAATAAATACATTTGTTGACTTGCAGAGTCCGTTTACCTTTTATCTGTTAAACCCTGCGCAGTAGAGTGTGATGAAAAGTGAGTTACAGCGAGAGAGATTCAATTGAATCATTTTATGTCTAAGGATGAGTCAAGAGAAATTTATGAGTTATTTAAAAACATGGATTCTCTGCCTTGTGGTCATAAAGCTGATGCCCAGAGATAATTGTGATTGATCTAAAGCCATGAAAATATTACAATGCACTCTATAAAACAACGAAGAAGTCAACATATTACAAGCTATTCTTGATTTGTTTTCTAAGGCTATGAAAAGCTGCTTCAAAATCACTTGCAAAGCTGTTAGAAAATTAATCACTGCATTATAATTGTGTCTGTGCTTTCAGAAGTATGCTTCTCTCTTTGATTCTTCCATTTCTAGTCTCCCTGGCCCCAGGGAGCCTTTTTTGCTTAAAAATAAATCAATGACAGGAACTTGGTGGATTTAACATAATGGAGAAAATAATGGGAAGTAAAATAGGACCTAATGGTTTATACCCCAAAGTATTAAAAAAAAGTGAGGAAATTGCAAATGTGTTCATCATAATGGTCCAAATATACCTTTGCAATGCAGATTCACCAGAATAATAACAGGATTTAAAGGGTTCTCATTACAAGGACAGGTTGCATGAACGTGGTTTACATTCCCTCGAGTTTAGAAGATTGAGGGGTGAAATAATCAAGGTCTTTCAAATAACCAAGTAGGTAAAAGGAAACTTTATCTTCTGTTGAGGAATCTAGAACTAGGAGGCATAATTGTAAAGTTAGAGTTGGGCCATTTAAGAATGAAATCAGGAAGCACTTTTTCACACAAAGGGCAGTGGAAATCTGGAACTCTCTCGCCCAAAAAAGGCAATGGAGACTGGGTCAATTGAAATTGTCAAGACTGAAATAGATTTTTGTTAGGTAAGAGTATCAAAGGATATGACGCAAATATAGATAAATGGAGTTAAAGTACAGATCAGTCATGATCTAATTGAATGGCAGAAGAGGCTTAAGGGGCTGAATGGCCTACTTCAGTTCCTATGTTCCTAAGTGTAAAGGGGAGAACATATGAGTAATGGTGAAAGGGGCTGAAGTTCTATAGGAGTAGAATTTTCATAGATGTTCTCTTGATCTCCGGCTGTAACTTTGCTGGCAGAATGGCAGAAATCCTGAAGAAGTGGTTTATACAGCCATTTCAGTCATTTCTCCAGGATTTCCACTGATCTTCCAACAAATTTATGGCAGGAGATCAGTTGAAGCCCCATGGAAATCCTACCTCATTGCCTTGAAAGTAGTTTTAGGAATGGAAGTAACCTCATCAAGATATACGAAGTGTTAAATTATACAGTTGAGATCAACCTAGAATGTTATTACAAAGTAAATCAGGCCAGTCAGACAAATTTGAATGACAAAAACTAAATTAAAACATATGTTGTGAAAAATAAATTTATTCAAAGAATAATAAATATTTAGACGGAACCATAATTAAAATAGTGAGTGAAAGAGATTGGGATGTTCCAAATATAATGTTGGGTAAGTTAAAGTATAAAAGCAAGTCTTGACAAGCTGAAGGGCCTTTTCTAGTCTTTGATATTTTCTTAACAGACACGATGGGCTGAATGGCTTTCTTCTGTGCTGTAGATTTCTATGATACTAAATTTCTATGATTGTGGAGAGCTGAACATATATGTGCAGTCTTGTGACTTTGATTACCCAAGTTTTCTTTGTTGTTTTTGAGATAAAATGATGTATTAATGAACAATGTAATGAAAAGCCTGTGCCTCTGGGATTTCGTTCCACTTTAACCTCTCATGCCTGTTGCATGTCCTTGAGCAACATAGGTATCAGTTAAAAATGATTGACGCAACATGGTAATGGCTTGGACCTCTTACACCTCTATGCAGATTTTCGTATGTGTAGCCTGCTGTTGTGACACTCGCAGACGTGAATTGCTTCCCCTGGTCCTTCCTAATAAATTGTATAGGCAGAGACATTGTTATTAGGATTTTAAAAATGCTTTCTTTCCAAATAAGGTTTAATCTCTAGGGGTCTTCTAATCAGTACCTTAGAAATCGAAAAATTGAAAGATTTTTCTTTTCAATTCAAATTATTATTTTCGGCAACATACTGTCAAGTGGGCACCCTTATCTGCCTTTGCACTCCTCAAAAATCAAGGCCAAAAACTGGTAGGGAGCTGAGTGAAACTATTTTTTCATCTCTGCTATCTGGGTTTGAGACCAGCACACACTGGTAGGATAAAAGGGGCCTAAATTTCTTAGGGCCCCAAACCAGGCATGCTGGAACAGAGAAGCCCCAGTAAATTCATCCTTAGGCCTCATAAGAATAAATCCAGCCTCGCCCATCAGGCCCTTATCAATTTCACCCCACGAAAAATTCCAGGAGGTGATCAGGAGTCGGGGTACAGGTGGTGGCGTGGGAATGGGGGTGCGGGCCAGCAGTGACCATCAGTTGTTTTGTGGAACCAGTAGGAATGTTCCTTCTCCTTCTGACTCCACAAAATACTAAAATGTTTCCAATCCCTTTAGATTCATCTGCTCAAGACCCAGAAATGCCTGTTGGAGCTTGTGGATCCCGACCTGGGCAAATTAAGTTAGAAGTCCAGGCCTGAACTGAGTGCAGGAGCCTAATTTCAATTTGAAATGGGGCCTGTGCTTGTGTGTCACCTAAATAAAGGCCCCGAACAATTTAGCAGCATCCTGAGCACCCATGCAGATCAGGTGTAAACCTCTGCACTGCTAAATGGGTTATCGTTGCACCTCCTTCAGGTCCATAAAGCAGAGCAACAATGTTAAATTAGATTTCAAAATCTCTTCTCTCCACCAGCTGTATGAGCCCTAAGTGACATGAGTTTTGACAGTTTTAATTGTAGTCCTAGTGATTTTAAGTCCATGGTTCAAAACAGCTCATTGTTTGTCACAAGTTAAGGTTAAGTCGACGGATTTACTCAGAATGAGCAGAAGGTTGACTGTTGTGAAAATTGGATATGTCACACTGATGCAATACTGGCCAAGACTGCTTGAACTATGTTGATGACAGTGAAAAGATGTTGCATTCTTCAGCACTGACGTCCCTCAGTATGATAAGCTAACATTGCAATCCTGGTGAGACAGCTCTTTTAAATAATATGAAAAGTTTGGCATAGTAGAATAGTTTTGAATTTGTGCGTTCTATTCCTTGGTGCCTCTTAGGATATATTTTGTATAGATGGTCATTCATCAAGTCAGAGCTGTCAATGGTAGCTGTGAAATGGAGTGCAGAGGCTGATAAATGAATCACAGATTACAGACACTGACCTCTCAGTACATTATTGACTGCAACCGACATGTACAAGAAAACAAGCCACTCCTCTGATGGCAAAAAGGTCAAATTAATTTTTCTAACACCAACATTTATTTGTCCCTGCTTCTAACTTCCTGAGGTCTTTCTCAAAGGTAGTCATGAAAGCCTCGCTGTATTTCATCAAAATGATATACCTTGAGTGTATTAACTCATCAAAGACTATGTTTTCTCAAAGACTATATATATTTCTCTTTTAAATTTCAAATTATGTTATAGAATGTAATTTACAATACGTTATAAGTTTATCACAAATGAATTAGCTGTTTTTATACCACTCATGAGAATTATTTTTAATTGCCTTTCGGGTGTATTATTTTGTGAGTGATATGTGAGCAACATTGTGCATCTCCTTCATTTATTGCCATTCTCTGCCCTTATTCTAGAGTACAGACCCAAGCTACTGACAATTCTGTGGTAATTTTCTCAATGGACAAATCTTCATCTGGAGCTTCGTAAGTTTTGTCAGATATTTGAATAAAGGTTTGTAACCATTTATTAAAGTGACTGGAGGTTATCCTACTCTGGGGGCCATCACAACTGAGCTTGATCCTGTTCTTGTCTAAATTCTACAAAATCACCCTTCCAGCAGGGGTCAATGGGTAATAAGGACAATTGCAGCACACTCACCTTAATTCATTGACACAGCACAGAATTTCACCTCCTTAATATCGCCCATCTCTGCCCTGACTGAGCTTATCTGCTGCTGAAACCCTCAACCATGCCTTTGTTACCTCCAGATGTGACTATTCCAACACACTCCTGGCTGACCTACCACATTCTACCCTATGCAAACTTGAGGTCGTCCAAAACTCAGCAGCCTGTGTCCTAACGCACCAAGTCCCGTTCACGCATCACCCCTGTGCTCGCTGACCTACATTGGCTCCCAGTAAAGCAATGCCTCAATTGACAGAGTTATATGAAGTTGGGTGGAAGGATCCTTGTGCGGAGTATAAACGCTGACATGGCCCATTTCTGTGCTGTACATAATATGTCATTATATGTAAAATTTCACAATCAGGTGTACACATTGTATTGGCATTTTAAAACCAGAAAATATGCTCATGGAGTAGTCAAGATTCATTTGTTTATAATCAGCATAGAAACATAGAAACATAAAAAATAGGTGCAGGAGTAGGCCATTCGGCCCTTCGAGCCTGCACCACCATTCAATAAGATCATGGCTGATCATTCCCTCAGTACCCCTTTCCTGCTTTCTCTCCATACACCATGATCCCCTTAGCCGTAAGGGCTATATCTAACTCCCTCTTGAATATATCCAGTGAACTGGCATCAACAACTCTCTGCGGCAGGGAATTCCACAGGTTAACAACTCTCTGAGTGAAGAAGTTTCTCCTCATCTCAGTCCTAAATGGCCTACCCCTTATCCTAAAACTGTGTCCCCTGGTTCTGGACTTCCCCAACATCGAGAACATTCTACCCACATCTAACCTGTCCCGCCCCATCAGAAACTTATATGTTTCTATGAAATCCCCTCTCATCCTTCTAAACTCCAATGTATAAAGGCCCAGTTGATCCAGTCTCTCCTCATATGTCAGTCCAGCCGTCCCGGGAACCAGTCTGGTGAATTTTCGCTGCACTCCCTCAATAGCAAGAACATCCTTCCTCAGATTAGGAGACCAACACTGAACACAATATTCAAGGTGAGGCCTCACCAAGGCCCTGTACAACTGCAGTAAGACCTCCCTGCTCCTATACTCAAATCCCCTAGCTATGAAGGCCAACATACCACTTGCCTTCTTCACCGCCTGCTGTACCTGTATGCCAAATTTCAATGACTGATGAACCATGACACCCAGATCTTGTTGCACCTCCCCTTTTCCGAAGCTGCCACCATTCAGATAATATTCTGACTTCGCGTTTTTGCCACCAAAGTGGATAACCTCATATTTATCCACATTATATTGCATCTGCTATGCATTTGCCCACTCACCTAACCTGTCCAAGTCACCCTGCAGCCTCTTAGTGTTCCCCTTACGGCTCACACTGCCACCCAGTTTAGTGCCATCTGCAAACTTGGACATATTACACTCAATTCCTTCATCTAAATCATTGATGTATATTGTAAAGAGCTGGGGTCCCAGCACCAAGCCCTGCGGCACTCCACTAGTCACTGCCTGCCATTCTGAAAAGGACCCGTTCATCCCGACTCTCTGCTTCCTGTCTGCCAACCAGTTCTTTATCCATGTCAATTATTACATCCAATACCATGTGCTTTCATTTTGCACACCAATCTCTTGTGTGGGACCTTGTCAAAAGCCTTTTGAAAGTCCAAATACACCACATCCACTGGTTCTCCCTTGTCTACTCTACTAGTTACATCCTCAAAAAACTCCAGAAGATTTGTCAAGCATGATTTCCCTTTCATAAATCCATGCTGACTCGGAACGATCCTGTCACTAGTTTCCAAATACGCTGCTATTTCATCATTAATAATTGATTCCAACATTTTCCCCACTACTGATGTCAGGCTAACCAGTCTATAGTTACCCGCTTTCTCTCTCCCTCCCTTTTTAAAAAGTGGTGTTACATTAGCTACCCTCCAGTCCATAGGAACTGACCCAAATTTGATAGACTGTTGGAAAATGATCACCAATGTGTCCACTATTTCGAGGGCCACTTCCTTAAATACTCTGGGATGCAGACTATCAGGCCCCGGGTATTTATCGGGAAGACAGAACCAAAGTATTTGTTCAATTGGTTTGCCATTTCTTTGTTCCCCATTATAAATTCACCTGAATCTGACTCAAGGGACCTACATTTGTCTTCACTAAATCTTTTTCTCTTCACATATCAATAGAAGCTTTTGCAGTCAGTTTTTATGTTCCCGGCAAGCTTCTTCTCATACTCTATTTCCCCCCTCTTAATTAAACCCCTTGTCCTCCTCTGTTGAATTCTAAATTTCTCCCAGTCCTCAGGTTTGCTGCTTTTTCTGGCCAATTTATATGCCTCTTCCTTGGATTTAACACTATCCTTAATTTCCTTTGTTAGCCACGGTTGAGCCATCTTCACCGTTTTATTTTTACTCCAGACAGGGATGTACAATTGCTGAAGTTCATCCATGTGATCTTTAAATGTTTGCCATTGCCTATCCACCGTCAACCCTTTAAGTATCATTTGCCAGTCTATTCTAGCCAATTCACGCCTCAAACCATCGAAGTTACCTTTCCTTAAGTTCAGGACCTTCGTTTCTGAATTAACTGTGTCACTCTCTATCTTAATAAAGAATTCTACCATGCTATGGTCACTCTTCCCCAAGGGGCCTCGCACAACAAGATTTCTCATTAGTCCTTTCTCATTACACATCACCCTGTCTAGGATGATCAGCTCCCTAGTTGGTTCCTCGACATATTGGTCTAGAAAACCATCCCTTATACACTCCAGGAAATCCTCCTCCACTGCGTTGCTACCAGTTTGGTTAGCCCAATCAATATGTAGATTAAAGTCACCCATGATAACTGCTATACCTTTATTGCATGCATCCCTAATTTCTTGTTTGATGCTGTCCCCAACCTCACTACTACTGTTTGGTGGTCTGTACACAACTCCCAGCAGCTGAATAATTGCTTGTGCAACTCCTTTACAAGTGGCACAGCTCAGCCATTCAGGCTGATGATCTGGACAGGGTTCTCTTAATTTTGCAGCAGCACATTATAGTATAATAGAATGGTTACAGCACAGAAGAAGGCCAATTCAGCCCATCGAGCTTGTGCCGGCTCTCTGCAAGAGCACTTCAGCTGGTCCCACTCCCCAGCCCTCTCCCAGTAGCTCTGCAAATTTGTTTCTTTCAGGTAATTATCTAATTCCTTTTTTAAAACAGTGATTGAATCTGCCTCCACTACCCTTTCGAGCAGTGCATTCCAGATCCTAACCATATTTAAAAGAAAAACTTGACTCTTTTGTTCTCATCCTACTGGTAGATTATCTCAGCTTGGAATCCAGGATAGAGGCCTGTCGGCAGCACTCCCCTGGGAATGGGGGAACAAAAGAGAGCTGTAGGCTTTGGGCTGCAATAGAGAGATACATGCAGCTTTCCACTAGGGATGGGAGATAGAGCTATGAGCAAAACCCCTGGAGATAGAGATAGAGCTATGAGCAGAACTCCTGGAGATGGGATACAGCTATGAGCAAAACCCCTGGAGATGGAGATAGAGCTATCAGCAGAACACCTGGGGATGGGATAGAGCTATCAGCAGAACCCCTGGTGATGGGATAGAGCTATCAGCAGAACCCCTGGTGATGAAGATTGAGGAATGAGCAGAACCCCTGGAGATGGGATAGAGCTATGAGCAAAACCCTGGAGATGGAGATAAAGCTATGAGCAAAACCCCTGGAGATGGAGATTGAGCTATGAGCAAAACCCCTGGAGATGGAGATTGAGCTATGAGCAAAACCCCTGGAGATGAAGATTGAGGAATGAGCAGAACTCTTGGAGATGGAGATAGCGCTATGAGCAGAACCCCTGGAGATGGAGATAGAGTTATCAGCAGAACCCCTGGAGCTGAAGATTGAGGAATGAGCAGAACTCTGGAGATGGGATAGAGCTATGAGCAGCACACTCAAGAAATGTGCTGTATGAACATCTACACATCACATTTTTAAACGCAACCAATAATGCTAAAACATTAGGAATATTAATCTAATTTCATGCTCTGCTTAATTATAACATTTCTGAAGCAGTAAAGAATTCAGCAGAAAGAGTTTCTCCATCATCCTTCCAAAAGTAAAATATCTCCATGAAGCAGGGCAGTGTTTGCAGTACACTGAAATGGCAGCATGCGGTGTTATGGGGTGACAGCAAGCAGTTTACTCCACAGCCTCCCAAACCTGGGTGAGGCACTTAGTGCTGGCCAGGGTCCTTCATCCTGGGGCTGAGGAGAAAAGATAAAATTAAACGAAGAGTCAACCTGGGCTGTTTTGTTTTGATTATGGATTTTTTGTTTTGAAAAAATGCTTTGTCCTTGGCTGATTAATCTGACTTCAAGGATTAAATAAAATTACAAGTTCGATTTAATGGTAATTTTAATTAGCAGGAGTTAGGCTCAGTATTGAAAAATTAATGAATTCAGCATTCGTGCATTGGGAAAAATATGAGGGCAAGTCAACACCAACTGGCAGGATGCTTTCATGACCAGGCTACAGAGGCTGTAAATGCACGAAGAATGCAACGACTCTGCACAGAGTGTGAAACACCGTCAGCCTGTCTCTGCACTGCATTTAAAGAAGACACATTTCAGACCAATAATTGGAGAATTCAATAGCTATGTCATGATGCAAGGAGCTTGTGGAATTGTACCAGCAACAATCTGTCACTTAAAAGAATAGAATAATATGAACCATTAATTTTTTTTAAAAGAACTGCCTCTTGACATCATTTTGCAACCAAGAAAAGGTATCATTCCAGATGTGATGAGGATTCAACTGTTTTGTCACTTTAGCTGACCTGTAGAGAGCTGGGACACTGCAGTAAAGTAGCTGTGAATGACAATAGGTCATTGGTGCCATTTTGGAAAACAACATTTTCCAGAAATGGCTGTCTAAAGAGACTCTTTACTTGAAGGGGAATCTGTAACGAATATCCACCCAATATTCCAAATATGCCCACCCTTTACTGCTAGAAAGAAGAAAGAATTTGTATTTCTATAGAACCTTTCATGACATCAAGACATCTCAAAACACTCAGTCTATGCAACCATTCTAACTGAAAGTTGGAACCTGATCACTTCCGCATGTCAGACTGCACTCCTGTAGAAAGAAAGAAAAGATAGAAAGAAAGAACTTCCATTTATAAAGCCCATTTCATGACCTCAGTGCACCCTAAAGTGCTTTACAGCCAATCAAGTACTTCTGAAGTATAGTCAGTGTTGCAATGTAGGACAAGTGACAGACAATTTGCACACAGCATGATCCCATAAACAGCAATGAGATAAATTAAACAATTGTGGGTGTTAAATTAGATAAGCTCCGAAAATGGGCATAGGGATTGCGATCCGTGATTAACCCATGCCCATCCATTTTGTTGCAGGCAGCACGTTAAGTTGGCACTGCCTGCTGATTTCCATGATTCCTGTATGCAGCCAGTGCTACCTGTGCTGTTCATTGGCTGCACACGTCAGCAGGGGGACAATATTGTTGGTGGCTAGCGCTACTTAAAGGCAACCTACATCTCTTAAAGGGCAGGTGCACTGTGAGTACAAGAAGTGGTGGGAGTCATTTGTGAACTATATCTGTGCTGTAATACATTGAAGAATGGCTGAGCATGCGAGAGCATGTGCACCAAGGTTTTATGATAATGCACTGCAAGACACAGAAAGAAGGAAAGACATTATGTATCCGCAGGGGGGCAGGAAGCCCTCGAGACATATGTTCGGGAGCCAGTAGTAAAAAGTAGTGGCAGGGGTTAATGCCAGGAGTATAGCTCTAAGAATGTGGATGCAGTGCAGTAAGAATTTTAATGATCTGACACGAGTTGTAAAGATGAGTGAGTTCAATCTTCAAATGGCATATCCTATCAACTGAACTACTAGCCTCATCCACTGCTCAATTTGCTATACCCCCATCACCCACCTATGAACTGCAAGTTAGAACAGCACTACTACAGTCCTGAGCCGTTGGAAATTGCTGAAAGATATCGCTTGGAATACAAAATCAATTAACTGATGATGGTAACAGTGAGTGCATTGTAGCTTTAAAAAAGCTATCCATTCACTGTCATTTCGAAAATTTTCATGACTGAGCATTGCTTTGTTTATGGGTTGAAAAATGAAGGGATCAGCAGGAAATTATTGACAACATCTGACTTGACTTTTGATTTAGCTTGTCAGATAGCTATGTCAATGGATATGGCTGACCACTACTCCTGAGAATTCCACGCTATTTGTAAGTCATCAGATAACCGAGGGGAATCGCCTGCAGGCTAAAAGTAAAAGGCAGTTGGGCCCCAAGTCCTCAGCAACTGACCAAGGTATGTCATGCTATCAGTGCCTGGGACAACACATTGCTCAAAGCTGTCCATATGTGAAGGCAGAGTGTTTCTACTGCAAGAAAGCTGGACATCTTGTGAAGGCATGCCGACTGAAGAGTAAACCAAATTTCAATGCTCGAAGTAGAAATTGCCAGACACTACACAGCATTGCAGAGAAGCAATGGGATGAGAAGGTTCTGGAGATACACGTCATCAGGAGCACGAAGGTATCTAACAATGATTCGCGAAGATAGGCGTTGCAGGAACCAAGATACCCATAGAAATTGACACTGGTGCATCCGTGAGCATAGTACCGGAACCACTATATCTCGACAAGTTGCGTGATTTTCGACTGGAGAAATCAAAGATAGAGTTTTGATTTCCCTGTGGTAGGAAGTATCACCATGCCAGTGAAATACAAGGATCAGTTTCAGAGTGTGCATCTCTTAGTAGTGGCAGGAGACAAGCCTGCCTTGACAGAGAGAAATTGGTTGGGATCACTGAAGCTGGATTGGAATTAAATTTTTCGTGTGGAAATGAAGTTTGCATTGAAAGATGACATCATCAAGCAGGATCCGAAGGTGTTCCGCAAAACAGGCAGTCTGATCCAAGACTTCAAGGTGAGTCTCAGAGTGCTAAAGGACGCAAAACCAGTTTACTACAAGCCACGTCCCGTACAATAAGCACTCAAGGAGAAAGTTGAGAAAGAACTCAAGAGACTAGAAACTGAGAACATTATCTCTAAGGTAGTTCTAAGTAATGTTGATCACAGTAATGCTGATGCTATGTCCAGGTTGCCATCCCCATCACAAGTTACACCCAATAGGAAAGAAGTGTTCTATTTTTCATACATTGATGAGCTGCCAGTCCAGCTGAAGAGATTGGTCGAGCAACCAAACGAGATTCAGTTATGTCAAAGGTGTATGATTACATAGCAAATGGATGGCCAAACCTGGTATCGAGGAAGATATTCATCCATACTTCATTCGTAGGAATAAATTATCAGTGGATAAATATTGCATCATGTGGGGTTCAAGAGTAGTTATCCCTAATAAGTTCAGGTCCAAATTGTTAGATCTTCATCACCAGCACCTGGGAATATGCATGACCAAGGGTTTTGCATGCAGTTACTTATGGTGGACAGGTTTAGATTAAGATATACTGTCAATCAGTGTACAACATGTCAATCAGTGGGCAAGAAACCACCATCAGTACCACTATAGCCATGGAAATGGCCTCCTTGTGTGTGGCAAATGTTAGATGTAGATTTTTCTGAGCTAGAAGGACAGAAATTGTTCATAGTGATTGATAGTCATTCAAAATGGGTAGAGGTATTTGCGATGCAGAAAATAACAAATAAACACTAGACAATTTGCGAAGATTATTTTCTTCATATGGCCGCCAAAAAAAATTGTGTCTGAAAATAGGCCGCAAATTTGTTCAGAAGAATTTGCACAGTTCATGAACAGAAACGATGTGAAACATCCCAAACTGGTGCAGCAGAGTGCACAGTACAAATTGTAAAACGTGCCCTCAGCAACTGTTGGATCCAAATCCAAGGAAATGGCAGTTGGACGACAAACTGGTAAATTTTCCGATTACTTATCGGATTACTCCTCATATAACTATTGGTAGAACACCAGCAGAGTTGTTTCTCAAACGACAGCCACGAACCAGGTCCTCGTTGTTAAAGCCAAACTTGGCACAGTCCGTAGAAGAGAAACAATTAAGACAGAAAGAGAGTAGTGATAGAGGTAGAGTAAGAGAGAGAAGTGTGAAATTGAATCAGAAGGTTAGAATAAAGAACCATCACCATAAATGGTTCAAGTGGTTACCAGGAAGAGTGGTGAAGATATGTGGTCCTCACACATATTTGGTAAAGATGTTTGATAATGGACAGGTTAAGTTTGTTCATATTGATCATATTTTACCTGCAGATGTGGAAGGAGTTGAAAGTTAGAATGCCTCCATTTATTCTGATAAGTCAGATAGTCTTGTTACAAGTAGAGTACCAGTAGCAAATCCTACATCAGATGAACTAGAAACAAGTCCAAGAGAAAGTCAGAATTTAAGTCTGAGTCCGAGTCAGGCAGACAAACAATTTGAAGTTGCAGAGAATCAAAGTGTAGATCAATGTCAGCCCTTGGTGAGAAACTCTCCTCAAACCTAGCCTAGAATGAGTCTAAGTTCCACAACAAGTTTAGAAAGTTCTGTTCAAGAGGAAAGATATCCTCAATCAGTGGTTAAGTTTGATTTGTAAATATGGAAAAATAAGTTCATTTCTTTTGTTTAATATACCATGCAATTTATGTATAATGATTATTTTTTTGTGATTTACTTCTTCATTAAGGAGGAAGAGGTGTAATAGAGCTCCAGCTAGTGGACTACTGATGTAATGCAACGACTGATGTATTAACAATAAAAGGTCATGTGTAAGATCACATGACACAGTCCTTGTTAAAGAGCCAGCTTGTAGTGTGTGTTTGTGTTAGTGGTTTCTAGTAGGCTCCTGAGGTATGGAAAATGGCCCACGTTGTCCAAGGCCACACCATGGATTTTGATGACTGGAGGGCAGTGCTGTGAGGTGGGGTCAGATTGGCGGAGGACCTTTGTCTGATGGATGTTTAGTGTAAGGCCCATGCTTTCGTATGCCTCGGTGAAGAAGTTGCTGATGGTTTGGAGTTCGGCCTCTGAATGTGCGCAGATGCAAGCTTCATCCGCGTATTATCAGCAAGGGCAGACATTGACGACGAGGTCCAACACTGCCTCCAATGTGCCAGCACAGCCTTCGGTCGCCTGAGGAAGAGAGTGTTTGAAGACCAGGACTTCAAACCTGGCACCAAGCTTATGGTCTACAGGGCAGTAGTGATACCTGCCCTCCTATATGGCTCAGAGACGTGGACCATATATAGTAGACATCTCAAAGTGCTGGAGAAGTACTGCAAGTCCACTGGGAGGATAGATGCACCAACGTCAGTGTTCTCGATCAGGCCAACACCCCAGCATCGAAGCACTGACAACACTCGACCAGCTCCATTGGCGGGCCACATTGTCCGCATGCCCGACACGAGACTCCCAAAGCAGGTGCTCTACTCGGAATTCCTACCGGGCAAGCGAGCCCCAGGTGGGCAGAGGAAATGTTTCAAGGACACTCTCAAAGCCTCCTTGATAAAGTGCAACATCCCCACCGGCACCTGGGATTCCCGAGCCCAAGACCACCCTAAGTGGAAGGAAAGCATCTGGGAGGGTGCTGAGCATCTCGAGTCTCGTCGCTGAGTGCATGCAGAAACCAAACGCAGACAGTGGAAGGAGCGTGCTGCAAACCAGACTCCCTACCCACCCTTTCCTTCAACCACTCTCTGTCCCACCTGTGACAGAGACTGTAATTCCCGTATTGGACTGTACATTCACCTGAGAATTCACTTTTAGGTGGAAGCGTCTTCCTCGATTTTGAGGGACTACCTATGATGATGAGTGGTTTCTGTAAAGATATCACACTCCTCTCCTCTCATCAGAACATTGTCGCGTTTTCATTTCAGATACCCAAGAACTGAAACCTTCCCCGTCAGATGTGAAAGAGGAAGAAGACAGTGAAGATGAAGAGATACTCTCACTCAATCTTTCACTCATAGCCACCAGTTTAGAGACTGACACTGCATGTTTTTTAGAGGTTAGGATAGAGGAGGGATTTGCACATATTGAGACATCTCAGAGATGAGATCGCACACTAGTTCTGCTGCAGAGGAGTGCGATGAGGACTTTGATGGCCCAGGCTATAGAAGATTGGGTGTACGCAACCCAATACTTGGTGCACTGGAAAGCCTGCTAGAAAACCTACGCACAGTGTCAAGGAGTATGGCGAAGTCCAGCTCCAACTTGGTACCAGGCTTTGTGCAGCGTTTAGAGCTCATTCTTTCCAGCATGGAACGGGTGGTCACCTCCATCAGCATACCTGTGGAACCCACGATGATGTGGTATCTGATTACCAATGTCACAGCTTCCATTGCAACACAAACAGCTTCCATCAAAGGTCAGACTGCTGCCTTGGAATCTCAGATTGCTGCCATTGTGGATGCCACTATTCAAAGGAGCTTCCAGAACGCCTTAGCAGTCCAGCAATCTGTGCTCCAACAGATCGCCAAGATTGCTGAGGTGCCGCCTCGGGAGAGTGGCAGTGGCTTCATAGAACATGAACCTGCTGCCTTCTCTCAGGATGGCAACATTCCTGCTCCCACCCCTGCTACTCCGCCAGTGCCCATGTTGTTCCCTGTCAGACAACCAGCATAGACTGCTGCAGCCCAGGTTGAGATGGTGCCATCTGAAACCCGGTCCTCTAGATCTAGAGTTGCTCGAGGTTGTCTTCCACAGCTATCTACTATTTCCTCAACTGAAGGTCAGCAACCTTCTACCTCCCATGTGACAGCCACTGGGAAAGTACCTCGTAGGAGCACTTGGAAAGGCACAGAGAAGATCGACACTAAGGGAATGCACAGGGGTGATTATTTTCATTTCTTATGTATTATTTAACGAGTGAATTGATAAAATTGGATTTGAATTTGCATTTTCTGGTGGGTTTTATTTTTGTGTTGTCAGAAAGAGGACAATGTGATAGTCAGTGATCGAGCAAATGTAAGGAGTGTGGGACTGTTGGTGAATGGGGAGATGTAGTTGAAGTTACTAGTTTCGCTCATGAATAATATGATCATACAAAGCTCAGGCAGAAAGAAGCTGTCTACACTGTAGCCTCCCTTCCTCTTCCTCCACTTCCTCTTGCACTTCCTCCTCCTCCAGTTCCTCCTCCTCCTCCTCCTCCCCCTCAGCTTCTCGCCTAATAGGTGGTGGTAAATGCTGTACCTTCATAATGGCCAGGTTGTGTAGCATGCAGCATTGTACTGTAGGGTTCCTCCAGAGTGGTCCATGCAGTGGAAGTGTTGCTTGAGTACGCCAATGATGTGCTCGATAATGTTCCTTGTAGTCACATGGCTCTCATTGTAAGCCTGCTGTGCACATGTGCAAATGTTCCTGATCAAAATCATGAGCCATGCAATGAGGGAATAACTCTTGTCGCCCAGTAGCCAGACTCTGACTTGCCATGCTGGTTACATACAGGTAGAATAGAGGACTGCCGCCGAATGAAAGTATTGTGACTGCTGCCAGGATAACTGACATTCACCTGCATGATGCGCTGCCTGTGATCGCACACCAGCTGCAGATTGAGGGACTGGAACCATGTTGATGAATATGGCCGAGTTCAGATGAGGAGCACATAAGGCAATCTGCGTGCAGTTAATGACACCCTGCACCATGGGAAGCCAGCAATCTGTACAAAACCTTGTGCTTGCTCAAAATACAGCAGCCAATTTTGTATACAGAAAGGTTCCTAAAATAGCAGTGAGATCACTGACCAAACAATCTGTTTTAGAAATGAAGGATATCTGGAAAACTCATTGCTCTTCTTCAAATAGTGAATGAGACTTTAACTCCTCATGAAAGAGAAGACTGGGCCTCAGCTTTATGTCTCATCCGAAGGACAGCTGCTTTGATAGTGCAGCACTCCCTCAGTACTGCAATGAAGCACGAGCCTAAATTATATACTCAATCTCTGTAATGGGGCTTGGATCCACAACCTTCTGAATAAGCCAAGTGCTAGCACTGAGCCAAGGCTGACCCCTAGTGGGGCTTGAGCCCCAAAACCTTCTGATTCAAAAATGGGGTTCAAGATGTGCACACACACTTCCGACGGGAAGAGTGCAGGATGCTAACTTGGTAACCACTGAGCCAAGCTAACATTAAGATTAAATTAAAGCTTAAATTAGTTACATTCAAACTTAAAATCAAGTATAACCAGAGAAAATTAGATAAGGAGAGAATAAGAGGGAAAGAAACAACGTGAAGAATTAAACTTTTCTGATTCTAACACCAACAGTAATACATTAATTTTAATGGCTCACCATCAGCATTGTGATGAAAAATGTAGGTCTTCATTTTTAATGAAAATTGTTAAATGCTTGTATTTTTTAAATTAGGTCTCATCTTACAGTAATAAACTTACTGGTCTATTTTTTTATAGCCAGATTCCTCTCATCCATCTCAAATATCTTCCTCTCTTCAGTTCAATCCTCCTACCTCTCCAAATATCATTCCAGAGGACAAGAACAATCCCAGCCTTCTTTTCCCTATGATAAACCACATCAGTCAAACTTAAATTCAACCCACAAACAGTTAACTTCTACCTGGGCTGTGGATCAGGTTCACCATCCGGCACAAAATGAAGTGATTAACAGAATTGTGTTTTTCACATAACATATCAGTTTGAGACAGTGGGGTTTGCTGGGAGACTTTAGAGACATTTGCACCTGAAATGTTACAATGTTTCCATGTACTGAGATCAGCAGAAGCAGCCCAATGAGCCAACCCTTCTCACAGAGAGCTGAGGTAGGGTCAGAGGTCACATTTTCGCTCCAGTTCTCAGTTGGAAGAAAAGGCAGTCTACAGTTTGAACTTGAAAGAGTCAGAGAGGGAGAGAATTCTCTTTCCTGTAAGGTAATGCCAGTAAGTTCAGCAGGCACTGATTGTGAGTGAAGTTAGGTCCATATCACGGGGATAAGTTTGCATCATTTATTATTTTTAAAGTTACGAAGTGCGATAGGAAATAAAAGTGAATTTCACTGAAAATGTATTCAGTCAGGTATTTTATGTAAAATAAACCAATTTGTTTGATCACAATCGGTCTTATCTCACTAGTGTGCTGTCAGTGCAACTTTCAGAAGATAGGAAAAACAAATATCAGGCACATACAAGATCATCCCAGCTTAGTGCAAATTCCCTGTCATCCTGCAGTTTCTCTCCCACCTTCGCCTGACATTTCCAAGCTCAACTCTTACAGTCAAATCACCTCCACTCAACTCAAGACAACTTAATCACCCCTGCTGGCTGACATGATAACAGATATTGCTATTGATTCTCTTTGCTCAGGCAACATACATCTTCCCTTCAAAACATCCATCATCAATCCATCCATCTTTAACCTCACTTTCGTCTCTAAGGTTCTTGGATATGTTTTCATTAGTTGTGTTGTCTTACTCTCTGGGACTCCCCCTTGAAATCATTGGAGAATTTCTTTCTCCACTTTTGAAACCTTTCTTGAAGCTCAACTTTCTGACCAAGATTTCAGCCACATCTCCTAACTCTTTTACCATGACTTAGCAGCTGAGAAGTTACAAAAAAAACAGTCAGCTGATGAATACAATCATTTCTCTGGACCTTCGAGCAGCATAATAATTAATATATGCACGAGACATATGGCATGCTTTTTGGATTAATAATTATGTTCCTATATCTTGTAAAATTCAATAACTCCTCCAATCCAGTTCTTCTCCGATGTCATCAGTACTCATTATTTTTAACAAATCAACGGGGAAAAGATTCCAAATTCATAATTATTTTTTATTAGAATGAGTTTTAATGGCAAAGTTTTGACTTTAATGTTAAGTGAAGAAAGATCAAAGGTTAGTCTTCGAGCAATAGCTGTAAAGTTTGTCCAGATAAGAATAAGCATCAGGGAAAGTAAGCAATATTTTCTAGGTTGATTCAGCTTTCAATGAACGGGACATGCTATTTTACTGCAATGCATTGTTGACTACAGCAACAAAAACTTGCATTTATATAATGCCTTTAACATAGTAAAATGTTCCGAGGTGCTTCACAGGTACATTATCAGGCAACAATTGACAAGAAATTAGGGCAGAATCATTCATCACAGCACATTGTATACAGTTGAAATATCTGAAATTAGAATCAGTCGCTAAAACCAAGGCAAACTGGACTGATTTCTGTTTATCTAAAATTTTAATTTTGACAAATGCAAAGTATTAAGCATAGTGCAATTCAATTGACTTTTGCATTGTGGTACAAATTTATTCGGGACAATTGTTATTGCAAATCTCAGTATCTGTTCTGCAGCCTGCTCCAAATATGCTGTGCTGCATTTTTGTTGTGATGCATTGTGAAGGGCTGCTGTCTGTGTTCATAGGATGCCTGAGGTATTGTTGATATTAGGTTAGTCATTTTTAGCTGGTATTACAAAATAAAATCAACTTACTACAGGGTGGTTGGCCTTAAAAGACTACAGCACCAGCTTACTTTATCAGTCAGTCTCTAATCACAAGGAATAAACGGGGTAGAAATTAGTCTGGGACCGACTTCTGCAGCAGTGTCTGCCCGAACAGAGAGGCCCGAAGCCAGCCTGAAATTGGGCCCCGGCCAGATCAACATTATTTGGGGGCAGTTGTCAGCACCTGTCACACCTTCCAAGGCAGCACACCCATGAGACAAATAAACTTAGGGCTGCCTGCCTCACCAGGTAAGTTCTGAGAAGGGGTGTTAGAGCAGGCAATGGCTTGGGGAGCGGGATACGATGGAGTCAGGGAAAGCACTCCTGATCCTTCTGGCTCCACAGAAAGGATTTTCTTTTCTTAAAAATGAAATTCAAACTTGCTGTTTGTTGGTGGCTGCAGGGGCCACTGAATAATCTTCTTTTACCGGGTATTATAGCGAAGTGGTTATGTTACTGGAGTAGTAATCCAGAGGCCTGGACTAATGATCGGAGGAATGAGTTCAAATCCCTCCACGGCAGTTGGGGAATTTAAATTCAGTTAACTAAATAAACCTGGAATAAAAAGCAGTAATGGTGACCATTACAGGATTGTCGTAAAAATCCATCTGGTTCACTAATCTCCTTTGGGGAAGGAAATCTGACGTCCTTACCCGGTCTGGCATATATGTGACTCTGGACCACACATCGATGTGGTTGACTCTTAACTGCCCTCTGAAATGGCCCAGCAAGCCACACAGTTGTGTCAAAGTGCATAAAGAATAAAACTGGACTACCACCTGGCTTTGATCTAGACACAACAAAGGCACACCCAGCCCAGTCGACCCTGCAAAGTCCTCCCCAATAACATTTGGGGACTTGTGCCAAAATTGAAAGAGCTTCTTCACATCCTACCTTTCATCCAACATTCTAGACTCCATCACCATCCCCTGGATATGCCCTGTCCCACCGGCAGGACAGACCCACCAGAGTGGCAGCACAGTGCTATATAGTCAGGAGTTCTCAACATTGACTCCAGACCCATGATGTTTCATGTCATCTGGTCAAACATTGGCAAGGAAACTTCTTGCTGATTACCACTTACTGTCCTCCCTCAGCTGATGAATCAGTTCTCCTCCATGTTGAACACTACTTCGAAGAAGCAATGGGGATAGCAAGGGCACAGAATGTACTCTGGGTGGGAGACGTCAATGCTCGTCACCAAGAGTGGCTCGGTAGCACCACTACTGAGAGGTGATCTTATCAAAACATATAGGATGAGGGGGCTCGACAAGGTGGATGCAGAGAGGATATTTCCACTCATAGGGGAAACTAAAACTAGGGGGCATTGTCTCAGAATAAGGAGCCACCCATTTAAAACCGAGATGAGGAGGAATTTCTTCTCCCAGAGAGTTGTAAATCTGTGGAATTCTCTGCCCCAGAGGGCAGTGGAGGCTGGGTCATTGAATATATTTAAGGCGAAGATAGACAGATTTTTGAGCGATAAGGGAATAAACGGTTATGGGGAGCAGGCAGGGAATTGGAGCTGAGCCCATGATCAGATCAGCCATGATCTTCTTAAATGGTGGAGCAGGCTCAAAGGGTTAAATTACCTTCTCCTGCTCCTATTTCTTATGAAGGAGCTGGCCGAGGCCTAAAGAACATAGCTGCCAAACTGGGCCTGCAGCAGGTGGTGAGAGAACCTGCACGAGGGAAAAACCTACTTGATTTCATCCTCAACAATTTACCTGTTGAAGATGTATCTGTTCATGAAGAGTATTGGTAGGAATGACCACCTCACAGTCCTTGTGGAGACGAAGTCCCGTCTTCACACTGAGGACACCCTCCATTATGTTGTGTGGCACTACCACCGTGCGAAATGGGATATATTCAGAACAGATCTAGCAGCTCAAAACTGGGCATCCATAAGACCAACATTCCCTCTAAACTACGCTACCGAGCAGCTCGGTACCGGCTTTTCTGATGTTAAATTTTGCACATGCGCAAAATTATGAATGGACCGCATACCCAAAACAAATTAGGGGGAACATTATATGAGACGCTGAGGGGCCATCAGCAACAGCAGAATTGTATTCCACCACAATCATGGCCTATTACATCCCTCATTCTACCTGTGATATCTTCTTTACGACATCATAGACACACAGCCTACACGATGGCTCTACCGAAAACTTGTCAGGCGACCTGGTCACATGATGCTTTTATTGTATTTACAGCAGCAATTGCATTACAACAGATGTCCACTAGGTGGAACAGTAGTCCATTAGGTGTAGCTATATTACACTTCTCCCTCCTTAATAAAGAAGTAATTATAACAAAATAATCATTATACACAACTTGCATGGTTATACGCAACAAAAGATATGAGGCTAGCAATTTGTTTTTTTGGCGAAAACAATATTTTTTCACCAAAAATACTGCTTTCACTTCGCTATCACTATGAGCTAAAATTCAAGCTTCAATTTGCGCAGCGGTAAAAATCGGCACTGCACGAAATTTCGTGGCGCAAACTGAATTTTATGCAACTTTACTCCAAGGCCGGTACTGCTGCGGCCTTGGAAGGGGGGAAACCACCCAAAAAAAAATTGCAAATAACAAAAACATTTTTAAAAATCACAAAACATTCACAAGACACTGAACTATCGAATGGCTGAAAAATAATTAAAAACTAAAAACATTAACTTAGCTTTTTTACAGGTCTTCATAGTTACCGCTGCTCCAAGGGCTGCAACGCAGCTTTTTACCTGCCGGTATTTTTCGCGTTAATATGGGTGCGCTGTGAGCCAAATTTGTGGCAAGAGCGATATTTCAATTCTTGCATGGCGGTGGTCCACTCCCCAGCGGTACTTAAAACCCGCTGCCGCAAGATGTCTCTGAATTTCCCGCCGACTAGTTTTTTGGCAAAATTGGCAAAATATTGCCGAAAATCCGGTCGCAAGGTCGGCAAAGTTTTAGCCCCACGTGGACTTATTTTGCCATATTACAAATCAAATTTAACCACTGGTTTTCTGTTTCGAAGAGGATACGTTTGCTCTCGAACAGAACTTTCCGAACTTGATGTCGAACTTGGACTCATTCTAGGCTGAGTCTGAGGAGAATTCTTTCTACAAGGACACCCCTTGATTTACATTTTGACTCTTTAGAACTTCAGACTATTTGTCTGCCTAATTCGGACTGAGACTTAAATTCTGATTTTCTTTTGGCCTTGTTTCTAGTACATCTGATATAGGATTTTCTACTGGTACCCTACTTGTAATAAGACTTTCTGACTCATCAGAAATAATCGGACCATTCCAACTTTCAACTCCTTCCACATCTGTAGGTAAAATATGATCAATGTGAACAAACCTAACCTATCCATGATCAAACATCTTGACCAAATATGTGCGAGGGCCACATATCTTCACAACTCTTCCTGGTATGGTGAGGTTCTTCACTCTGACCTTCTGATTCAATTTCACACGTCTCTCTCTTACTCTACCTGAATCATGATTCTCTTTCTGTCTTAATTGTTTCTTTCTACTGCCTGTGCCAAGTTTGGCTTTAACAACAAGAACCCAGTTCATGGTTGTTGTTTGAGCACCAACTCTGCTGGTGTTCTACCAGTAGTTGTATGAGAAGTATTTTGATAAGTAATCAGAAAATTTGCCAATTTGTGGGCCAACGACAACTGCCATTTCTTTGAATCTAACATTTGCTTGATTTGGGCATGTTTTACAATTTGTACTGTGCACTCTGCTGCTCCATTTGAAGCAGCATGGTAAGGTGAAACCTTGGTATGTTTCAAACCATTTCTGCTCATGAACTGTGCAGATTCTTCTGAACAAAATTGCGGCCATTATCAGACAAAATTTCTTCAGGGAGGCCATATGAAGAAAACAATCTTCGCAAATTATCTCGTGTTTTACTTGTTATTTTCCATATCGGCAACATCTCTACCCACTTCGAATGGTTGTCAATCACAATGAACAATTGTTGTCCTTCTTGCTCAGCAACATCTTTGCAACACCCTGGGAGAACATTTCAGTGGCTGTAATGGAACTGATGGTGGTTTCTTGCTTACTGATTGACATGTTGTACACTGACTAACAATGAACTCTATATCTTTATCTAGACCTGGCCACCATAAGTAACTGCCTGCAAAACACTTGGCCAAGCACATTCCCAGGTGCTGGTCATGAAGATCTCCTACTAATTTGGAACTGAACTTATTTGGAATAACTACTCTTGCACCCCACATGATACAATCTTAATCCACTGATAATTCATTCCTATGAACGAAGTATGGATGAATATCTTTCTCTGATACCTGGTTTGGCCAGCCATTTGCTATGAAATCATATACTTTTGACATAACTGGGTCATGGTTGGTTGCTCTACCAATCTCTTCAGTTGTGACTGGCAGTTCATCAATGTAGGAAAAATAGAAAGCTTCTTCCCTATTGGGTGCAACTTGTGATGGGGATGGCAATCTAGACATAGCAACAGCATTACTGTGATCAGCTGATCATCTGTACTTAATGTCATACGTATATGCTGACAAAATCAAAGCCCATCTCTGCATTCGGGCTGCAGCTAATGTTGGAACTGAGGATTTTGGATGGAGGATTGCTATCAGGGCTTAAAATCCATAACGATGGTAAACTTATGACCACACAAGTATTTGTGGAACTTCTTGACCCCAAATATTAATGCTAAAGCTTCTATTTTGATATGCGCATAATCACGCTCACTGGCACTGAGAGTGCGTGAAGCGCGAACAATTGGTCTCTCCTCCCCACTATGTAGTACATGAGAGATCACTGCCCCATACACAGAGGCATCACATGCTAGCTTGATTTCCTTAGATACGTCATAGTGAACTAAAATGATGCTTTCTACCAGCTGGGTTTTATACTCCTCGAATGCTGTGTCACATTCTTCCGACCATTTCCAATGGACCTGTTTTTTCAACAGCTCATTCAGTTGATGTAACACTGCAGCCAAAATTGGTAGGAACTTCCCATAATAGTTCAAAAGACCCAAAAATGCTCGAAGTTCATTGACATTCCTGGGAGTGGGTGTATTTCTGATTGCATCCAGCTTTCCCTTGGTTGGATGTAAATCATATTTGTCTACTCTGTGCCTTAGGTACGTCACTGAGTTTTGAAATAACACACACTTGCGAGCAGTCATTTGTACTCTGTGCTTCTTTAGCTGTTTGAGCATTTTATTCAACACGTTATTATGGATTTGCCTATTTGATGCTGAAATGAGTATGTCATCTAAATAACATAGTACCTATTCAAGGCCTTGCAAATTCTGATTCATCACCCCCTGGAATATCACAGAGGCGGAAGACACTACAAATGGTCGCCTATTAAAATGATATAGGCCTAAATGAGTATTTATAGTCAGCATGACTTGGACTCTTCAACTAGTTCAAGTTGTAAGTAGGCATTTGTGACATCTAACTTTGAGAAGATCTGGCCACCTATGTCAGCGTTGTGAACAAATCTTCTACATTTGGCAATGTATTGGGTAGGTTACCCTCTGGAACCTGGTTTATGGTTACATTATAATCACCACAGAACCTTACCTTACTATTTGACTTAGGCACAACAACAATGGGTGTAGTAGTCCAATTACTTAGATCTATCTTAGAGATAATGGGCCTGAAATTCCGCTAGAGGTCTTCCTGTGGGCAAAAAAGATTAAAAAAACTGCGCACTTACCTGTTGCTGCTGCGCCTGCTCGAACTTCAGAGCCTGAGGCCTTCACTCCTATGCATTGGAGCGCGTGCACGTTGGGACGTGCACAGGGCTGGAGCTGTAGTCACATGGCTCTGGGCAGCCAATCATGGTACAGTATTTTCTCATTCATAATAATGGGAACTCCGTAAGTTGGAGCTCCAATTATTATGAATGAGAAAGCCCCCCCCAAACTCACAACAAAATCGATAAAAAATTAAAAAATACACAACATATTTCAGAATCATTTAAATTAAAGTTCTTACAAAAAATAATATTTTCCTGACTTTTTTTAAAGATGCCTTAAAATAAGCTTACCGTAGTGGGGAGGGTTTTTAACATTAAAGTATGTTTTCATATGTGTTTATTTAATTTAATTTGAATGTTTTTATGTATTTTTAAACACTTGCGCCTGTAAAAATAGGCTATAAGCCTGCTTTTTCAGGCGCAAGGTTTTAAAGGATATTTGCTGGGCAAGATATTCGTAAATATCGTAAATCTTGCCCTGCAAGTGTCTTCGCTCCGGATATGCACGAGATCTGTCAAGCCAGAAACTTGACCGATCGGAAAAGACGATTTTCAGCGCATGCGCATTGCGCGCTGAAATCTGGCTTTTCTGATGCCTTCCCAGGTCCGTAGGAAATTTGTACGGACGCGGGATATCGGAATTTCAGGGCCAATGTTCTCAGTCTCCAGTCTTTTGAGTTCTTGCTCAACTTTCTCTTTGAGTGCGAATGATAGAGGACGTGGCTTGCAGTAAACTGGTCTAGCGCCATTCTGTACTCTGACACTCACCTTGAAACCTTGGATCGGACTGTCTGTTTCATGGAACACCTTCGGATACTTCTTAATGATATCATCTTTCGATGCAAATCTCGTTTCAACACGAAAAATCTCATTCCAATTCGGCTTCAGTGATCCAAACCAATTTCTACCTATTAATGCGGGCTTGTCTCCTTCCACTACTAAGAGAGTCAAGGTCTGAAACTGAACCTTGTATTTCACCGGTATGGTGAAATGTTGTACTACAGGTATTTGCTCTCCTGAATAGGCTCGCAACTCTATCTTCGACTTTTCCAGAGGAAAATCATTCAACTTATCGGGATATAGCGATTCCGGTACTATGCTCACGGATGCACTAGTATCAATTTCCATGGGTATCCTGGTTCCTGCAACATCTACTTGGATGACGATACTTTGCGAATCGTTGTTAGATACCCTCATTCTCCTGATTACGTGTATCTCCAAGACCTACTCAGCCCATTGCTTCTCTTCAATACTATGTAGAGTCTGGTCGATATTTACTTATAGCATTGAAAGTTGGTTTAATCTTCAGTTGGCATGCCTTCACAAGATGCCCAGTTTTCTTGCAGTAGAAACACTTTGCCTTCATATATGGACAACTTTGAACAATGTTTTTTTTTTAAATTTTTCGTAGCCAATCTTTCCAATTCTTTGTCAGATCACAAACGCCAGAGGTCACCTTGCACACATCAAGGATCACCCTGCGCTAATGCTCTTAGCCAAAAGGCCTAGAGCCCAAGCACCGTTCCTGGAACTACTGCAATACCAGGTTCGTGCCATGGAGGTGGATGGGTCAGCAGCCCCACACACCTCCGTGGAGGTGGATGGGTCAATCCACCCCACCCACCCCACCGAGATTTTTTTTTTTTTTATTATTCGTAGCCAATCTTTCCAATTCTTTGTCAAATCACAAACGCCAGAGGTTACCTTGCACACATCAAGGATCACTCTGTGCCAATGCTCTTAGCCAAAAGGCCGAGAGCCACTGCACCGTTCCTGGAAGTACTGCAATACCAGGTTCGTGCCATGGAGGTGGATGGGTCAAGCCCCCACCCACCTCCGTGGAGGTGGATGGGTCAATCCACCCCACCCACTTTGAACAATGTGTTGTCCCAGGCACTGACAGCATGACTTCAATGCGCTTTTACCGTAGCCAGTTGCTGAGCCCTTGGGACCCAATTGCCTTTTACTTTTAACCTGTCAGCGGTTGTCTGACGACCAGAAATGGCACGAAATTCTCGGGAGTATTGGTCGGCCAAATCCATCAACAAAGCAGTCTGACAAGCTGAATCAAAAGTCAAGTTAGGGTTTGTCAACAACTTTCTTCTGATTGCTTCATTTTTCATTCAACAAATAAAGAGGTCACGCAATGCTTGGTCCTGAAAGTTTCCGAAATGACAATGAATAGATAGTTTTTTTAAAGCTACAATGTACTCACTCTCGTCAATGAATTGATCCTGTATTCCAAAACGATAATTTTCAGCAATTTCCTTGGGCTCAGAGGACTGTAGTGCTGTTCTAACTTGGTTAGAATCTCTGTCAGACGTGTCCTTTGGCTTGACAGGAACAAGCACATTTTTTCGGGTTTCATACACCTTGGGGCCTGCTTCAGTCAGGAAAATAGTTTGTTTTCTTTCTAACACCTCCCGGTTATGGTTTTCATCATTGGGGACTTCGATGATACTATTTTCGGTAAAAAACATTTCTAGCTGCTCCACATATGCTCCGAAAGTCTCACGGTTGTGATGGAACTCACCCAAGCGCCCTATTATTCCCATAGGCCTGGCCATCTGGACTCTGACATTTCAGCTAAGTGTGCTTGTAATTCACCTTGGATTTTTAGCTGTTTTGCAAAATAAAGAAGCTGAAAGTCTTTCTGTCAGTTCGCTGAATCAGCCACCGACAAAAATTTCAGCTCGGGAATCCGATTGTCCTATCCTACGTCACCAATGTGATATCTTCTTTATGACATCATAAACATGCAGACTACAAGATGGCTCTACCAAAAACTTGTCATGATGCTTTTATTGTATTTACAGCAGCCGTTGCATTACCACAGTAATCCACTAGGTGGAACTGTATCACATTACCATCACTATCAAACCAGGTTCAATGAATGCAGAAGAGCATGACAGGAGCACCAGTCATACCTGAAAATGAGTTGCCAACATGATGAAGCTACAGCACAGGACTACATTTTAAGATGCTCTAAGGCGTATTGCATTATTATAGCCAACCAACCCATTATTTAAAAATATACTTCAGGCCAATTCTAATAATACTGATAAAAATCTTTATTTTTCATCCTGTGATACAGTTTTATTTATTTCATGTCATGTTGTAAAATAAAATTGAAGTGCACGTTAATGATTGAAATTATTACTACCACACTGCAACTAACGTTCTTTTCAAAATATTAAAATTATTTTGCAAAATCAATGTATCAATAACTCTGTAAATATGTTAATAAAAGTGATATTTATAGTTGCAATTTCATCCTATTTTCAGGAACATATTGTGTTGGCATGGTGATCGTTTCCCTTATGACCCTGAGGCGATCACATGTCAGTATATGGTGTCTTGATATTAATTTGCTGCTTTTCACACAACCCACAGTAAAGAGAGGAGCTAGATTCTTTGAATATCATTAGCATTAATGCTACACAAATAAATTGAATGTCAGAGGGCCTAAGGTTAGATCGGTGGGACCAGTGCAATGTACCAAATATTATGAGCTGTACTATTGCTCTCAACATGCCATATAAAAAACTAATCTTGTTCTGTGCAGGGCAAACAAAATCATGGCCAGAGAAAAGCAGGTACCAGCTTTACCTCCATAATTAAACTAGGCAGACAATCATTATCTTGGATCAGTGCCAAAGACATTCTCTAGGTGTGGCCTTACACATTGCTATAAGGGATTGGTCTCTGCATGAAGCTTGATTAATATCTGCTATTATGAGTCAAAACACTTTTTATTCAGCCTGGTCATAAAGGGGTTAGTCGAACCCCAACAATCAGATAAAGTAGCTTCAACTTGATTTGACTCTATTGACCACATAAAGATAAATTATGAAAGTAAACAAGCACGAAATATAAAAACAGGTAGCAAGAGTTTCTATAGGTATATAAAAAGGAATAGAGTGGCTAAAGTAAATGTTGGTCCGTTAGAGGACAATACCAGGGGAGTTAGTGATGGGGAACATGGAGATGGCAGAAACTCTGAACAAATATATTTTGTATCAGTCTTTATGGTAGAGGACACTAAAAATAACAGTAGCTAGTCAAGGGGCTATGGGGGGGGGAGGAACTAAGCACAATCATAATCACTAAGGAGGTGGTACTCAGTAAGATAATGAGACTAAAGGCAGATACATCCTCTGGACCTGTTGGCTTGCATCCTCGGGTCTTAAGAGAAGTAGTGGCAGGGATTGTGGATGCATTGGTTGTAATTTACCCAAATTCCCTGGATTCTGGGGAGGTCCCAGCAGATTGGAAAACTGCAAATGCAATGTCCCTATTTAAAAAAGGAGGCAGACAAAAAACAGGAAACTATAGACCAGTTAGCCTCACATCTGTGATTGGGAAAATGTGGGAGTCCATTATTAAAGAAGCAGCAGCAGGACATTTGGAAAAGCATAATTCAGTCAGGCAGAGTCAGCATGGATTTATGAAAGGGAAGTCATGTTTTGACAAATTTGCTGGAATTCTCTGAGGATGTAACAAACAGGATGGATGAAGAGGAAGCAGTGGATGTGGTGTATTTGGACTTCCAAAAGGCTTTTGACAAGGTGCCACATAAAAAGTTACGGCACAAGATAAAAGTTCACGGGGTTGGGAGTAATAGATTAGCATGGATAGAGGATTGGCTAACTAACAGAAAACAGAGAGTTGGGATAAATGGTTCATTCTCGGGTTGGCAATCAGTAACTAGTGGGGTGTCACAGGGATCAGTGCAGGGACCCCAACTATTTACAATCTATATTAACGACTTGGATGAAGGGACAAGTGTAACGTAGCCAAGTTTGCTGACGATACAAAGATGGGAGGAAAAGCAATGTGAGGAGGACACAAAAAATCTGCAAAAGGACATAGTCAGGCTAAGTGAGTGGGCAAAAATTTGGCAGATGGAGTATAATGTTGGAAAGTGTGAGGTCATGCACTTTGACACCACGCCACAAAAGGAGAAATTAAGACAGATGACCACAAGCTTGGACAAATAGGTCGGTTTTAAGAAGCGTCTTAAAGGAAGAAATTTAGGTAGAGAGGTGGAGAGGTTGAGGGAGGGAACTCCAGAGCTTAGGGCCGAAACAACTGAATACATGGCTGCCAATGGTGGAGTAATGAAAATCGGGGATGCTCAAGAATCTAGAATTAGAGAAGCGCGGATATCTCGGAGGGTTGCAGGGCTGGAGGAGATTATAGAGATGGTGAGGCCATGTAGTGATTTGAAACAAAGATGAGAATTTTAAAAGTGAGGCGTTGCTTTACCAGGATCTAATGTTGGTCAGCAAACAAAAGAACATAAGAAATAGGAGCGGGAGTAGGCCATTTGGCCCCTCGAGCCTGCTCCATCATTTAATAAGATCATGGCTGATCTGTTCTTGTGTTGGCTCCTGTTCCCTGCCCGCTCCCCATAACCCTTCACTCCCTTATCGCTCAAAAATTTGTCTATCTCCACCTTAAATATATTCAATGACCCAGCCTCCACAGCTCTCTGGGGCAGAGAATTCCACAGATTTACGACCCTCTGAGAGAAGAAATTTCTCCTCATCTCAGTTCTAAATGGGCGATCCCTTATTCTTAAACTATGCCCTCTAGATTCGGAGATTCCTCCACGAGTCGAAACATCCTCTCTGCATTTACTTTGTCACCACAATGGTGATTGGTGAATGGATATGGTGCGATTAAGGACAGGGGCAGCAGAGTTTTGGATTACCTCAAATTTATGGAGGATAGAACATGGGAGGCCAGCCAGGAGTGTGTTGGAATAGTCAAGTATGATTTCCTGGCTCATAGCTTTTTGCCAGTTCTTTATTTACATGCTGCAGATTTAGGTTCAATGGTTCTGTCCGCTTGTTACTGTTTATATTATTTAATTGGTTTTTATTTTAGTTTCTTTGCATGTTCCAGTGATAGTGTAAAATATTTGCTTGGACTCTCCTGTAGAGTGCAGATTGTGTGGTCAGTGGGTTGGTGGGTCCCATTAATTTAGCAGTGGGTCAATGGTTACAAAAATTGAGTGCAGGGGTCAGTTTTAACACCCCACCCGGCGGAAACGGTGTGTGGGTGAGGTTAAAATTGCCCATGTCCAATTACTGGGCCGAGGCTATACTATTCCTGCCCAGCAACATTTTCTCTTCTCCGACTTCCCACTGCAGGAGCCTAATTTAAATGTAAAAGTCATGACCTGAGCACTGCAGCGGCATTTTAACTTCTCCATTCGGGAGGCCTGCATGGGACCACCTTTGACAGCTGAGCCAAGGCAGGAGTTGCGGAGTGGCCAGAAGAGGCCGAGGTAAGTTAAAATAATGTATTTTTATGTGCAATCCTTGTGGAGCAGGAGGAGCAGGTGTTCTCCCCGGGCCCCACAAGGAGTATTTGGGCCTTCCCATCCTCGGCATGCCTCTCCCTCATCTTACTGGCACCAACTCCCCCTGCCAGCTTCATGACTTACCTTACGCCGGGAACCATTCCCTTGGGTCCACGGTAGTGCCTCGCTCTTTCCCCAATTCCTGCTCCTGCCCATCAGCCCTGACATCAATTCTGCTTCAGGCAGAAGACTGATTAAAAAATTGAAATGAGGACCAGCCCTTAAAATTGGCCGGGCTTTGCTTTCTTCATGGCTTCGGAGTGCTTGCTCGTTTTGGGCTCCCCACTCCCCAGTCCTGCCCCTAGTTAAAATCGAGCCCTTATTCATCCTGACTAAAGGCTCCTTTTTTGGCGCGGCGTCCATTTTGGTGATCATGCCTCTGTGAAAGATGTTTTATTCCCTGTTAAAGGAGCCATACAAATGCAAGTTGTTGCTTGTCTTTGTTTGTATGTTCATATTGCTATGTGAAGGCAGTGTTCCCAAGTGAGTATATTCAGTTATGGCTTTCTTGCCTTGTTGCTTGGATTACCGATTAAGAAATTAATTAATTATAACAGTGCACAATCAATTACCACAAATGCTACTTTTCTTAACAATGAAGATTAAATGTGGGTCAGTGACAAATGTATTTCAATAATCATGATGGCTGCAGAAGCTTAATTATCCAAATACATTCACGGAAAAGCCAGTTAGCGATGTCACCGCATCCATAATACAGACTAACAGTATAGCTTCAGAAATCCTGGCGGGACTAGGTTTGCTGCAGAACAAATGAACAGAGCAATAGCAAAACATGACTTAAGATAATAAATTGATAATATGTCTGAGACAAACATGTTTCTATTACCTGATACATTCACTCAGTTTTAAAGATCCCTCAACGAGTTGTAATTATTGTTGTTGGTTCATCCAAAAATACAATTTCCATGGAGACAGGTGCAAAATAGCCTATTTGAAAAACCATTCCTCCTTTGGAGTTAGCTACTATGTTACTGACATACCAGGAAATATCTGGCATCGGTGAAATTCTGCCTCCACTATCGTTTTCAGAGACCCCTTCAGTTATTGTTCCAGGCACATTAAGATAGAGCACACTCATAGTGTGTTCTCATTTTTACAGAATAATTGACTCATAAGTAAATCAATCAATCAGCTTCCAATCAGGATTCAGTCCCTGTCACAGCAACAAAATGGTCCTAATCAAAGTCAAAAAAAGCGTCCTCTGCAACTGTGACCATGGTGCATTATCACTCTCGTCCTCCTTGACCTGTCTGAAGCATCAACCACTCCATTTTTCTCCAATGCCTCTCCCCATTGTCCAGCTCACTGGCATTGCCCTTGCTTGCTTCTGCTCATCTATCAAATTGTAGCCAAAGTATCTCCAACAACGCCTTCTCTTATCACCTCTCTGCATGTCGCCCAAGGTTTAGCCATGGCCTCTTCCTCTTTCTCATCTACACATTACCCCTTGACAACATCTAACATAGGCATGTGTTGGAATTTTAAGTTAATAAATAATCTCTCCTCACTCCTAAAATGTCAAACTATTACATTCAGCAGCCGAAATATTAGTTATGTAAAAAGCAAGAAAACACAGTTGAATCTAACACTTAAAAAAAAAAAGAAAAATTTCCAAACGTTCCGAGCTTTACTTGTCTAAAATGAAAAACAAATATATAGGCCTGGAGTTTCCTCCACATTTCTGCTCTGAGACATGTGTAATCAGGTGGCACCTCCGGAGAATACCCCAGGCCGAATAATCAGATTTCTGCAGGTGGGGCAGTGCATTAAATCCCCAATGCATTCACCTCAGAATGGTACAATATTACCTCCTGCCAGTCACTATATCTGGGGATATATAATGGGCGGCTGATCCCATACATTCCACTATTGCCCAAAGTCAAAATTACCCCCAGGAAGTTTAAACTCAATCTTGAAGCACTAAATCATGCAAGGCCATTTAGCTGATTATTTTTCCATCTAAGTGGCAGTGGGATGAAAACTGGCTTAAATGCAGGAAAATTGCGATTGCCATTGGCTTTATTTGGGGAGAAGCAATGATAAATAAATGGTAATGGCAGAGTTGCGTAAACATCCCAGGAAACTATGGAATGGCATAATTAATGGCGTGAGACACTTACTCCATAATTTCCTCTGTTCAAGGATCCCTATGATTGTTACATTCCATTATAATGGCACAAGACCCTGGGAATATCTGGGATAATATTCTTGGCATTATCCCAGAATGGAGCCTGAATCAAAGACCAACATTTAAAACATTATTCCCAACTCTAATTTGAACAGTGGGATCTAAAAAGAGAAAGAAAGCAGGCAATGAAAGATATTTAGCATATTTTTGAGCAAAACAATGGAATAGAAAGATTATATTAGATCAGATATCTAAAAGTAAAGCTAATTAAATTATAAAAATAAAAGATATGGAGAATGGGGAAAAAGAGAAATGACAGAACAAGTATAAATACTAATTTAAATGTAAATTTTGTATTTTGCAGTTATGTTTAATGTAGTTCAAGTTTAGAATTACTATCACAGCAATGGGACTGCTCCTGAAATTTGTGTAGTTTATTACAGTAATAATAGTGTTTGTTTCAGATACGCAGTGTGTGAGCTGAAAACTGAAGCAATAGAGCTGGTGCAGGAAAACTGACATTTCACTGCAAAAGTCTTCGGCCTAGAAATTCACCCCCATGCACCTCCCATTAGTGCCTCTGGGGGGGCGATAACGGGGGGGCGGCGGGGGGGGGGGGCTACCGGCTTTGCGACCGGGTGCAGTGAGAGTACCAAGGACTGCGAAATTCCCATCGAGGTTTGCAGCTCTGGTAACCCCTAGCGCCACGATCTCTTGTGCCAAACATGGTGGCGTCATCATCCTGTGCATCGCCCCAGTAGCACCCTGGACCCGAACTTCGGCTCCGACCCCTGCAGCATCACCAGGTGACAACACGACAGCTGCAGGAGGTGTTGTTAGAGAGGCTGGACACTTGGGGAGCGCTATTTAAAGGGGATGTTGGTGCGTGAATTTTTTTTTTCTAATACCGAACATCCATTTTTGAGCATTTTCTTCAGCCGCAATCGATCAGCCCTGCACTCTGTCAAGAGTGCTTTGTGCTGATCAGGCCTATAGAGATGGCCCCTCCCTATGAGGGCAGGAAGGAGCCTCTGTTCCCGGCAGTGCTGCCCTCGACATTAGAAACATAGAAACATAGAAATTTACAGCGCAGAAGGAGGCCATTTCGGCCCATTGAGTTTGTGCCGGCCGGCAAAGAGCCACACGGCCCTCGATCAGCAGTCTTGAAGGTTACATATGAACAATGAACAATGGCGGAAAGATAAAGAGCATCCGGTCCAACCAGTCCGCGCCACACAACTGCGATATCACATGTATCGCAACATTTTATACTCCACACCAACCGGAGCCACGTATTCTCCTGGGAGAGGCAAAAAAACAGATTAAAAACCCAGGCCAATTGGGGAAAAATATCTGGGGCCCATCCAGGTCCATCCAAGTGATCAAAACTTGTCCAGGAGACCACTCTGGCCGTATTAGATTCCCTGAAGTACTTACCATCGTATCTGCACCAGCCAACAAAAGGTTATCCAGTCTAATCCTACTTACCAGCTCCAGGTCCATAACCCTGCAGGTTATGGCACTTCAAGTACCCATCTAAGCACCTTTGAAATGTGGTGAGGGTTTCTGCCTCTACCACCTTGCCAGGCAGTGAGTTCCAGACCCCCAAAACCCTTCTCTCAAATCCCCTCTAAACCTTCCACCAACCACCTTAAATCTATGCCCTCTCATAATTGATCCCTCCACCAAGGGAAATAAGCCCTTGCTATCCACTTTATCCAGGCCTCTCAAAATTTTATACACCTCAATGAGGTCTCCCCTCAGCATCTTCTGTTACAAGGAGAACAAACCCAGCCTATCCAATCTGTTCTCATAACCACCAATCTCCATTCCAGGCAGCATCCTCGTAAATCTCCTCTGCACCCTCTCCAGTGCAATCATGTCCGGTGACCAGAACTGCACGTAGTACTCCAGTTGTGGCCTAACCAGTGCATTATACAATTTAAGCATAACCTCCCTGCTCTTGTACTCTATGCCTCTGCCAATAAAGGCAAGCATTCCGTATGCCTTCTTAGCCACCTTATCCACCTGGCCTGCTACCTTCAGGGATCTGTGGATAAGTAGGCCAAGGTCCCTTTGTTTATCTATATCTCTAAGTGGCCTACCATTTAATGTGTATATGCTTTCCTTAATAGCCCTCCCAAAGTGCATTACCTCAAACTTCTCCGAATTAAATACCATTTGCCACTGTTCTGCCCACCTGACCAATTGATTGATATTCTCCTGGAGTCCATGACTTTCCTCTTCATTATCAACTTTACAGCCAGTTTTAATGTCATCTGCAAACTTTTTAATCACACCCCCTATATTCAAATCTAGATCATTGATGTATACCAAAAACAAGCAAGGGACCCAGTAGTGAGCCCTGCAGAACTTCACTGGAAACATGCTTCCAGTCACAAAAACTTCTATCAACTGTTACACTTTGCTTCCTACCTATCAGCCAATTTTGGATCCAACTTGCCACTTTGCCCTGGATCCCACAGACTTTTACTTTCGTGACCAGTCTGCCATGCGGGACCTTATCAAAAGCTTTGCTAAAATCCATATACATTAGGTAGTATGCACTACCCTCATCGACCCTCCTGGTTACCTCCTCAAAAAATTCAATCCGGTTAGTCAAACACGATTTCCCTTAACAAATCCGTGCTGACTGTCCCTAATTAATCATTGACTTTCTAAATGTAGATTTATCCTGTCCTTCAGGATTTTTTTCCAATAATTTTATCACCACTGAGGTTAGGCTGACAGGTAAGTAATTACTCAGCCTATCCCTTTCTCCCTTCTTAAACAAGGGTACCACTTTCGCATGCCTCCAGTCTTCCGGCATGTGTCTGAATCCAAAGAGGACTGGAAAATTATGGTCAAGGCCCCTGGTATTTCCTCTTTTGCTTTGCTCAACAGCCTGGGATGCATTTCATCTGGGCCTGGGGACTTATCCACTGTCAAAGCTGCTAAATCCATTAATACCTTCTCTCGAACTATGTTTATTTCATCCAGAATTTCACACTCCTCCTTGATAGCAGTATCTGCATTGCCCCTTTCCTTTGTGAAAACAGACGCAAAGTATTTGTTAAGAACCACACCCACATCTTCCACCTCGACACACAGATTACCCTCATGGTCTCTAACAGGCTCTATCCTTTCTTTAGTTATCCTCTTGCTCTTAACATATTTATAAAACATTTTTGGGTTTTCTTGATTTTACTTGCCAAGAATTTTTCATGCTCTCTCTTGGCTTTCCTAATATCCTTTATAATTTCTCCTCTGAACTTTCTATATTCCTCCAAAAATTCTACAGTATTTAGCCGTCGGTATATGACATAAGCTTCCCTTTCTTTGTTTATCCTCCCCTGTAAGTCCCTGGACACCCAGGAGGCTCCAGAATTATTATTCCCACCCTTTTTCTTTAAAGGCACATGTTTGGCCTGAGCTTTCCGGATCTCCTCCTTGAATGTTTCCCACTGTTCTGACACTGATTTACATTCAAGTCGTTATTTCCAGTCCACTTTGGCCAAATCATTTCCCAACTTAGCAAAGTTAGCTTTTCCCCAATTCGGGACTTTTATTCCTGATCTTCCCATGTCCTTATCCACAACTACCTTGAATCTGACTGAATTATGGTCACTAGCACCCAAGTGCTATCCCACTAATACCCCTTCAACCTGCCCAGCTTCATTCCCCAAAACTAAATCCAGAACCGTCCCCTCCCATGTTGGACTTGTTACATACTGGCTAAAAAAGTTCTCTAGAATGCATTTTAGGAATTCCTCACCCTCTATACTCTTCACTATATTTGTCCCAATCAATATTAGGATAGTAAAGATCCCCTACTGTTACTGTGCTATGGTTTTTGGACTTCACAGAAATTTGCCAATGTATTTGCTCTTCTATTTCCCTCCCATTGTTTGGGGGTCGATAATACATGCCCAGCAGTGTGATCACCCTTTTTTATTTTTCAATTCGACCCATATGGCCTAATTTGATGATCCCTCTAACATATCATCCCTCCTCACAGCTGTAATAGTTCCTTTAATCAATACTGTGATGCCCCCCTTTTTTAACCCCTCTCTGTCCTGTCTAAAAATCTTGTAACCAGGAATATTGAGCTGCTAAACCCGCCCCTCTTTCAGCCATGTCTCTGTAATGGCTATAATGTCATACTCCCAAATGTCTACCTGTGCTCTCAGCTCATCCGCCTTGTTCGCTATACTCCTTGCATTGAAGTATACACCATTTAGCACAGAAAGACTTCCTTGATTACTACTTACTAAGCCTTGTGTCCTCTGTCTTACAGATTCACTTTCCTATTGAATTTGTTCTCAAGTTCCCATCCACCATTGGGCGGTGCTGCACCGCTTCTGCCCCTCTTGCCTGAAGATCATCTGTGAGAAGTCCCTACCGGTGATGGGTCCACTGCTCCGAATTTGACATGAAATAGTATTAAGGATATAGTTTTACTCAGTGAGACCATAGGTTGACATTTTCACTCAGAAAGGGAACAAAGAGCACTGTGTAGGAAATGATGATGACACACTGGTGCACTTCTGGAAACAGAGTGATATATAGTGTATAAAAGTGCTTCCGCCCCACTTCCTGGAGCACTAAACCAGAAGTTTGCATCAGAGTCCTTCGCGTAGCGCCCAGCAATACTTTCGCACTACCGCAAAAGTTAGCGCCCCAAACAGGGTGCTACGCAATTTCTCCCCCTTAGGGTTAATTTAAGGAACAAATTGCAATTTAATCTACTTAAAGTTAGTTGAGAAGAAGCATGTAAAAAAAGAAAAGGACAACTTCTGATTCCATCAAACATTAGAAATGAAATGGAATTAGCATCATAGCAGGTAGGAATTGTAAACAGTCTGACCAGATCCCCATTGAAGGGTGGGGTGAGCTAGAAGGGCTTCATTTATTTGTTTTCATTCTTACCATGTTTTTTCTTACATTCCAGCTTTGGCATGAGTTCAATAAAAATAACAATGTTTTTTCCTGGATCCATATGTTTGGCACATTATTCAGTAAAAAGAGCTGATCTTAAGATATTTGAAAAGGTGTCCTAAAATTGATGCTGCGAGTTAGAATGCTGTTCTTTTACCTTTGGCTCAAACTAATAGAAACAATGAAGAAAGAAAGAGTTGCATTTATATACAGCTTCAGGATGTCTTAGAACATTTACAGCCAATGAAGTACTTTTTGAAGTGTAGTCACTGTTGTAATGCAGGAAATGCAGCAGCCAATTTGGGCACAGCAAGCTCCCACAAATTGCAATATGATTATGACCAGATAATCTATTTTTGTGATGCTGATTGAGGGATAAATATTGGCACGGACACCAGGTATAAATCCCCTGCTCTTCTTTGAAATAGTGCCATGGTGTCTTTTACATCCACCTGAGAGAGCAGACAGAGCCTCAATTTAACATCTCATCTGAAAGACGGCATCTCCAACAGTGCCCACTCAGTACTGTGCTGGAGTGTCTACCTAAATTTTTGCACTGAGGTATCTTGAGTGGGACTCGAACCCACACCTTCTAAACTCAGAGGCAAGAGTACTACCAAGTAAGCCACAGCTGAGATCATCTGTGAGAAGTCTCTACCGGTGATGGGTCCACTGCTCCGAATTTGACATGAAATAATATTAAGAATATAGTTTTACTCAGTGAGACCATAGGTTGACATTTTCACTCAGAAAGGGAACAAGGAGCATTGTGTAGGAAATGATGATGACACACTGGTGCACTTCTGGAAACAGAGTGATATATAGTGTAGAAAAAGCTTTACTCTCCATCTAAAATGATACTGCTTTACTTGACTTGAGAGTGCTTGCTGTTGATATTGAATGCTAAAATTGGAAAAGTGTTCCATTCCCCAGCACTGACATCCCTCACCTCCAAGAAGACAAAAATTAAATGAGCCAAGCATCTGAAATCACTTATTTCCCGTCATATGGGAAAAAAAACACCAGTGACAGGACATCAGCTTGACAAAACATTCTCTTTCAGCAGTATTGAGACACTTTTTAATTTTGTATTCATTCAAAATCACCATTGTCATGACAGCTGCAGAGAGAACATGGGGCAATAGTAATAAGTTAGGAGATGTGGAATGGAAATATTCTATAATTGTACATTTGCAAAAGATTTTCAGATAATAACAGACATATTCGGGAAACGATGGAAGCAGCTAGTTAGGAGACTGTTTCACAGTTAAATGCTCTCTGTCTATCACCCTGATTGATAGGTTGTCTATGTTTACAAATTATCTTCAGTTCTGATCCACAAGTGATATATTTGAATTGAAAATAACGTTGAAATCAGGAAGCAAAATAGATGTATCAAAGTAAGTGCTATCTGAATATATTTTCAGTGGTAGTAAACCATCATTCTTTCTCTCTGCAGTACTGTAGTCACTGAATTAATCCTGAGGGACATAAATGCAGTAGCAATGTGCAAGACCCTTCTGTTCAATTAACCTTTTCGTAAAAGGGAAAAGAAATGCCTAACAACCATTATCTCTTTGGCTATCCAGTGACAATCGCCATGATTGACAGGATAATAAAACTTTAAAACTTGGTATCCACTACTTTGTGTTTGAATTTCTCCAATAAGGTTTCCTCTGCCACAGCACTGAAACAGCTCTAATCAAAGTCACACATGACTCCTCAGTGACTGTGGTGCATTATCCATCCTCGACCATTCTACAGTTTTTGACACAGTCAACCACAAAATGCTCCTTCAAAGGCTCTCTGTTGTTCAGTTCAGTCAGATTGCACTTGCTTGCTTCCACTCTTACATATCCAATTATCCAATTGTAGCCAGAGCATCTCCAGTAATGGCTTCTCATCCTTTTTTATTTTATTCGTTCCAAGGATGTGGGCATCGCTGGCAAGGCCAGAATTTATTACCCATCCCTAATTGTCCTTGCGAAGGTGGTGGTAAGCTGCCTTCTTGAACCGCTGCAGTCCTTGCGGCGAAAGTACTCCCAGAGTGCTGTTAGGGAGGGAGTTCCAGGATTTTGACCCAGCGACGATGAAGGTACGGCGATATACTTCCAAGTCAGGATGGTGTGTGACTTGGAGGGGACCTTGCAGGTAGTGATGTTCCCATGCACCTGCTGTCCTGTCCTTCTAGGTGGTATAGGTCGCGGGTTTGGGAGGTGCTGCCGAAGAAGCCTTGGTCAGTTGCTGCAGTGCTTCTTGTAGATGGTACACACTGCAGCCACGGTATGTCAGTGAATGTTTAATGTGGTGGATGGGCTGCCAATCAACCGGGCTGCTTTGTCCTGGATGGTTTTGAGCTTCTTGAGTGTTGTTGGAGCTGCACTCATCCAGGCAAATGGATAGTATTCCATCACACTCCTGACTTGTGCCTTGTAGATGGTGGAAAGACTTTGGGGAGACAGGAGGTAAGACACTTGCTGCAGAAAACCCAGTTTCTGACCTGCTCTTGTTGCCACAGTGTTTATGTGCTCCCACATTTGAATTCCCACCAGGATCTATCCTTGGCTCCCATCTCTTCCTCATCTACATGCTGCTCCTTGGTGACATAAACTTAGACACGTGTTTGCTTCCACATATACTTTGATGTTGACCTTCTGAAGCTGGATTGAACAATTTAGTTTGATAACTTTATTAAACAGCATGGCAAAATAAAGAGTTAATAGAGAACTCAAATTCCAGGAATTGAAGTCGTGGTTTCAGCGTGCTATCTTCTCGAGACTGTTCAGTGAGTGGCTATATTACTTACACTATGTGCAAATAGCCTTCCTCTAACAGGAACTATAAGGCCATCTGGTTATCAAGCAGGGATATAGTTCCAACATCACATGCCATGTACAAAAATTATGTTCAGGAGGAGCAGCCAGCATAAGAACATAAGAAATAGGAGCAGGAGTAGACCATACGGCCCCTCTAGCCTGCTCCGCCATTCAATAAGATCATGGCTGATCTGATCATGGACTCAGCTCCACTTCCCCGCCCGCTCCCCATAACCCCTTACTCCCTTATCGTTTAAGAAACTATTTTTGTCTTAAATTTATTCTATGTCCCAGCTTCCCAGCTCCCTGAGGCAGCAAATTCCACAGATTTACAACCCTCTGAGAGAAGAAATTTTTCCTCATCTCTGTTTTAAATAGGCGGCCCCTTATTCTAAGATCATGCCCTCTAGATCTAGTTTCCTCCATCAGTGGAAACATGCTCTCTGCATCCACCTTGTCAAGCCCCCTCATAATCTTATACATTTCGATAAGATCACCACTCATTCTTCTGAATTCCAATGAGTAGAGGCCCAACCTACTCAACCTTTCCTCATAAGTCAACCCCCTCATCCCCAGAATCAAACTAGTGAACCTTCTCTGAACTGCTTCCAAAGCAAGTATATCTTTTCGGATATATAGAAACCAAATCTGCACGCAATATTCCAGGTGTGGCCTCACCAATACCTTGTATAGCTGTAGTAAGGCTTCCCTGCTTTTATACTCAATCCCCTTTGCAATAAAGACCAAGATACCAGTGGCCTTCCTGATCACTTGCTGTACCTGCATACGAACCTTTTGTGTTTCATGCACAAGTAGCCCCAGGTCCTGCTGTACTGCAGCATTTTGCAAGCTTCCTCCATTTAAATAATAACTTGCTCTTTGATTTTTTTCTGCCAAAGTGCATGACTTCACACTTTCCAGCATTATACTTCATCTGCCAAATTTTTTGCCCACTTACTTAGCCTGTCTATGTCCTTTTGCAGATTTTTTGTGTCCTCCTCACATATTGCTTTTCCTCCCATCTTTGTATAATCAGCAAACTTGGCTATGTTACACTCAGTCCCTTCTTCCAAGTCGTTAATATAGATTGTAAATAGGTGGGGTCCCAGCACTGATCCCTGTGGCACCCCACTAGTTACTGGTTGCCAACCAGAAAATGAATGATTTATCCTGACTCTCTGTTTTCTGTTAGTTAGCCAATCCTCTATCCATGCTAATATATTACCCCGAACCCCATGAACATTTAGCTTGTGCAGTAACCTTTTATGTGGCACCTTGTCAAATACCTTTTGGACGTCCAAATACACCACATCCACTGGTCCCCATTCATCCACCCTGTTCAGTACATCCTCAAAGAACTCCAGCATCGCGAGACCTGTGCGGGCACGGGATTTCAAGAGGGTGGCGGCAGACGGAGGAGCCGGAGTTCGGGATGAGACTGAGTTCGGGTGATCTATCTGCAGCAGCGACAACAGTAAGAGTCAAAAAGTAAAAAGAATCAAAATCGTAGTGTGATGTCACAGCCAAGCAGGTAAGTGATTGGCTGGTGGATTGGTGAGTATTTTTCATTTCTTTAAAAAATCTTGGGCATTGGTGTAAGTTAGGAACTGCAATTAAATAGATATGTGATCTTCATTATCTAAGGAAAACTAATTAATTAAATCAGCTGTTTGCTGAGTAGTGACTGGGTGTGTTTTGCTAAGGTTTAGAGTTTAGTTCGACTTGATAGTTCCGAGTGTAACTAGAGGGATGGCAGGGCAGCTCAGTTCCATGGATTGCACATCCTGTGGCACGTGGAAATCCTGGATGCTTTGCGCAGCTGGGACGACCACATGTACAGGAGGTGTCTCCAGCTGCATCAACTCAACTTCCGTGTTTTGGAGCTTGAGCGGTGGCTGGAGTCACTGCGGAGCATCCGTGAGATTGACAGCTACGTGGATAGCATGTTTCTAGAGGTGGTCACCCCGCAGCTTAAGAGTGTCTAGGCAGAGAGGGAGTGGGTGAGCACCAGACAGAAGAGGAGGACTAGGCTGGTAGTGCAGGAATCTCCTGAGTCCATCTCTCTCTCCAACCGGTACTCCATTCTGAGTACAGCTAAGGGCGATGGTGGCTCTGGGGAGTGCAGCCAGAGCCAAATCCACGACACCAAAGGTGGCTCAGCTGCACAGTGGGGGAGGAAGAAGAATGGAAGAGCTATAGTGGAAGGGGATTCGCTAGTGAGGGGAGCAGACAGGCGTTTCTGCAGCTGCAGAAGTGACTCCAGGATGATTTGTTGCCTCCCTGGTGCCAGGGCCAAGGGTGTTGCCGAACGGCTGCAGGGAATTCTGGGGGCAGAGGGTGAACAGCCAGAGGTCATGGTCCATATCGGGACCAATAACATAGGTCGAAAGAGGGATGAGGTCCCGCAGGCAGAGTTTAGGGAGCTAGGAGAGAAATTAAAAACAGGACCTCAAAGGTAGTAATCTCTGGATTACTCCTGGTGACACGAGCTAGTGATTGCAGAAAAAGGAGGATAGAGCAGATGACTGCATGGCTGGAGAGATGGTGCAGGCAGCTTCCTAAGGAATTGGGGCCGCTTTTGGTGGAGGTGGAATTTGTACAAGCCGGACGGATTGCACTTCAACAGAGCCGGGACCAATATCCTCGCGGAGAGGGTTGCTAGTGCTGTTGGGAAGGGTTTAAACTAGCTTGTCAGGGGAATGGGAACCTGAAAATAGATTCAGTAGGGAGGAGAGTAAAGCTAAAATTAGAAAGCAAAAATAAAGAAATGTGAGTTTGAAGGAGAGAGGAAACAAACAGGAAAAAAATGTAAAAAAACAAATTTAACGGTTCAATGTCTAAATGCACATAGCATTCATAACAAAATAGATGAGTTGACGACACAAATAGATACAAATGGGTATGATCTGATAGCAATTACAGAGACGTGGTTGCAAGGTGACCAGGACTGGGAACTAAATATTCAGGGGTACTTGACAATCCAGAAGGACAGACAGAAAGGAAAAGGAGGTGAGGTAGCTCTGTTGATAAAGGATGGAATCACTGCAATAGTGAGAAATGATATTGGCTCAAATGATCAAGATGTTGAAACAGTTTGGGTGGAGATAAGGAATAATAAGGGGACAAAGTCACTGGTGGGCGTAGTTTATAGGCCCCCTAACAGTAGCAACTCTGTTGGTCGGAGTATAAACCAGGAAATAGTGGGGGTTTGTAAAATCATGAGTGATTTTAACCTCCACATTGATTGGAAAAATCAAATTGGTCTGGGTAGCCTTGAGGAAGAGTCCACAGAGTGGATAAGGGACGGGTTCCTTCAGCTGTATGTAACGGAACCAACCAGGGGGCAGGTTATCTTGGATCTGCTCCTGTATAATGAAACAGGATTAATAAACAATCTCCTAGTAAAGGATCCCCTGGGAATGAGTGGTCATAGCATGGTTGAACTTCAAATTCAGATGGAAAGTGAGAAAGTTGGATCTCAAACCAGAATACAAAGCTTAAATAAAGGAGACTACAAAGGTATGAGGGCAGAGTTGGCTAAAGTGGACTCGGAAAATAGATTAAAGTGTAAGACGGTTGATGAACAGTGGCATACATTAAAGGAGATATTTCACAACTCTCAAAAAAATATATTCCAGTGAGAGGAAAGGGTGTAAAAGAAAAGATAGCCATTCATGGCTAACTAAAGAAATAAAGGATGGTATCCAATTAAAAACAAGGGCATACAAAGTGGTCAAAACTAGTGGGAGGACAAAAGATTAGGAAGCTTTTAAAAGCCAGCAAAGAATGACTAAAAACATGATTAAGAAAGGGAAGATATATTATGAAAGTAAACTAGCACGAAATATAAAAACAGATAGCAAGAGTTTCTACAGGTATATAAAAAGGAAAATAAAGGCGAAAGTAAATGTTCATCCCTTAGAGGACGAGACCGGGGAATTAATAATGGGGAACATGGAGGTGGCAGAAACTCTGAACAAATATTTGTATCAATCTTTATGGTAGAGGACACTAACAATATCCCAACAGTGGATAGTCAAGGGATTATAGGGAGGGAGAAACTTAACACAATCACAATCACGAAGAAGATGATACTCAGTAAGATAATGGGACCAAAGGCGGATAAATCCTCTGGCCCTGATCGCTTGCATCCTAGGGTCTTAAGAGAAGAAGCAGCAGGGATAGTGGATGCATTGCTTGTAAGTTAACAGAATTCCCTGGATTCTGTGGAGGTCACAGAAGATTGGAAAACTGCAAATGTAATGCCCCTATTTAAAAAAGGAGGCAGACAAAAAGCAGAAAACTATAGTCCAGTTAGCCTAATATCTGTGGTTGGGAAAATGTTGGAGTTCATTATTAAAGAAGCAGTAGCAGGACATTTGGAAAAACATAATTCAGTCAGGCAGAGTCAGCATGGATTTATGAAGGGGAAGTCATCTTTGAAAAATTTGTTGGAATTCTTTGAGGATGTAATGAACAGGGTGGATAAAGGGGAACCAGTGGATGTGGTGTATTTGGACATCCAGAAGGCATTTGACAAGGTGCCACATAAAAGGTTACTGCACAAGATAAAAGTTCACGGGGTTGGGGGTACTATATTAGCATGGATAGAGGATTGGCTAACGAACAGAAAACTGAGAGTCGGGATAAATGGTTCATTCTCTGGTTGGCAATCAGTTCCTAGTGGGGTGCCACAGGGATCAGTGCTGGGACCCCAACTATTTACAATCTATATTAATGACTTGGAAGAAGGGACCGAGTGTAATGTAGCCACGTTTGCTGATGATACAAAGATGGGAGGAAAAGCAATGTGTGAAGAGGACACAAAAAATCTGCAAAAGGAAATAGACAGGATAAGTGAGTGGGCAAACATTTGGCAGATGGAGTATAATGTTGGAAAGTGTGAGGTTATGCACTTTGGCAGAAAGAATCAAAGAGCAAGTTATTATTTAAATGTAGGAAAATTGCAAAGTGTTGCAGTACAGCGGGACCTGGGGCTACTTGTGCATGAAACAAAAAAGGTTAGTATGCAGGTACAGCAAGTGATCAGGAAGGTCAATGGAATCTTGGCCTTTATTGCAAAAGGGATGGAGTATAAAAGCAGAGAAGTCTTGCTACAGTTATACAGGGTATTGGTGAGGGCACACCTGGAATACTGCGTACAGTTTTGGTTTACATATTTAAGAAAGGATATACTTGCTTTGGAGGCAGTTCAGAGAAGATTCACGAGGTTGATTCCGGAGATGAGGGGGTTGAGGGGGAGATGACTTATGAGCAAAGGTTGCGTAGGTTGGGCCTCTACTCATTGGAATTCAGAAGAATGAGAGGTGATCTTATCGAAACGTCAAAGATTATGAGGGGGTTTGATAAGGTGGATGCAGAGAGGATGTTTCCACTGATAGGGGAGACTAGAACGAGGGGACATAATCTTAGAATAAGGGGCCGCCCATTTAAAACTGAAATGAGGAGAAATTTCTTCTCTCAGTGGGCTGTAAATCTGTGGAATTCGTTGCATCAGAGAGCTGTGGAAGCTGGGACATTGAATAAATTTAAGATAGAGATAGACAGTTTCTTAACCGATAAGAGATTAAGGGGTTAAGTGGAGCGGGCAAGGAAGTGGATCTGAGTCCATGATCGGATCAGCATTGATCGTATTAAATAGCGGAGCAGACTTGAGGGGCCATATGGCCTACTCCTGCTTCTATTTCTTATGTTCTTATGTTATGTAAAATTATCTTTTTGTTTAGTCACCCTCTTTCTACATAACTGAAAAAGAGATGAGTCAGGACATTAAATTACGACTGAGATACTTGCAGTGACTTTGCGGGATGAAATTTGGATATGCCCCATTAGAGGGGAGGTAACTGGGGAGGCAGAAACTCCTGCGCCGGCGGGGATATCCCACCCTGGTCACGCAAGTGCGCTTACTGCACCTTACAGGAAGTGGAGCAAAATGTTGCACGCTCCAATTCCCTTTGGGGCAGGTCTGGGGGCTTCTCCGCATAGTGCTGATGCGTTTCAATGCCCCTCCCCTTCCGTTAAAGGGGAGACGGAGAGCCAGGCTGCATAATGATGACCCGAACACCGAGAAAGGAATGGCGAGCAGTCCGACAGTTGAGTTGGGAACAAAGCAAGATGGTGGCACCTCTCCTTTGAGGTTTGCCCGCGATGGGTCACCGGCCCGGTTCGCAACCCGCGACGCTGGCACGGGTATTGACCATGGCAGCCTCACAGGGCGCTAGCCAATTTCTGCCAGAAAAAGGGTTGCCGCTCACAGTGATGACTGCTAATATTGTAGAAAGGGATAGACTGAATAATTACAGACCAGTCAGCCTCACCTCAGTGGTGGGGAAATAAAAGGAAAAAAATTCTGTGGGACAGGAAAAATCTTCATTTAGAAAGACATGGATTAATCATGGACAGTCAGTATGAATTTGTTAAGGGAAGGTCGTGTCTGACTAACTTGAATGAATTTTTTGAGCAGGTAACAAGGAGGGTCGATGAGGGTAGTGTATATGATGTAGTGTATATGGATTTTTAGCAAGCTTTTGATAAGGTCCCACATGACAGACTGGTCATGAAAGTAAAAGCCCATGGGATCCAGGGCAAAGTGGCAAGTTGGATCCAAAATTGTCTCAGAGGCAGGAAGCAAAGTGCAATGGTTGATGGGCGTTTTTGTGACTGGAAGGCTCTATCCAGTGGGGTTCCGCAGGGCTCAGTATTAGTTCCCTTGCTTTTTGTGGTATATAGCAATGATTTAGACTTGAATATACAGGGTTTTATTAAGACGTTTGAAAATGATACAAAAATTGGCTATGTGGTTGATAATGAAGAAGAAAGCTGTAGTCTGCTCGAAGATATCAATGAACTGGTCAGGTGGGCAGAACAGTGGCAAACGGAATTCAATCCAGAGAAGTGTGAGGTAATGCATTTGGGGAGGGCTAACAAGGCAAGGGAATACAATTAAGTGGTAGGACACTGAAAAGTGTAGAGGAATAAAGGGACCTTGGAATGCATGACCCTGAAGGTAGCAGGATAGGCAGATAAGATAGTTGAGAAGACATACGGAATACATGCCGTTATTAGCTGAGTTATAGAATACAAGAGCAGGGAGGTTATGCATGAACTGTATAAAACACTAGTCAGGCCACAGCTAGAGTACTGCATGGAATTCTGGCACCGCATTGCAAGAAAGATGTGGTTGCACTAGACAGGGTACAGAGGAGATTTCATCATCATCATAGCAGTCCCTCGGAATCGAGGAAGACTTGCTTCTCCTCTAAGATGGAGTTATCTGGTGGCTGTACAGTTCACGTTGTCCATGGTTGCGCCATGGATTTTGATGACCGGGGGGGCAGTGTTGTGTGGTGGGGTCAGGTTGGTGAAGGACTTTGTATTACGGATGTTTAGTGTAAGGCCCATGCTTTCATATGCCTCATATGACGATGGCTTGGAGTTCAGCTTTTGAGTGTGTGCAGACGCAAGCGTCGTCCGCGTCCTGTAGTTCGATGACAGAGGAGCGGACGGTCTTGCATCTAGCCTGGAAGCGGCAAAGGTTGAACAGGTTCCCATTGGTTCTGTAGTTTAGTTCCACTCCAGCGGGGAGCTTGTTGAGAGTGAGATGTAACATTGCAGCAAGGAAGATTGAGAAGAGCGCTGGTGCGATGACGCAGCCCTGCTTGACCCAGTCCAGACATAGATTGGGTCTGTGGTGGATCCATTGATCAGGATCACGGCTTGCAGGTCATCGTGGAGCAGGGGGAGGATGGTGACAAACTTTTGGGGCCAGCCAAAATGGAGGAGAATGCTCCATAGTCCCCCATGGTTGACAATGTCCAAGGAAAGAAGAGATTTACGATGATGTTGCCTGGGCTGGAGAATTTTAGCTATAATTTTAGCTATAAGCAAAGATTGGATAGGGTAGGTTTGTTTTCTTTGGAACAGAGAAGGCTGAGGGGAGTCCTTATTGAGGTATATAAAATTATGAGCGGACTAGATAGAGTGGATAGGAAGGAGTTATTTCCCTTCGAGCCCCAAGTGGAGCACCCTCAAAGCCTACTTGATAAAGTGCAACATCCCCACCGGCATCTGGGAATCCCTGGCCCAAGAGGAGGAAGAGCATCTGGGAGGGCATTGAGCACCTTGAGTCTCGTCGCCGAGAGCATGCAGAAATTAAGTGCAGACAGCGGAAGGAGCATGCGGCAAACCAGATTCCCCACCTACCCTTTCCTTCAACCACTGTCTGTCCCACCTGTGACAGAGCCTGTAGTTCCCGCATTGGACTGTGCAGTCACCTGAGAACTCACTTTGAGTGGAAGCAAGTATTCCTCGATTTCGAGGGACTGCATATGATGATGATGATGATGATTTCCCTTAGCAGAGGGGTCAACAATCAGGGGCATAGATTTAAAGTAAGTGTGGGGAGGTTTAGAGGGGATTTGAGAGGAAGTTTTTTCACCCAGAGGGTGGTGGTGGTCTGGAACTCACGGCCTGAAAGGGTGGTCGAGGCAGAAACCCTCACCACATTTAAAAAGTACTTGAAAGTGCACTTGAAGTGCCGTAACCTGCAGGGCTACAGACCAAGAGTTGGAAAATGGGATTAGGCTGGATAGCTCTTGGTCGGCCGATGCAAACACGATGGGCCAAAATGGCCTCCTTCCATGCTGTAAATTTCTATGATTCTATGATCATCACCAGAGGCTCAGCGGGCCAGGGTACTACTGATTAGTAGCGCTCCCATTACCGGCAAAAACACTTCTGCACCCTGTTAACGCCTCCTCGGGGCGCTAACGGCAGATGTAGAACAGGGAAATCGCAGCCCCTGAAGGTTTAACAAAGCTACCACTCCACCCCGATATTAGTAGTATTTTTACTGCTAAAGATGTTTGAGTATTCTACGAAAAATGCATAGCAGTACTGTAACATACTTGCCAACTTCACGGAAAGTCAACACTCTACAGTACTTTTCCAGTACTGGAAGAATTTATAATTTTACACAGCAGTACAAGGTTTGTGACACATACATTTATTTATGTTCCTATCACCTTGACCAGTCACGGGGCCAATGCTACCGTGACAACACCCAGTTCTACATCTTCCAACCTCTCTTGATTCTTCCACTGCCTCTGTCCTTTCAGACAGCTTGTCCAGCATCCAGCCTTGGATGAGCCACAATTTTACCCAGTTAAACATTGGGAGACTGAAACCATTTTCTTCGGTCACCACCACAAATTCTGTAACATTGCGACCATGTTCCAACCTCTCACTGGCCACTTTCTCAAGTTGAAGCTGACTGTTTCTAAACTTGCCATCCTATCCATTCCAAACTGAGTATCTGACTTCTTATCCTCTCTATCACAATGTTCACCGACTTTCACATCTGCAACATTGAGGATGTAATGAGCAGGGTGGATAAGGGGGAACCAGTGGGTGTGGTGTATTTGGATCTCCAGAAGGTATTCGATATGGGGCCACATAAAACATTACCGCACAAGATAAAAGTTCACGGGGTTGGGGGTAATATATTAGCATGGCTAGAGAATTGGCTAACTGACAGAAAACAGAGAGTCGGGGTAAATGGGACATTTTCCCGTTGGAAAACAATAACTAGTGGGGTGCCAAAGGATCAGCACTGGGGCCTCAACTATTTACAATCTATATTAATGATTTGGATGAAGGGACCAAGTGTAATGTAGCCAAGTTTGCTGATGATACAAAGATGGGTGGGAAAACAAATTGTGAGGAGGACACAAAAAATCTGCAAAGGGGTATAGACAGGCTAAGTGAGTGGGCAAACATTTGGCAGATGCAGTATAATGTGGGGAAATGTGAGCTTATCCACTTTGGCAGAAAAAATAGAAAAGCAAATTATAATTTAAATGGAGAAAAATTGCAAAATGCTGCAGTACAGAGGGACCTCGGGGTCCTTGTGCATGAAAGACAAAAAGTTAGTATGCAGGAACAGCAATTAATCAGGAAGGCAAATGGAATGTTGGCCTTTATTGCAAGGGGGATAGAGTATAAAAGCAGAGAAGTCCTGCTACAACTGTACAGGGTATTGGTGAGGCCACACCTAGAGTACTTTGCATTGTTTTAGTCTCCATATTTAAGGAAGAATATACTTGCATTGGAAGCTGTTCAGAGAAGGTTCACTAGGTTGATTCCGGAGATGAGGGGGTTGACTTATGAAGATAGGTTGAGTAGGTTGAGCCGATACTCATTGGAGTTCAGAAGATTGAGAGGGGATCTTATCAAAATATATGATAATGAGTGGGCTCGACAAGGTGAATGCAGAGAGGATATTTCCACTCATAGGGGAAACTGAAACTAGGGGACTAAGGGCTCAATTTTGGCCAGGAGTTGCTCCATTTCTTTTGGAGTAACCCGCTTTTTCTGGCGTAACTTAAAAATCTCCAGTTTCCCCAATCAATTTGCACCAGCATAACTCAGTAGTTACGTTTTTTTTTAAGTTTGGTTTTTTTTCTCAAAAGGAGGCATTTCCAACCACCTACGCCAGTTCTGCCCTTTTAGGCAACTTTGGCCAGCTAATAGTTACTCCATTTCTACATAGGCCAGTGTATGTGGCCACTTGAGAAAACCCTTGTGGAAAGTTAAAGAAATTGGCGCAGGTAGGCACATCGGAGGCCATTCGGCCTGGGCTAGGGGCGGGAAGCGGAGAGGACCTGGACCTAAACCAACCAAGCTTTACCCTTAGCAATGTTTGCAAACAAAAACTACTAACAATTCTATAAGAAATAAAAAATTGAAGTCTTACCTTCATCTTCAAACTGCAATTCACCTTTCTGCACTCAGCTCGGGAAAGCGGCGGGCCGGTGCGGGAGGCCACTCGGCCTGGGCTGGGGCGGGAGCGAGTGAACTGACCAGCATCAGGATTCAACAGAGAGGCTGCAAGCAAATCAACAGAGAGGCTGGAGGGTGGCGGGGAGGGGGCGGTGGAGAGAGGGAGCTGGAAAGCATTGGGGGCTACAGAGAGGGAGAGGCTGCAATTCAACGGAGAGGCTGGGGGAGGGGGAGGGGGAGGGAGAGAGGTCACAAGACTCAAGGGGGGTGGGTGGAAGGAGAGAGGCGAGGCCAAAAAACCTTTGGGTTTGATCCATGCGTACAGACCTTGCGGGGAGGGAGAGAGAGAGAATGACAAACCTGTTCTCTGCCTGCTTTCCCGCCATTTTGACCTTCTTTGAAAGTTTAACTTTAAGTATGGGGGCAATACTGATAATGCTATACCTTTTGCAAGCGTTCTGCATCATTGTGCTACGTAGGAGACAATTGATTCGAGCTCATCACAGCAGGAACATCAGAGCCCGTAGGCTGCTGGGCAGGAGGCCTTACCCACCCCGGCAATTTTGAGTCAGGCGTTCGTACCTGCACCTGAGTGATGCAGAATGTGTTAAAAGACTGCGTTTCCACAGGGAAGTTGTCGGTGAGATCTGTGAGTTTCTGAGACCAGACCTGCAGCCGAGAAACGGCAGGTGGACTGCTTTGTCAGTTGCAGTGAAGGTTACAGCTGCACTTTCATTCTATGCCTCTGGATCGTTTCAAGCTACAACTGGAGATGTGTGCGCAATCTCTCAACATGCAATACATGTCTCCATTCGCCAGGTCAAGGCTGCACTGTATGCGTGGAGGAATGACTTCATCAAGTTCCCAATGACCGCCCAAGCAATCCATGACAGGGCTGTGGGATTCTCAAGGATTGCTGGCTTCCCTAAGATACAGGGCTGCATTGATTGTACCCACATTGCCTTGCGAGCACCTTTGAAGGATGCCGAGCTGTTCAGGAATAGAAAAGGCTTCCACTCCATTAATGTGCAGCTCATGTGTGACAACATGCATCGCATCATGTCAGTCGATGCAAGATAACCTGGCAGCACCCATGATGCGTTCATCCTACGCGACAGTGTTATGTCTGCCATGTTTGAGCAGCAGCCAGAAGGACAGAGCTGGCTACTGGGAGACAAAGGGTACGGCCTCGCCAGCTGGCTCATGACGCCCTACACGTAACCTGGACGGAAGTTGACCATCAATGCAACATGTTGCGAATTATAACGCGCAACATCATAGAGAGGACCATTGGCATCTTGAAACAGTGTTTCCGATGCCTGGAACATTCTGGAGGCTACTTGCAGTATTGCCCTGAGATTGTTGTTCAGTTCACTGTTGTGTGCTGCCTGCTGCATAACTTAGCCATCATGAGGCAGCAGCAGTTGGTAGTGGAAAACCAACCTGTAGTGAGAGTGGTTGAGGATAATGATGTGGAAGATGCAGGTGACGAGCAGGAGGAGGTGGAGGAGGATGATGATGACGAGGATGAGGGGAAACCATGCAAGTGCCTGAGGCCGGAGCACAAAAGCGGAATAGGGCAGGCCATCGTGCTCCTTTAATGATTGCTCGAGCCTTGCACGAGCAGCTCATCTGTGAACGCTTTACTGATGCCTGAGGGCACAGTAACAACTATTCCACATGGACATGTTTATTTTTTGGAGCTGTTCTGTAATGTTGTGTTGTGTTAATGGAACATGATTCAGTTTTAATGTAAAATATAGTTTATTCAAAAGTTTACAATGTACTTAACTTTACTGTAATAAAATTATTCTTGTGTCAAGCTTTACTTTAATATGACTCTTTAAGATCACTTAAAAACTTTAAGATCATTTATAAAGTTGTAAATTTACATAACTTACAAAAAACTTTTAATTTGAAAACAGTTACAACAGTAACATTAACAACAACAACAGCAGCAGCAAAGAAAGGCTGCACCCATCTCTCATCACCCTTAGTTTATCATCGTCCACCGCGCTTGGTCTGTGAGTGAGTGCGGTCTCGTGCGGTAGCTGAGCAGGACTTGGGATAGGCGAGTCTGCAGTGAGCCTTCAGTTACCCTCTTCAAGCCTTGCTTGATGGTTTGCACTGCTCTCTCTGCCTGACCATTGGACGCTGGTTGAAACGGGGCAGATGTGACATGTTTGATCCTGTTACGGGTCATGAATTCTTTGAACTCAGCACTGGTAAAACATGGCCCACAGGCTCACCAGGACATCGGTTAGGCCGTGTATGGCAAACATGGCCCGCAGGCTTTCAGTAGTGGCAGCCGACGTACGAGCCGACATTATCTCACATTCAACCCACTTGGAGTATGCGACTACAACCACAAGGAACATTTTACTAAGAACAGGCCTGCATATTCGACGTGTACCCTAGACCATGGTTTGGAGGGCCAAGACCATAAACGTAGCGGCGCCTCCCTGGGTACATTGCTTAGCTGCGAGCATGTATTACATCTGTGAAAGCAGGACTCTAAGTCCGCATCGATACCGGGCCACCACACGTGGGATCTGGCTATCGCTTTCATCATTACGATGCCTGGGTGGGTACTGTGGAGGTCATTGATGAAGGTGTCTCTGCCCTTCTTGGGGACCACTACTCGATTGCCCCACAGAAGGCAGAGACATTTCACCTTTGCGCCGCTGGAACGGCTTTATCTCTTCCTGCATTTCCACTGGGACACAGGACCAGCTCCCATGAAGCACACAGGTTTTGACTAGAGATAATAAGGAGTCCTGACTTGTCCAGGTTTTGATTTGTCGGGCAGTGATGGGTGATTGCTCACTCTCAAATGCTTCCATAACCATGGCTAGATCTGCGGGCTGTGCCATTTCCACCCCCGTGGTGGGCAGTGGCAGCCTACTGAGAGCATCGGCGCAGTTTTCTGTGCCTGGCCTGTGGCAGATGGCATAGTTGTATGCGGACAACGTGAGCACCCATCTCTGGATGTGGGCCAATGCGTTGGTATTTTTCCTTTACTCTTGGAGAAAAGGGATATAAGTGGCTTATGGTCAGTTTCCAATTCGCATTTTAGCCCAAACAGGTATTGATGCATTTTCTTTACCTCATAGACACACGCTAACGCTTTTTTCTCAATCATGCTGTAGGCTCTCTCAGCCTTAGACAGACTCCTGGATGCATAAGCAACCGGTTGCAGTTTCCCGAAATCATTAGTTTATTGCAATACACACCCGACGCCATATGACGACGCATCACATGCTAGTACCAAACGCTTACATGGCCCATACAACACAAGCAATTTGTTTGAGCATAACAATTTTCTTGCTGTTACAAAGGCATTTTCTTGGCTTTTACCCCAAACCCATTCATCCCCTTTTCGTAGTAAGACATGCAGTGGTCCTAACAGTGTGCTGAGACCTGGTAAGAAGTTACCAAAGTAGTTCAGGAGTCCCAGAAAAGACCGCAGCTCCGTCATGTTCTGTGGCCTCGGTGTGTTCTCGATTGCCTCCATTTTCATGTTGGTGGGCCTGATGCCGTCAACCACAATCCTTCCCAGGAACTCCAATTCAAGGGCCAGGAAAATGCACTTTGAGCGTTTTAACCTGAGCCCTACACGGTTGAGTCGACTAAGAACCTCCTCCAGGTTCTGCAGATGCTCGACTGTGTTCCGACCTGTGACCAAGGTGTCGTCCTGGAAGACCGCGTGTGCGGGACCGACTTCAGTAAACTTTCCATGTTTCTCTGGAATATCGCCGCTGCTGATCGAATTCCAAACGGGCATCTGTTATAAACAAAAAGTCCTTTGTGCGTGTTGATGCAGGTGAGGGCCTTTAATGATTCCTCCAGTTCCTGCATCATGTAGGCTGAAGTCATATCCCGCTTCGTGAATGTCTTTCCTCATGCCAGGGTTGCAAAGAGGTCGTTGGCCTTTGGTATGGGTATTGGTCCTGCAGGGGAAAACGATTAATCGTTACTTTGTAATCACCACAGATTCTGATGTGCCATCTCCCTTGAGGACTGGGATGATAGGACTGGCCCACTTGTTGAACTCGATCGGGGAAATGATGCCCTCTCTTTGCAGCCGGTCTAGCTCGATCACTACCCTTTCTCTCATCATGTACGGTACTGCTCTCGCCTTGTGATGGATGGGTTGCACCCCCGGAATTAGGTGGATCTGCACTTTTGCTCCTTGGAATTTCCCAATGCCTGGTTCGAACAGCAAAGGAAATTTGTTTAAGACCTGGGCACACGAAGTGTCATCAGCGGACGACAGCGCTTGGACGTCATCCCGGTTCCAGTGTAGCTTTCCCAGCCAGCTTGTGCCGAGCAGCGTGGGACTATTGCCTGGTACCACCCAGAGTGGTAGCTTGTGCACCGCTCCATCGTAGGAGACCTTTACGGTAGCACTGCCGATTACAGGAATCAGTTCTTTCGGGTAAGTTTTAGTTTCGTGCGAACTGAAGTTAAGACTGGCCTTGAGGCCTTGTTGCACCACAACCTTTCAAAAGTCTTTTTGCCCATGGTGGACTGGCTCACGCCTGTGTCCAGCTCTGTTGACACCGGGAGTCCATTTAGTTCAACATTCAGCATTATCAGGGGACAATTCGTGGTGAATGTGTGCACCCCATGTACCTCTGCCTTCTCGATCTGAGGCTCTGGTTCATCGTGATCCTCTGTGGATCTGTCCTCCCCTGCAACATGGTGGTTTGCAGGTTTAACAGACTTTGCAGCTTGCCTGCACACTCATTGGATGTGTCCCATTGTTCCACAGCCCTTGTAAATGTACCCTTTGAATCGACATGAATGGAAACGATGATCACCCTCGCAGCGCCAACAAGGTGTTAATGGCCTCGCATTCATCACCCTTGATGGTGGACTCAGACATCTGCGGACGTGTAGCTGCAGGTATGTGTGACCCGCCCTGAATGTTACAATTCGAAAACAACATCACTTTGTTCTCAGTACTTGTAGCAGCACTTGTGTGCTGAGAGATTTGATTTGTATTGTCACTGGTGGCAATGAACACCTGGGCTATCGCTATGGCCTTACTCAAGGTTGGGGTCTCTATATTTAAAAGTTTTCGAAGTATGGTTTCGTGGCCAATGCCAAGTACGAAAATGTCTCTGAGCATATGCTCCAAATGTCCTTCAAATTCGCAATGTCCTGCAAGGCGTCTTAGCTCGGCAGCATAACTCATCACTTCCTGGCCTTCAGGCCGTTTGTAGGTGTAGAACCGGTATCTCGCCATCAGAACGCTTTCCTTCGGATTCAAATGCTCTCGGACCAGTGTACCCAAATCGTCGTATGATTTCTCCATTGGTTTCGCTGTAGTGATCAGATTCTTCATGAGGCCATACGTTGGTGCCCCACAGACTGTGAGGAGGATCGCCCTTCATTTGGCAGCACTCTCTTCCCCATCTAGTTCATTGGCCACAAAGTATTGGTCGGGTTGCTCCACAAAAGTTTCCCAATCATCTCCCTCCGAGAATTTCTCCAGGATGCCCACTGTTCTCTGCATCTTTGGATTCGCTATCTATATCACGTCGCCAGTTGTTGTGTATGGAGAAAGAGTTAGACTGAGCACTGTGAGCTCAAAGTAAAGTGTGACTATACTCTTTTATTGCAGGTCTCCAGAGCGCTTCTCCAACCTGTGAAGCCTCCTTAAATACCTGTGCTCCCAAAGGATTATGGGATCCCTTAGGACTCCAGGGGTTGAGCCCCCTGTTGACTGTACAGAGTAAATACAATTTTACATATATAACAACTACCATGTTGGTCTGGAGGGTTGGTTTGGAAGATGTTCTCGTCTTCAGGTTCGTCCGCATCTGAATCTTCTTCTGCATCTTCAGGATTGGCATCAGGTTCTGCAAAATATAACAGAACAGTCAAATGGTTAGCAGCAGAGAAGGGGGCAGGATGGGTGGCATAGCAGGCTAGGCAGCAGATTGATTTGAAGGGCCATGATGAATTTTCAGGATTTACCCTCTCTCTCGAGTGTGGGCCCAGCTTGTGCAGTACTGATTATTTTTCACCAGGCAGGACCCCTCAAAGCAGTGACACTGTCTTCTAAGGGTGTCAGTGCGTGCAGATTTGGTGGGCCTCCTCCTGTTCGAGTCCTTTCCCTTTTGTTGTGGGCCAATTTCTTCTGCAAAGATGAAAATGCAACTTTTTAGAGAGGGCGTCTTTCTGTTGGGTGGAAGATATACAGCTGGTCACATTTACAATTGCAATTGCATTGAATAAATGAAAATATTACTTACACTAACTACTTAACCAAGGTCCTGCCATTTCTTTTTACACTGGCTTCCAGATCTCTTGGTGTTTTCCATTACGCAGAAATCTTCTGCAATTTATTTCTAGCGTTTATTCATTTTTTTGGGTGGCACTTTTATGTGACCTCTGCTGGTATGCAGCTCCTGCCATCTGTTCTCAATGACATTAACTAGTAGCTCCATTTCTTCCAGCAAGACATTCTTTGTTCTTGGTCCACGTTGATGCATTGCTGTATTGCTACAGCTGCTCTGAGACACTTGCAGCACTTTTCCAAAGCTCTTAGACACACAGTGATTTTTCCAAACACACAGTACTGTTTTTCCAAATGCAGCACTCCTACCTGCTGGCATGCAGCAGTGATTTTTTCAAACACACAGTATTTATTTTGCATGCAGCACTGCTTTTACCAAACAGAGCACTGCTTCTTGCATTCAGCAGTGATTTTCCTACCACAGCACTCCTTCTGGCATGAAAACACAAGCAGCTAGCTGGCTCTTTAAAAATGGCTGATTGCCAACTCGCAACACTACTGCTCATGCGCAGACATCACCATACTTCACTGCGCATGTGCAGATGTCCCGGCACATTTTCCAGCGCAGAACGCAGGCTTCACCTCCCGAGTCGACTGGCCACACTGCGCGACTGCCGTGAAGAGGCCAGACAGCGGCCAAAGTTGCAACATTCTTTTTCGGCCCATCTCGGAATGTATATAAGCGGCGCAACTCCAGTAAGTGTGCCGATAAACGGGCTCGGCCAAAATTGAGCCCATAGTCTCAGAATAAGGGGCTGCTCATTTAAAACTGAGATGAGTTGGAATTTCTTCTCTTAGAGGGTTGTAAATCTGCCCCAGAGAGCTATGGAAGCTGTGTCATTGAATATATTTAAAGTGGAGATAGACAGATTTTTGAGTGATAAGGGAATTAAGGGTTATGGGGAGCGGGCAGGGAAGTAGAGCTGAGTCCATGATCAGATCAGCCATGATCTTATTAAATGTCGGAGCAGGCTCAAGTGGTCAAATGGCCGACACCTGCTCCTATTTATTATGTTCTTATTGCACAGTTCTCTTCCTGCTGCAGTTTATCTGCTTCTGAAGTCTCATCCATGCCTTTTTCACCTCAAGATTTGATTATTCCAATACTTTCATTGGCCTCCCATCCTCCTGATCTGTAAACTTCAGCTCATCCAAATCTCTGCTGCCCGTATCCTATACCTCAAGGTTCCGCTCAGCTATAACACTTGTATTGCTGACCTACATTGGCTCCCAGTTCGCCAGTACCTCTGATTTAAATTCTCATCCTCATTTTAACATTTATTTATGGCTTCATTCCTCCCTATCTCTGTAACCTCATTGAGCCCAATAATGCTGCCCCCGATCTCTCTATTCCTTTGACTTTAGCGTCTTGTGCATCCTCCTCTCTCTTTGCTTTAATATTGGTGGCTATGCTTTCAGCCTCTAGCCCCCACACCCTGAATTCCCTTCAGAAACCCCACCTCTCCACATCATTCTTCTCCTTTAAAACCCTACTTAAAACCCGTGTCTTTTTCCAAACTTTCGATCACCCCTCCTAATATCTTCTTCTTTGACAGTGTCCATTTTTGTCTGATTATTGCCTCTGTGAAGCTGCTTCGGAAACTATGTTACCTTAAAGGTGCTATATAAATACAACTTCTTGTGTTGTGGTTGTTCCAAGGCTATCACCTTCATGAATGGAGACAGGAATCATGCACCATAGGACTGAGTACTTGGCTGGTTACCATATTGCATGGGATCATCATGTGTGACTGGAAGATTTGTTGGCATCTTGTATCACGAGTTTAAAGCGTTCAATAATCCAGTCGCTGTGTGAGACTTTCTTGCCTTGGGTATTCCAGCAACTGAGAAAAGAAAACATAAGTATGTATGAACATATGGGACATAGATTGGCCATTCTGTCAGTTTTTTTCAACAGGCCATTTACAATTTACAATATCATGGACTATTTCAAACTTTTTAAAATCACATGAGTGCTGAGTAGCCACAGATATAACTTCCAAGAAGGTAAAGCTCTGTTACATGTCTCCCTGAATCCTAAAGGTAATCCGGCAAAGCTTCAGGATATTAATCTAACATTACAATACATATTATTCATCTATGACAGGCTGTATTCCAAAAAATTATTTCTCCATGGTCACTGAAGTTGAGCAGCCAATGTGTTACAACAACAACAACTTGTATTTATATAACACCTTTAACACAGTGAAAAGTCCCAAGGAGTATTATGATATAAAATATTTGACACCAAGCCGCATAAGAAGTAATTAGTGCAGGTGACCAAAAGCTTGGTCAAAGAGATATGTTTTAAGAAGCATCTTGACCGCGGAGAGGTTTATGCAGGGAGTTCCAGAGCATGGGGTCTACGCAACAGGAGCCATGGCCACCAATGGTTGAGCGATTATAATCAGGGATACTGAAGGGGGCAGAATTAGAGGAGCACAGACATCTCAGGGGATTTTGGGGCTCAGGGAGATTATAGAGATAGGGAGGGGTGAGGCCATGGACGGATTTGAAAATTAGAATGAGAATTTTGAAATCGAGGCACTGCTTAACTGGAAGCCAATGCAGGTCAGTGAGCACAGGGGTGATGGGTGAACGGGGCATGGTGCAAGTTAGGACACGGGCAGCCGAGTTTTGGATCACCTCTTGTTTACATAGGGTAGAATGTGGGGGACCAGCCAGGAGTGGAATAGTCAAGTCTCAAGGTAACAAAGGCATGGATGAGGGCCTCAGCAACAGGTGAGCTGAGGCAAGGGCGGAGATGGGCGATGTTACGGAGGTGAAAATAGGCGGTCTTACTTAAGCTGCGGATATGTGATCGAAAGCTCATTTCAGGGTCAAATATGGCAACACCAAGATTGCAAACAGTGTAGTTCAGTCTCAGACAGAAGTTGGGGCGAGGGATGGAGTCAGTGGCTAGGGAACGGAGTTGCTAGCGGTGACCGAAAACAATGGCTTTGGTCTTCCCAATATTCAAGTGGAGAAAGTTTCTGCTCATCCAGAACTGAATGTTGGACAAGCAGTCTGACAATTTAGAGACAGTGGAGGGGTCACGAGAAGTGGTAGTGAGTTAGAGCTGGGTGTCATCAGCGTACATGTGGAAACTGACGCTGTGTTTTTGGACGATGTCGCAAAGGAGCAACATGTGGATGAGAAATAGGAGGGGCCCAAGGATAGATCTTTGGGGGACACCAGAGGTAATGATGGTGGGAAGAGAAGCCATTGCAGGTGATTCTCTGGCTACGATTAGATAGATAAGAATGGAACCAGGCGAGTGCAGTCCCACCCAGCTGAACGATGGTGGAGAGGCGTTGGAGAAGGATGGAGTGGTCAATCGTGTCAAAGGCTGTAGACAAGTCAAGAAAGACAAAGAGGGATAGTTTGCCCTTGTCACAGTCACATATAATATTTTATCAACTACATGTACCTTCAATACCATTCTTATAGGATTACTAACATGCAATTTCCCATCCCACCTCACCTTTGACGATGTCCCAACCAATATGATCACAACCAATATGGGCCAGAATATTATTGTACATATTTAAATTGGCCTGATCCCAGAAAATTCAGTGGGTCTCAATGTCCTCCATTCCAAGAGCTACACAATCACTTCATTTTGTTTTCTTTTCCTCAACTATTGCAGAAAATCAACTCCCTAACCTGCAATTACATTTGTTCATTCAAACTCACATACTCTTGTTCTGCAATCATAGTTTAAATTGCATAACTTAAAAAAAATAAGTGAGCTTGAATGCTGCAAGTGGGGCACCCTCAATGCCACCTTTCCTTGTTACAGTCCATTGCTGACTCAGTGCACTGTATCACAGCGCCGTTCTGTACAGTAAAAGTAACACAGTATACAGAAAGCCATTGTCAAGTGCCAGAGAAAGTAATTGCAAAATAAAGGAGAGTATAGAATAAGAATTAAAAATGGAAGAAGGAAATTATTTTAAACATAGCAGAACGGCACATTGTAGGTACACAAGTTATATTGTCCTTTGTAAATATTTACATGATGCGTACCTGATCCCACTTGGACCATTGAAGGAGGAAAGGAGTGAGGTGCTTCCAAAGAAGGAAAGTTAGAAATAAAGGGTTCAATTTTCCCCAGTGATTTGCATCATTTTTTTGGAGTAGGTTGCTTTTTTTGGCATATTGAATCAAATTTTTGGCGTATTTATTTTTTTCAAACTTTCTTCCTGCGATCTGCGCCGGCGTAACTGACTTAGTTACGATTTTTCTAGGCCAGTTTTTTTGACGTCATGTCTGCGCTGGTTTTTTCAATTGTTCACAGTTTGGCCAACATCTTTTTCTCTTAGGTCGGCGTATCTGGCCACTCCCGAAAAACCTTCTGGTGAGTTAAGAAAACCAGCGTACATTCACAAATCTGCACTGAAAGATGCCACTGTTTTTAAATCGAAGATTTTGGAGGGAGTCAAGAACTCTGTCAAAATCAATAATAAAGCTCAACTTTTTTTACCTGTCAATGTAGAAGTGTAAATTTGTTGGATTTCAGAAGCTTTCTCATTTTTTTACTCACTCACACGCCACCAGTGAACATCTTGCAGAATGTCTGGAGGGGTGTAGGTTTGGCCAGCAGAATCGGCCTCGCGTCTGGACATAGTGGTTCGGAGTTCGGCTACAAAACAAGCTGTGGGGGGTGGGGGGGTGGTCGGCGGGGTAGAGTGGAGAGGAGGGAGGGATAGCTGATCTTACAGCTTGTAGCCTGGGGAGGGGGAGGGAGTGAGAGAGATGATCTTACAGCTTGTAGCCCGGGGAGGGAGTGAGAGAGACGATCTTACAGCTTGTAGCCCGGGGAGGGAGAGAGATAGACGATCTTATGATTTGTAGCCTGGGGAGAGAGAGAGCCGATCTTATGGCTTGTAGCCCGGGGAGGGAGAGAGAGGTCACAAGACTCATGGGGTGGTTGGGGGGTGGGGCGGAGAGAGAGAAGACCCTGAGGGCTCAGCGACAACTATCCCACATGGACATGTTTACTGTTTGGAGCTGTTCCGTAATGTTGTGTTGCGTTAATGGAACATAATTCAGTTTTAATGTAAAATATATTTTATTCAAAAGTTTACAATAACTTAACTTTAATAAAATGATTCTTGTATCAAACCACTTCACGATCACTCTTTAAGATCATTTATAAACTTGTAAATTTACATAACTTATAAAAAACTTTTAATTTGAGAATAGTTACAACAGTAACAATAATAATAACAGCAGCAAAGAAAGGCTGCGCCCATCTCTCATCCCCCCGCCCGCTATGTTTGGTCTTGACTCTGCACCACCCCTGCCCGCAGGCGGTGGCACAGTATTTCTGGGCTTGGTACCAAGCTTATTCTTTCTAACATCTCGGGTACTGCGCACCTCTTGAGGGTGGGCAGTGTAAACGTCAGGTGGTAAGTTGGAGGGCCCGGCTTTGGGCTCTTCAGAGGCTGGTGTGGGGATTGAAGTGGGAGTGACAGTTGATTCTGTCAATGGGTGCGGGGTCTGGACGTGTTCCCTTATTGCAGCAGCTAACTCCAACATGCCGTCATGCCGTCCCTCATGCACCCTGACAGTGTCTCAGCAGTCTGTAACATTCCCTCCCTAATGGCCAGTAACGTGGTTTGCACTACCTCTGACATTCCCTCCCTCATGGCTACTATTCCCTCACTGATGGTCCCAGATATCGTTCCCATTTCTCGTGAGAGTGTTGTTACTTCTCCCGACAGTCCCGCTACCTCATCACTCACCCTATTGATGGTGTCCAGGAGTGATCTGGTAAGGTCAATGCTCGCCGCACTCAATGACGTCATCTGAATCACATCTGTTACATCCTGCATCTCAGAAGAGCACGGTCGATTTCTCCTTCCCCTCCTCCCCATGGGTGTGCCTCGCACCACACCACTGGAACCCGCAGCCTGGGACAGTGGGGCCCTGGATGTGCCTCACTGCACCACACACTGGGACCCACAACCTTGGAATCATAGAAACATAGACATAGAAATTAGGTGCAGAAGCAGGCCATTTGGCCCTTCGAGCCTGCACCACCATTCAATAAGAGCATGGCTGATCATTCAACCTCAGTACCCCTTTCCTGCTTTCTCTCCATACCCCTTAATCCCTTTGGCCGTAAGGGACATATCCAACTCCCTTTTGAATATATCTAACAAACTGGTCTCAACAACTTTCTGTGGTAGAGAATTCCACAGGTTAACCACTCTCTGATTGAAGAAGTTTCTCCTCATCTTGGTCCTAAATGGCTTACCCCTTATTCTTAGACTGTGACCCTTGGTTCTGGACCTCCCCAGCAACGGGAACATTCTTCCTGCCTCTAACCTATCCAATCCCATCAAGAATTTTATATGTTTCTATGAGATCCCCTCTCATTCTTCTAAACTCCAGTGAATACAAGCCCAGTTGATCTACTTTGTCAGTCCTGCCATCCTAGTAATCAATCTGGTGAACCTTCGCTGTACTCCCTCAATAGCAAGAACGTCCTTCCTCAGATTAGGAGGCCAAAACTAAACCAAGACTCTGTACAACTGCAGTAAGACCTCCCTGCTTCAATACTCAAATCCTCTAGCTATGAAGGCCAACATGCCATTTGCCTTCTTCACCGCATGCTGTACCTGCATGCCAAACTTCAATGACTGATGTACCTTGACACCCAGTTCTCTTTGCACCTCCCCTTTTCCTAATCTGTCACATTTCAGATAATATTCTGTCTTCCTGTTTTTGCCACCAAAGAGGATAACCTCACATTATACTACATCTCAGAAGGTTGGAAACCATGGAATGTCCCACCAACACTCAAACCACTAGTCACGGAAGGGGCTGGCACCTCCACGAGCAGCACCTCCTCCATATTCAGTACAACAGTGGGAGCTTCATCCAACTCCTTCCCCTCCCCCTAACCCTCACCCCCATGTTCTTGGTCTGAAGGGTTGGATTGGAAGATGTTCTCCTCTTCAGGTTCACCCCCGTCTGAATTTTCTTCTGCATTGTCAGAGTTGGCCTCAAGTTCTGCAAAACATAACAGAACAGTCAAATGTTTAGCAGCAGACGAGAGGACAGGATGGGTGGCATGAGTAGGCTCACACATCGCAGGCCAGGCAGCAGGTTGATTTGAAGGGCCACGATGAATTTGCAGGACTTACCCTCTCCCTCGAGTGTGGACTCAGCTTGTGCAGTACTGATTGCTTTTTTCCAAGCAGGACCCATCAAAGCAGCAACCCTCTCTTCCAAGGGTGTCAGTGGATGCAGATTTGCCGGATTCCTCCTGTTCGAGTACTTTCCCTTTTGTTGTGTGCAACTTTCCTCTGCAAAGATGAAAATGCAACTTTTTAGAGAGGGTGTCTTTCTGCTGGGTAAGACAGATACAGCTGGTCACATTTACAATTGCATTGAATAAATGAAAATATTACTTACACTAACTACTTGACCAAGGTCCTGCCATTTCTTTTTACACTGGCCTCCAGATCTCGTGGTGGTCACCACTGCACAGTAATCTTCTGCAACTTGGTTCCAGCGTTTCTTCATTTCTTTTGGTGGAACTTTTATGTGACCTCTGCTGGTGCCCAGCTCCTGTCATCTGTTCTCAATCACAGCAACTAGTGCCTCCACTTCTTCCAGTAAGAAATTCTTGGTCCTTGATCCGCATTGCATGTTGTATTAGAAACATAGAAACATAGAAAGTAGGTACAGGAGTAGGCCATTCGGCCCTTCGAGCCTGCACCACCATTCAATATGATCATGAGTAATCATGCAACTTCAGTACCCCATTCCCGCTTTCTCTCCATACCCTTTGATCCCTTTAGCCGTAAGGGCCATATCTAACTCCCTTTTGAATATATCTAATGAACTGGCCTCAACAACTTTCTGTGGTAAAGAATTCCACAGGTTCACAATTCTCTGAGTGAAGAAGTTTTTCATCATCTCGGTCCTAAATGGCTTGCACCTTATCCTTAGATTGTGACCTCTGGTTCTGGACTTCCCAACATTGGGAACATTCTTCCTGCATCTAACCTGTCCAATCCCGTCAGAATTTTATATGTTTCTATGAGATCCCCTCTCATTCTTCTACATTCCAGTGAATATAAGCCTAGTTGATTCACTCTTTCTTCATATGTCAGCCCTGCTGACCCGGGAATCAGTCTGGTAAACCTTTGCTGCACTCCCTCAATAGCAAGAATGTCCTTCCTCAGATTAGGAGACCAAAACTGCACACCATACGCAAGGTGTGGTCTCATCAAGGCCCTGTACAGCTGCAGTAAGACCTCCCTGCGCCTATACTCAAATTCCCTCACTATGAAGGCCAGCATGCCATTTGCTTTCTTTACTGCCTGCTGTACCTGCATGCCTACTTTAATGACTGATGTACCATGACACCCAGGTCTCGTTGCACCTCCCCTTTTACAATCTGTCACCATTCAGATAATAATCTGCCTTCCTGCTTTTGCCACCAAAGTGGATAACCTCACACTTATTCACATTATACTGCATTTTTCATGTATTTGCCCATTCACCTAACCTGTCCAAGTCCTCCTGCAGCCTCCTAGCATCCTCCATGCAGCTCGCACTGCCACCCAGCTTAGTGTCATCTGCAAACTTAGAGATATTACATTCAATTCCTTTGTCTAAATCATTGCTCCAGCTGTGATGTTTCCAATACTCTCACAGCACTCCTTCTCACACACACACGCAACTGCTCTTTAAAAATGGCCGAATGCCAAATCCGAGCTGTACTGAGCATGCGCATCCATTGGAACGTCAAAATTGTAACTTATTTTCTCCCGCACATGCACAGAAGGTGCAACTTCATTTTTTGGCGCAGACAGCAGGCTCCACCCCCCCCCCCCCCCCCCCCCCACCCCGAGCTGACTGGACACACTGCGCAGCGCCAAATTCGAATTATAGATCGTGGAAACTTTGGCAAAATATTTCTAGTGCATTTCTGGCCTAGAAAACCTGGCATAACTCTCGCAATACGCCAGAAAACGGGCTTTGGGAAAATTGAGCCCAAAGTGAGAGTCAACTCTCTTTCCATGCACTTTCCAGATTGCCGGTTACATGTTAGCAGAGTTCCCCTGACCGTTCTCTCAATAAAGTTCGACATGGCGCTGGAGGGGGAGAGGAATCCAAGAAGTAATATTAATAATAACTTTTATCTATATAGCGTCTTTAACGCAGTAAAAAATCCCAAGGTGCTTCACAACAGTGTTGCAAAACAAAACAGATAAATTTGACACAGAGCCACAGAAGAAGAAATTAAGGCAGATGACCAACAGCTTGTTTAAAGAGGTAGCTTTTAAGGAGTGTCTTAAAGGAGGAAAGAGAGGTAGAGAGGTGGAGAGGTTTAGGGAGGGAATTCCAGAGCTTAGGGCCCAAACAGCTGAAGGCAGGGCCACCTAAGGCTGAGCAGTTATCATGAGAAATGTTCAAGAGGCCAGAATTTAAGGAGCACAGACATCTTGTGGGGTTGTGAGACTGATAAAGATTACAGAGATAGGGAGGGGCAAGGCCATGGAGTGATTTGCAAACAAGGATGAGAATTTTGATATGGAGGTGTTGTTTAACCGAGGGCAGCAGTCTGGCTGACAGGCAACTACAATGGCACTGGCGGAGTGGCAGTGGTGGAAGTATGAATGCAGTCATCCTGAGAGAGGACAGCAGGTTCTACCTTCACGGAGCCACTACCACTCCCCTGGGTCAGCCCCTCAGCATTCCTAGCGATCTGTTGGAGGACAGATTGCTGGACTGCTGTGACACCCTGCAAGCCCATTTTCACACTTGTAAACCCAGCCACGATGGAAACAGTCTGACCTTGTGTGGCAGCAAGCTGAGCCTGCATGACAAAAGTCTGAGCTCCCACTGCAGCACTCAGAATTGGGTCGCTTCCGCTGATGCTGCAATGGAAGCTGTGACATCGGATATCACACCCAACGTCATGGTTGTGTCCATAAATGCTCCAATGGAGGTGTCCATCAGTTCCATCCTAGAAATCATGGGCTCCAAGCTCTGCGTAAAGCCCCATGCAAGGTTGGAGCTGTACTCCTCCGTGCTCCTTGACAGTGACAAGAGGGTCTCTGGCAGGCCTGCCATTGCACCAAGCCTTTCTATGTGCGTGCCCATCACCCTTCTTCTAAAGGCCACCCCATCGAAGTCCTCATCTGACTTCTCTGCAGCAGAACTCTCCTTTTTGGGAGCTGGCACCAGTGCTACTTTCCCCCTGTCCTGGCTGCAGGCCACTCATGCTCATTGACTCACCACATGCAGATCCCACCTCTGTACTACACTCTAAAGTTTCGGCAGTGTTATTTTCTGAGCTGGTGCCGAGGGGTGTCGAGTGACGGTGTCTCTTCTTCTCTATCATTCCCCTCCTCTAGTTCTTCCTGCACAGGCTGGGATGGTGGCAGTTCCTCTGAAAGGAGGAAAGCACAAAGGTCGGGTTGTAGTGAGGGGAGGGGGGAATGCAATATGCACACACTTACACCATCAGCAGCTTGTAAGTGAGAAGAGATTGTGGGATGAGGGGGAAGTGGGATGTGAGAACAAGAATTAGGTATGAGATACTGTTATCATCAATGCTTTCAATCTTGCCAATCGCAAAGGCCTCAGTGAAGGTCCCTCCAATTATATCTAGCACCGTCTCCTCCACTGGGGTTAGGTTCTGCAGCCATGCTTGCCCCCATCTGTTAGCTCCTAATGATGTGGTTTATGCACCACCTTCACCTGCAAGAAAAGGGAAGTGTGTCAGTGAGTGTGGCGCAATATGTTTTTGTTGATGTACCTATCATGGTTGAATAGCTGGAATTGTGTGCAAGGTGTGATATGTGGGTGTGAGGCTTGCAACAGTGCTAAGTGTGTGAGGGTGAGGTGAAGCAAGGAGTGTGAGGTATGAGCCTTGACTGTTAGAGATTGTTAGTAGTTGAATGATGGGGGTGTGGTGCATTGAGCAGTGTGTGAGGCTCGTGATGCAGCTGGTGGGATACGGCATTTGAAGATGTATTCACTGACTTTGACCACTCGTCTGAGGTCATTAAACGTCTTCTGGCACTGGATCCAGGTCCTGCGGGAAAGCGTGATGGCACTGACTGCGATAGCTATCTCCTCCCACTGCCTTCGTACAGTGTTTCTGGAAGGCCTCCTGGCCCCTGCAGGTAGAGGACCTGTCTTCTCCTATTGACTTCCTGCACCAAGGCCTGCAGTTCTGTGTCCAAGAACCAAGGTGCCCTTTCTCTGTTCTGCTGTGACATTGTTAACTACCCCTTTGCCTAGCTCCAGTCAGAATGAGGTACTTCTTTCACAAAGAGCCTCCCCTTTAAGGAGTGCAGACAATGTTTCACTCTCCAGGCAACCTTTAACTATAGAACACAATTCCCATGTTATTGGGCCCCCTGTTGAGCGCTGAGCCAACCAGCAGTGCGTTTAGCGCTGGGCTCAGTGCTGCAATCATGTTACTCAGCAGGCAGTACGAAGTTTGTGTGCTGCCTGCACTACTTTCATTCGGCATGGGCAGATTGTGCATCGCAATCCCAGCATCCATTTCCAGACCTTATCCAATTTAGCCCCTTTCCGTCATATTCACTGTCGAAGATACAACGAACAATTGTGGGGAAGCAATGGTCTAATGAGACTGAGGAACTTAAATTAATTAATTAGTAAAGAAAAAGTACTGGTGAAATTAATGGGACTAAACGCCAACAAATCCCTGGACCTGTTAGCCTACACCCTAGGGTTTTAAAAGAGATGGCTGCAGAGATAGTGGATGCATTGGTTGTGAGTTTCCAGAATTCTCTAGATTCTAGAAGTTTCCCTTGATTGGAAGGTAGAAAATGTAACCACACTGTTCAAAAAAGAAGGGAGAGAGAAAACAGGGAACCAAAGGCCAAATGATCTGACATCAGTAGTAGGCAAAATGCTAGGACACTTGGAAAATCACAATATGATTAGGCAGAATAAACACGGTTTTATGAAAAGGAGATCAAGTTTGACAAATCTATGAGAGTTTTTTGAGGGTGTAACAAGCAGGGTAGACAAAGTGGAACTGTTGGATGTAGTATATTTGGATTTTCAGCAGGCATTCAATAAGATGCCACACAAGAGGTTGTTAGGGCTTATGTGATTGGGAGTAACAGATTAGCACGAATTGAGGATTGGTAAATGGAGAGAAAACAGAGAGTAGGAATAAACGGGCTATTTTCAGGATGGCAGGGCCGCAATGATCAGTGCTTGTGGCCTCAGCTATTTAGAAATCAATGACGAGGTCCAACACTGCCTCCATTGTGCCAGCACAGCCTTCAGTCGCCTGAGGAAGAGAGGGCACACTGCCCGGCCGCCATATTATTTTAATTGTCGGCTGACTCCGGACCACTGGCCCGGCCGAAACCCTCCCTGGTGGCCCAGTGGGTGCCACTAAAGTGTCTGCAGAGCTCGCAGTAGCCATCTTCTTTAACTGAAGGGGACTGACGTTGTGTTGCGCTGATGTCATCAGCGTAGCACTGCTGACTCAGAGCTGCGGTTGACCTGACAGAACGGCACTTCCGCCCCACTCCCGACTCCACATCCGCTCCACTGCAAAAAAAAATAAAGAGCTGAATTTCGCCGGATTCTCCACCCCATGCATTGTGGTGGAGAAAACACTTAAAAAACGGTAAGTGCAGCTCGTTTGGGTCAGAGGGCAATTTCAGCCGCAGGAAGTCTTGCTGTAATTATATAGGGCTTTGATGAGACCATATCTGGAGTACTGTGTATAGTTTTGGACTCCTTACCTGAGGAAGGATATGCTTGCCACAGAGGGGCTGAAAATCAAAGGTTCACTAGATTGAATCCGAGGATGAGACGGCTGTCCTATGAGGAGAGAGCGAACAGAATAAGAACATAAGAACATAAGAACATAAGAAATAGGAGCAGGAGTAGGCCAGTTGACTCCTCGAGCCTGCTCCACCATTTAATATGATCATGGCTGATCTGATCATGGACTCCGCTCCAATTCCCTGCGCGCTTCTCATAATCCTTTATTCCCTTATCGCTCAAAAATCTGTCTATCTCTGCATTAAATATATTCAATGACCCAGCCTCCACAGCTTTCTGGGGAAGGGGATTCCATAGATTTACAAACCTCTGAGAGAAGAAATTCCTCCTCATCTCAGTTTTAAATGGGCGGCCCCTTATTCTGAGACTATGCCCCTAATTTTAGTTTCCCCTATGAGTGGAAATATCCTCTCTGCATCCAACTTGTCGAAACCTCTCATTATCTTATATGTTTCGATAAGATCACCTCTCATTCTTTTGAACTCCAGTGAGTATAGGCACAACCGACTCAACCTATCTTCATAAGTCAACCCCCTCATCTCTGGAATCAACCTAGTGAACCTTCTCTGAACAGCCTCCAATGCAAGTATATCCTTCATTAAATACGGAGACCAAAACTGCACGCAATACTCCAGGTGTGGCCTCACCAATACCCTGCACATTTTGTAGCAGGACTTATCTGCTTTTATACTCTATCTCCCTTGGAATAAAGGCCAACATTCCATTTGCTTTCCCACCCATCTTTGTATTATCAGCCAACTTGCCTACATTATAGTCAGTCCCTTCATCCGAGTCATTAATATAGATTGTAAATAGTTGAGGCCCCAGCACCGATCCCTGCGGCACCCCACTAGTCAATATTTGCCAATCAGAAAATTACCTGTTTATCCCAATTCTCTGTTTTCTGTTAGAGGGCAATCCTCAATCCATGCTAGTATATTAGCCCCAACCCCGTGAGCTTTTATCTTGTGCAGTAACCTTTTATGTGGCACCTTATCGAATGCCTTCTGGAAATCCAAATACACCACATCCACTGGTTCCCCCTTATCCACCCTGCTCGTTTTCTCCTCAAAGAATTCCAGCAAATTTGTCAAACATGATTTCCCTTTCATATAACCATACTGACTCTGCTTGTTTGAATTATGTTTTTCCAAATGCCCTGCTACTGCTTCCTTAATAATGGACTCCAGCATTTTCCCAACCACAGATTTTAGGCTAACCGGTCAATAGTTTCTGTCTGCCTCCTTTTTTAAATAGGAGCATTACATTTGCAGTTTTCCAATCCCCAGAATCCAGGGAATTTTGGTAGATTACAACCAATGTATCCACTATCTCTGCAGCCATTTCTTTTATGACCCTCGGATGCAAGTCCAGCAGGTCCAGGGGACTTGTCTGCCTTTAGTCCCATTATTTTACCGAGTACTACTTCATTAGTGATAGTAATTATATTAAGTTCCTCTCTCCCTATAGCTCCTTGATTATTCCCTATTGAGATATTTTTAGTATCTTCTAATGTGAAGACCGATACAAAATATTTGTTCCAAGTCTCTGCCATTTCCCTGTTCCCCACTATTAATTCCCCAGTCTCGTCCTCTAGGGGACCAACATTTACTTTAGCCAATCATTTCCTTTTTATGTACCTGTAGAAACTCTTACTATCTGTTTTTATATTTCGTGCTAGTTTAATTTCATAATCTATCTTCCCTCTCTTTATTATTTTTTTTAATCGTTCTTTGCTGGCTTTTAAATATTTCCCAATCCTTTGGCCTCGCACTAGTCTTGGCCTCATTGTATGCCCTTGTTTTCAATTTGATACCATCCCTTATTTCTTAAGTTAGCCACGGATGGTTATTCCTTCTCTTACAGCCTTTTCTTCTCATTGGTATATATTTTTGTTGAATATAGAATGGGCCTATATTCTCTGGAATTTAGAAGAATGAGATGTGAGCTCATTGAAATGTACAGTATTCTTGGAGGGATTGACAGAGTAGATGCTTAGAGGCTGTTTCGTTGGCTGGAGAGTCTGGAACTAGTGGGGAGAAATTCGGCTGCTTTGCATCTCCCATTAGTGCCTGGGGTGCGGTAACAGGGCGCTAAGGGGTTACCAACCAAGCACGTCGAATTCAGTGACGCCAGCGAACTTTCCTGCCGATTTAGCATTGGCGCTAACACTTACCATCTCGGTCTCTAGTGTCCTGCTGACCGTTACTGCTCCAGATGTGAAATTGGCTCCTGCTCCCTGCTGTATAGCTGGGCGTCAACAATGGCAGAAAGAGGATGCATTATCACCTCGGCTGGCCGCTTGGGGAATGATAATTAAAGGCAGTAGTGTTCAGGTAGGTCAAACTTTATTCTTTGCACCAGTCTAATGCCTGTGGAAAGATTTTGACGCCTCATTGCTGTGCAATGTCCAAGCCCTCCACTCTCTGAGTGTGTTTGGGGCTATAATGGCAGTGGCGCAGGTCGCCTGGCCACACAGAACTGAGTAGAGATAAGTTGTACACCATCATTGGCCCTTCCCTTTAAGCGAGGGAAGCAGCCTCTGATGCCAATAGCATTGCACTGCACATTGTTCAGCACTCTGCCGCTATTGCCCTGATCACGCACTTTAGCATCCTAAGAGAAATGGTTAGTGCTTGATTTAGCGTTCCACTTCCCTCTTGGATCGTTGAAGCTGAATTTCCCGGGAGCAAAAAATTATCATCACCTGCCGATACTTTTCGAAGATTTCTAAAGTAATCGCCGCAAACAGGGGCGCAACAGAATTTCTAGCCCTATGGGTTTTAGTCTAAGGATAAGGGGCCTGCCATTTAGGACTGAGATGAGAAGTTTCTGCACTCAGAGTTCAGAATTCTCTACCCTAGAGGGCTATGGATACTCAATTGATAAATATATTCAAGACTGAGGTCGATAGATTTTTGGACTCTAAGTGAATCAAGGTATATGGGGATAGGGTGGGAAAGTGGAGTTTATATGGAAGTTCAGTCAAGACCTTATTGAATGGCAGTGCAGGCTCGATGGGCCGTACGGCCTACTCCTGCTCTTATTTCTCATGTTCTTATGTTCAATCTTTTCTACAATGTCAAAAAATGGAAGTGATATAATAAGCCTTGATACAATTTGAACATTGATGACAGAAAAAAATAATATTTAGATAAAGAAATCAGTGCAAGATTGTGCCTGGGCTCTAGGGATATTTGTTGGCCTGTAAATCCATGCTAATCTAATCCTTAGGTATTTGATTTTGAATAATAAAATGTGTTTGTGCTACAACCAAGGCTAATATATGGTATGACAAACTGTTGTGCAATACATTCAAGCACAGAGCAAAATCTACTTTCAGTGATTCAATGCCTAGCTAGATTTCTCTCATTAATGGCTATTTCCCTTTTTTGTTGTAATGTCTACTTTCTTCACTCTTTTATTTGCTTTGATGATCATGAAGTACAAAATGCAAACTAAAAATTTGAAATAAACATGAAAACTTCAAAACACCCCAATATTTCCACACATTTGCCACAATAAGAGTCAATGATGGGCAGCACAAATATATATGAAATACCTGTGAGTCCATGCGAATTTTTTGTATTTATACTGAATGCTAAGATATTAATCTTAAGCGCCAGTAATTCATGTCATGTTGATTCAGGCATAATGGGGCCACCATCTAGAAGCTGAGCTACATTTTATCGCAGCTGTGGGGGAGGGGGCTCTGCTGCAGAGTAAGGCCATCCTTATCTAATTCACTGGACTGCAGGGTTTTAGACTTCACTGAGCTCTGGAGCAATTGTTTTTCTCTGCAGCCTCCTGAAAAGACCACAATGTCCAATTATTTTGCAGATATTGACTTTGCAGAACAAAGGATTTGATAAAAATGACAGCATCCTAGCAATTGGGACACAAATGAACATGTGCACAGCTGAAGCACCCGATTGCATCTCACCAGATGTTGATTCAGTCTCCTCCTGGGTGCAGTAATTCTACTTTCACTGTTGTGGGAATTTTTTTTTTAAATCAGCATGAATATAAGTAAACATTTTGCAAGAGAGCAAACAAAGAGACAGTAGTAACAACCAGTGACAGACCAAATCATGCTTCAAACTGGAATCTGGAATACATGTAAAAGGTCCATACAACATCATCCTATTTACTATTCTAAATGAGATGAATTTTAAAAATCTGTAACATGCACATTGATACAAATTCATAATGGGGTAGAATTTCCTGGATCGGTTGAATCAGTATTTTAAGCTGATAAATACATAAGTAGCAGCACTGATTACACGAATGCCTAAGTTTCCTGGAGATCTGATTAGCATATTCTGTGACATACAAACCTGCAAAATGTCGGCAGCAGATTGTCATTCCGCAGAGTGAGGTTTGTGTATGAGAGGTAAGAACAGTATGGTCTTTGTTTTCTGAATTTTTCATCTTATCAGCAAGGGATTTTTTTTTAAGGCAATAACTAAAGTAATAGATAGGGGAATGTCCATGGATCTAGTTTATATGGACTTCCAGAAATAATCAAAAAGGCTAAAGGAATGTTTGGCTTTATAACTAGAGGGCTAGAATATAAAGGGGAGAAAGTTTTGCGACACCTATAAAAGCCTTGGTTATACCACATCTGGAGTACTGTGTACAGTTCTGGGCAATGCGCCTTAGAAAATATATATTGGCCTTGCAAGGAATGCAGCGCAGATTCATCAGAATGTTACCAGGGTTCCAAGGGTTAGATTATGAGGAGAGATTACATAAACAGGGCTTGTATTCCCTGGAATATAGAAGGTTAAGGGGTGATTTGATTGAGGTTTTTTATGACTTTGGAAGGAATTGATAGGGTAGATAGCGAGAAACTTTTTTCTGCTGGTGGGGTATTCTCAGACAATGAGACATAGTGCTCAATTTTCCACAATGCTGTTTTTTGGCGTATTTGAAAAGTAATGCCCGTCTTTTTGGGGCCCGACTACACCAAATAAAAAGTTGAATGTTTCCCCGTTTTAACTTGGGAATGTGGCCCGGCGTACATTGTCCTTAAGCTCTGTGGGTGGAGCCTAAGATGTGCGCCAAAAAGATCGGGTTGCCAGAGTAACGAGGGACACACTGTGGGCTGAGGCTGAAAAGTGAAACAGTCAAGACATTCTGGCCAGCTCACAACAACCTGCACAAGCTCGTGCACATTGCAGCTATTTAAGGCAGCCGCTTACCAACATGAAAATATTAAAGAGTGTTTATACCAAAATTCTATCCTGTGAACTGTATGAATTCGAAAACCCCCCCCCCGCACCCCACTGGCGGTGCCCGATGTCACTCCTAGCCCGAGCCGAAAGGCCTCCCTCCCCCCGGAGCTGGTACCCGGTGCCCGGTGCTACTTCTAGCCCAGGCCTAAAGGCCACCCTCCCCTGGAGCCAGTGCCACTCCTAGCCCTGACCGAATGCACCCCCCACTTCTCTCTCCCCCTCTGCCGCTGCTGTCCCGGCCATGGAACTGGACCTTCTGTGCTGATTCTCTTATCTGCGCTGATTTTGTTAACTGCCCAGAAGGTTTTTCAGAGTGGTCACATACACCGTCTTAAAAAAAATCATAGTTGGCCAAACATGCTTAAATGGTCAGAATTGGCGTCAGTGGCAGGTTACGCCCCCAACGAGGTAAAAAAATTCATAGCCTAAAAAACTCGTACCAAAGTGAATTATGCAGAAACTTTGGGGAAACTTGGAGGTTTTAATTTACTCCCCAAAAAATGGTGCGTGCCAAAAAACGGCGCAGGTAATTGGGGAAAATTGAGCCCATAATCTTAAAATTAGATCCAGACCATTCAGGAGAGAAGTTAGGAAACATTTCTTCATGCAAAGGCTGGTAGAAGTGTGGAACTCTCTCCCAAATAAAACTATAGATGCTAGCTCAACTAATAATTTTAAATTTGAGATTGTAAGATATTTGGTAGACAAGAGTATAAAAGGATATGGAACCAATGCAGGTGAGTGAAGTTATGATAAATTAGCCATGATCTCATTAAATGGCGGAACAGGCCCGAGGGGCTGAATGGGCTACTCCTGTTCCAATGGGTTTAATTTTGGCCAGGAGTTGCTCCATTTTTTTGGGAGTAACTTGGTTTTTCTGGCATAACTTAAAAATCCCCATTTTCCCCAACCAATTTGCACCAGTGTAACTGAGTTAGTTATCATTTTTTTGGTTAGTTTTTTTCTCAAAAGGGGGCATTACCAGCCACCCACACTAGTCCTGCCCGTTTACATAGAAACATAGAAACATAGAAAATAGGTGCAGGAGTAGGCTATTCGGCCCCTTGAGCCCACACCACCATTCATAAGATCATGGCAGATCATTCACCTCAGTACCCCTTTCCTGCTTTCTCTCCATACCTCTTGATCCCTTTAGCCATAAGGGCCATATCTAACTCCCTCTTGAATATATCCAATGAACTGGCATCAACAACTCTCTGCAGTAGAGAATTCCACAGGTTAACAACTCTCTGAGTCAAGAAGTTTCTCCTCATCTCAGTCCTAAATGGTTTACCCCTTATCCTTAGATTGTGACCCCCTGGTTCTGGACTTCCCCAACATCGGGAACATTCTTCCTGCATCTAACCTGTCCAGTCCCATCAGAATTTTATATGTTTCTATGAGATCCCCTCTCATCCTTCTAAACTCCAGTGAATGCAGGCCCAGTCAATCCAATCTCTTCTCATATGTCAGTCCTGCCATCCCGGGAATCAGTCTGGTGAACCTTCGCTGCACTTCCTCAATAGCAAGAACGTCCTTCCTCAGATTAGGAGACCAAAACTGAACACAATATTCCAGGTGAGGCCTCACCAAGGCCCTGTACAACTGCAGTAAGACCTCCCTGTACCTATACTCAAATCCCCTAGCTATGAAGGCCAACATGCCATTTGCCTTCTTCACCGCCTGCTGTACCTGCATGCCAACTTTCAATGACTGATGTACCATGACACCCAGGTCTCGTTGCACCACCCCTTTTCCTAATCTGCTGCCATTCAGATAATATTCTGCCTTCGTGTTTTTGCCACCAAAGTGGATAACCTCACATTTATCTACATTATATTGCATCTGCCATGCATTTGCCCACTCTCCTAACCTGTCCAAATCATCCTGCAGCCTCTTAGCATCCTCCTCACAGCTCACACCGCCACCCAGCTTAGTGTCATCTCCAAACTTGGAGATATTACACTCAATTCCTTCATCTAAATCATTGATGTATATTGTAAATAGCTGGGGTTCCAACACTGAGCCCTGCAGCACCCCACCAGTCACTGCCTGCCATTCTGAAAAGGATCCGTTTATCCCGACTCTCTGCTTCCTGTCTGCCAACCAGTTCTCTATCTACGCCCGTACATTACCCCAATACCATGTGCTTTAATTTTGCACACCAATCTCTTGTGTGGAACCTTGTCAAAAGTCTTTTGAAAATCCAAATACACCACATCCACTGGTTCTCCCTTGTCCACTCTACTAGTTACATCCTCAAGAAATTCTAGAAGATTTGTCAAGCATGATTTCCCTTTCATAAATCCATGCTGACTTGGACTGATCCTGTCACTGCTTTCCAAATGTGCTGCTATCTCATCTTTAATAATTGATTCCAACATTTTCCACACTACTGATGTCAGGCTAACTGGTCTATAATTCCCTCTCTCCCTCCTTTTTGAAAGTGGTGTTACATTAGCTATCCTCCAGTTTATAGGAACTGATCCAGAGTCGATAGACTGTTGGAAAATGATCATCAATGCATCCATTATTTCTAGGGCCAGTTCCTTAAGTACTCTGGGATGCAGACTATCAGGCTCTCGGGATTTATCGGCCTTCAATCCCATCAATTTTCCTGACACAATTTCCTGACTAATAAGGATTTCCTTCAGTTCCTCCTTCTCCATAGACCCTCGGTCCCCTAGTATTTCCAGAAGGTTATTTGTGTCTTCCTTCGTGAAGACAGAACCAACGTATTTGTTCAATTGGTCTGCCATTTCTTTGTTCCCCATTATAAATTCACCTGATTCTGACTGCAAGGGACCTACGTTTGTCTTCACTAATCTTTTTCTCGTCACATATCTATAGAAGCTTTTGCAGCTTTTAGGCAACTTTGGCCAGCTAATAGTTACTCCATTTATACTTAGGCCAGCGTATATGGCCACTTCAGAAAACCCTTGGGCAAAGATAATGAAATCGGCGCAGGTAGGTACATCGGAGGCCACTCGGCCTGGGATAGGGGCGAGAAGGGAAGCGGAGAGGACCTGCACCTAAAGCACCAAGCCTTACAAACCACCAAACCTTGCAAACAATAAGTTTGAAGAATTCAATAAGAAATAAAACATTGAACTAAGGCCTACCTTTATCTTCACCCCGGCCCGGGAAGGCAGCAGGCTGGCTGGTACAGGAGGCCGCTCAGCCTGGGCTCGGGCGGGCAGGAGAACTGATAGTGCCGATGATTTCTATCAGTTCTCCTGCCCACCCCTAGCCCTGGCTGAGTGGCCTCCCGGTACGATCGATCTCTTAGAAATCACACCGGGGTGCCACTCGGCCTGGGCTAGGGGCAGGACGACAACGCACCGGGAGGGCATTTGGCCTGGGCTAGGGAGCGATTCAACTGGTCGACATCGGGGCCCACAGAACGGCTGCAGCAAGCAAATTAACAGAGGGGCTGCAGCAAGCAAACGGAGAGGCTTGAGGCGTGGCGCTACAGACATCACCAGCGGACTCCACTGTGCGTGTGCAGATGTCCCGGCACAGTTTTCGGCGAAGAACGCTGGCTCCACTCCCGACTCGACTGGCCGCGCTGCACGACAGGGAAGAGGCCGGATAGCGGCCAAAGCGACAACAAAATTTTTCGGCGCGCCTCGGAACGGAGAAAAGCAGCGCAACTCAGGTAAGTGCGGCGAGAAACGGGCTGGGCCAAAATTGAGGCCTATGTCCCCAATTGTCATTTGAACTGGTTAAAATCAGATGCTAAAAAAAAATTATAATTCCTAAATGTTATTATGAATGGAAAAGGTTTGCAAAGATCCAAGCATTTATTCTGCCTCCCAGTGCAGCCTGCAGGAGTTACAGGGATGAAGGGATCGTTTGTTTTAGTTATGAAAGCAATACACAAACTACAGATTCGGGTAGTCCTCAGTAGGTTTAAAAAACACAATTCGGGAGTATTGTCAACAATGTAGCAGCAAAAAATAATCAAAACACTGAGAATGTTTCTGTTGCTTTCTTGTGTCTGTGCAGCAAAAACATTGATCTGTGGTTACATTTCACACTTATATTACTGCACTTAGTCTTCTTTTCGTGCTACTGTTTTATTCTCCAGTGTTTTGTTTCTTTTCTCAGTCCCTTATCTTCAGCTTCTCCTCATTGTGATTGTTTGTTTATATGCTCTGTTACATACCTCTTCAGGTGAACATTAAAGATTCTATAGCACCCCTGGAAAAAGAATAGGAAGTTGTCCTTGTATCCTGCTCAATATTCCCCATTCAGGTACCAAAAACAATTGGGGGTTATTTTGGCCAAAGGGTGAAAACGGGCACTAAATGTGTGCAGTACGAATAAGACGCACCTCTTTGAAACCCTGGATTTAGCACACAATTTTAATCCTGATTACTGATTACCATAAGTTGAACTTGCCTGGGGCTGATAAACCAGAAAACTGGGGCGAAAAATTGAACATCGACAGAAATCTGCCGATGTCACCATGGCCTCAGCTTTCCGACCGCTGAAAATGGCCGCAGCTCCACCGGGCAAAAGTTTATGCTGGGGCCTGGAGGTTTGTAGAGCAGCGCTAACTTATTGTGTAACGCCCTCCTGAAAGTGAAGGCATCCAACTGAAGTCCCTGTCCAAGAGTGGCATTGCTGCTTCTTACAGCCTCTGGGAGCGAGACTGTGGCGTTCGTGATGAATTGTGGGCAATTAAAAGGGTTATGAATTAAAGGGGCAATGTTTTCTAAACTAATAAAAATTAGAATCAAGTGACTGCCCTGACTGTCTTTCCAAAAAAAAACAAACATTAAAAATAAGTCCCAAAATCAGCCTTCAGCTCTTAAAGCTGAATTGTCTTCCGCACCTAATCAAAATGGTAAAAGTGCTTAAGTACTAACACAGATAGCTCAGCAAGCCAGGAAAGGGGCATCCAGATTCTCAAACTCAGCACTTCAGCTTTGTGTTTCGATGTTTCTATGTGCAGGGGGTCAACACTACAAGAGAGCTCCCCTACCCACAGGAGCCAGGAGGCCCTCCAGAAAGAACGATGTAGGACCACATCACCGAGGCCATCACTGCCAGCAGTGTCACCCCCCCATGCCCCCCATGACCATTACCCAAAGAAGCTTCATGACCCCAGACCAGTGGTCAAGTTCAGTAAACACATCTTCAAGAGCCATGTCCTACCAACTGCACCGTTACCCTTACACACTGCTCAATGCACGACCCGCCCACCCCACCAACCCCACAACAATCGCTCACCTACAAATATTTGTATCAATCACGAGGAACATCTCCCAGTCTTATTCTCACCTCACCCACTTGAAGGAGTTGGTGCAGGCCATTCTTGGCAGGGGCATGGCTGAGCCCTTGGCCAGTGATAGGGACGAAAGGTTACAAGATGCTGGTATTCTCATACATTATCCTCCTTCTGGCATTCACCTCTTGCTTTCCAGCCCTCCCCTCATCACAACTCCACTCTTGTGCCTTCCTGATTTCACACACCCAAGAAATGCAGCCTGCTCAGCCAATGGTTGGCCAAGAAGAGGACGAGGAGAGTGAAGAAGAAGAAGATGATTGATTTGGCATCCCAGCCACCAGCTCCTCAAGGTCGACCAGAACGGCTATTTGCAATGTTCTCCACTGAAGGTCAGCAGCCTTCTACCAACTATGTTGCAGTCATTTGGGTATCACTGCATGACATCAGTAGAATAGGCAAAGGCACACACAAGACAATCACTAATTCTTAAGGGTGATGAGTTGATTTCTTGATGTCATGTGGATGGTTAGATGTATAAAGTTGGATTGGAAAGTTTGCTTTTGTGGTGGCTTTTACTTCAGCATCGTGGCCAAGAGGATGCTGTGATGATCAGCAACAGAGTAAGATATGGGACTAATGTTGAAAGGGGAATTGAGGCTGTGGTCGGTCACTGGGAACACAAGCAGATGATTCTATCCTGGCAAGAAAGGGGCTGTCTAGGTTGCATCCTTCCTTCTGCTCCCTCCTCTTCTGCATCCTCCCCTTCTGTTTCTTCCTCTTTCCTCTGCAAGCAGATGCTGTAAATCTGAAATTACAGCATAAAACGTTGCAAATACTCAGCTGCTCAGGTAGCATCTCAATCCGAGACATGAGCTCTGTTTCTCTCTCCATGGATGTTGCTTGATCTGCTGAGTATGTGCAGCATTTTCTGTCTTCTCAGAGGCCTTTCTTTACCATCCGAGGCCTTGCAAGAGTCTAGCAGCACTACCCACACATTTAAAAAAACTTTTATCATCTATTGCAGCAAGCCACCATTTCAATAAAATCAAAAAACCCAGTCCATAAGTTTAAATACATACAAACATACCTGAAAGATGTGTGTGTCCCTTTAAGAGGTATTGACAGCGCCTCTGTCAGTCTGCTTGCATGCTAGGCTTACCTAGATAGAAAGAAGAAAAGAGAGGGAAAAAGAGTGGATTAAGAGAGAAAAAAGAAACAGAAATGCAAAGTAAGAAAAATATTTTCAAAAACAAGCAGAAGTAGAGGACATTGTAATGGAGTAATGTTTGAGAATTGCCGCATTGGTCCTTGTGTAATTCATTAGTGAATTGCAGAGTAGATGAGAAAAGTGTACAAACATTCTTGATCCATGAACAGTAGAACCAGCCATCCCAGCAATCATGATCAAGAACAGTGGAACTCCCAGGAGATGCAATTGTACACCTTTCACAGGAACATAGGACTACTATTATGGTAGTCGTGTGATACAATGTTAATGGAGTTGTTGACTAATCAATAGCAATCAGCCTCCATCAAAGGAATTTCCCAGATTTTTTTCCACAAATTGGCCTAGTTTATTCATCTGTTTTTTTTGCCTCTCCCAGGTGATCACATGGTTTGGGGTGGGGTGGAAGGTATATGTTGTGGTATACAAGGTATCGCAATTGTGTGGGACAGGCTTGATGGACCAGATGGTTTTTACCTGTCCATCATTTTTCGTATGTTCGTATGTTCATAAATAGTCAACAATAGACTCGTATACGAGGAAAACCCCAATGGTGGAGAGCTTTGGGAAGCATAGGTCCAAAGTTACCTTTTGTTATGTCTGAAGTTACTCATATGCTGTATCAAAAAATGTTACTTTCGGAACGTAATCTATCTAAGTTGTAATTGAATAAGTGACCCTCTTCTGAGTGTTGAAACAGCTTTGCATCCTGAAAATGACTGTCTTCCAACACTAACAGCAGTGTGGATGGCAAGACTGGCACAAAAATACTGCCAAGACAGATGAAAAGAACAAAAAAAAACCGCTAGGAACAATTCACTACTTGCTCGAGTCAGACTCCATTGAGCTCTCTATGGCCCTCTAAGATTGAGTGTCATGTCACGACCATAAATCACATCAATAGCAGGGTCCTCGACATTAATTACGAGCTCTAAATGTCTGCAGCGGGAAAGGAACATAAGAACATAAAAAGATAAGAAATATGAGCTGGAGTAGGCTAATTGGCCATTAGAGCCTGCTCCGCCATTCATCAAGATCATGGCTGATCTCCTACCTCAACTCCACCTTCCCGCGCTATCCCCATATCCCTTAATTCCCTTTGTCCCCAAAAATTTATCAACTTCTGTCTTGAACATCCACAGCTCTCTGGGGTAGAGAATTCCAAGGAGTCACAACCTTTTGAGTGAAGAAATTTCTCCTCATCTCAGTCCTAAATGGCCTACCCATTATTCTGTGATTGTGACCTCGTGTTTTAGATTCCACAGCCATGGAAAACATTTTCCCAGCATTAACCCTGTCAAGCCCCTTAAGAATTTTATATGTTTCAATTAGATCACCTTCTAAACTCTAAGGAATCTGCTCAATCTCTCTTCATAGGGTTATCCCCTCAAGACAGGAACCAGTCTGGTGAATCTTCGCTGCACTCCCTCTAAGGCAAGTATGTCTTTCTTTAGGTAGGGAGACCAAAACTGTACACAGTACTCCAGGTGTGGCCTCACTAGTGCCCTATATAATTGTTCTTATACTCTAATCACTTTGCAACAAAAGCTAACATATCATTTACTTTCCTAAATGCTTGCTGTGCCTGCATGTTAGCTTTCTGTGATTTATGTACAAGGACAACCAGGTTCCTCTGAGCGCACACTATTCCCAATCTCTCACCACCCAAAAAATATCCGGTTTCTTTGTTTTTGCTACCAAAGTTGATAACTTCACACTTCCCCACATTGTCTTTCATTTGCCATGTTCTTGCCCACTCTATGGGGTTGAAATTCGGTACTGTCGATTTTGAGGTGGTGACACTGTCTGGGCGGTGATTTTACCACTAGGCAGTAATTATCGCCTCAAATTGCAAAATTCAGTTGTTTTCCAAAAGATGAGAGTGCAGCGACTAGAAGAGACATTGCACACTCGTCCTCGGGTGCCATCAGAGCGGCAGCTCAAGAGGCCTACTCAATTGTCTGGTGCTAGGATGCTGGCATTCTAGCTGCTGAAAATGTTTAAAAAATGTTAGCGAAAATTTCAGTGACCGACACCCATACTTCCCCACTGGTGCCACAAATAAATAGAAGCTAAAAAAATTAAACTTAACTACTTACCTTGCTCTCTGGATGATACCAGATGGGGAAAGTGCCTGCCGGTGAAGCAGGCGATCTAACTGAGGTTTGCTGCCGTGGCGCCAAGGGGACATTGCACGCTCGATGATGTCACCACGTGGGTGTTTGTAGAGTGCACAGGGCTACCTCTTAGTGCTGTAAGGTTCTGCAAAACCAACCACGGAGACATGTGGCAGGGAGAATGGGAAGATGCCATGTTTAAAATGACCACCTGCTGCCAACAGCCTGTAAACCGCGGAGGATGATGGGACTCTGGCCACCCTGTACCAGACAGTGTTGCAAGGGCACGAAACCGGACCGGGGATGAGCCAGCTACTGTAAGGGGGAAGAGTGTGCATTCTGTTCTTCCAGGAAAATGGATACAAGGCAACTTTATATTTTAAAAGGACATTTCTCCAGCTTTTTGTGTAAAACCCTCACAAAAGAGGCAACATGTCCAGGCAAAATCTCCCCAGTAATACACAAGGCAGCACAAAGGGTGTCAGTTTGAATAATTAAACAAAGGCCCACAGGTCTGATGCAATCATTTTGGCCAGCCCAGACAGAGTGGCACCTCTGTCGAGATAGTGAACAATTCACCCCATCAGTGAGCGACAGGATACAGGAGGTGTGGCTAATCTCCCATTCCAGACAGATCGATACACATCGAACTGCCATTCACACCCCATTTTATTCAAGGAAGACCCAAGACAATGGCATGCAGTTTTGGCGCGAAAATGAACGGACTGTAAGAAAAAGCTGCAAAAACACACAAGGGTGTTGGTGGTTGGAGGTTGGGAGTTGGAGGTTGGAGGTTGGAGTCAGCTTTTTGCATTGAGTTGTAGAGTTGAGTTAAGAAGGAGTCAGCTTTTCACAGGGCCCTCGCTCTGGGGAAGGTGTGCTTAACTCCAGCAGCTTTTTGCTTAGGAGCCAACCGAGAGGCAAATAGAAGAAACCGACGCAACATCGAGGAGGAAAACTGAACCGACCAACAGCGTAAAACCCAACCCAGAGGGACCCCGAGCTGAAATAAGTGCCCCCAGAACCCCGGAGTTGATAGGATTGTGAGTAGAGCCCAAAACCCTCACAGACTCAATTTAGGATAGGAATTGGTAAGAAGGGTGGAAGTGGGAGGTGGGGTTGTGTGTGGGTGGAATGTTTCAACCTCTTATCTTCCCCTTCCCTGTTGCGAGAATTTTTCGTGTTGTTGAGTGAGATTGTGCCATTACTGCTATATACGACCTCTTCCTATACCCTCTATCTTTGTGTTTACTATTCTAAATAAACAGCATTAGCCATTTTGCACTCTTACCCACTGTGTCTGGTGCCTCGTTACTCACCCATCCTCATAAATCGCACGTACAGAACCTCAGGGGAGTGTGGATTCGAAACCACACCCCAAGCTCCCTTTACAATGCCATCCTTACCCCTCAAAATAACGTTTTCAGGAGGAAAGGACACTGCACCGTTGCACCGATAAGTTCTTAGCCATCCGTTAGCCACCCCTCGCCGACGCTAAAGGGTGGCGTTAAAAAATGAATTTCGACCCCTATTTCTCTCCGCAGCCTCTTTGCGTCCTCCTCACAGCTTACTTTCCCACCTAATATTGTATCAGCAGCAAACGTGAATACGTTACACTCAGTACCTTCATCTAAGTCATTAATATAGATTGTAAATAGCTGAGGCCCAAGGACAGATCCTTACGGTGCCCCGCTAGTTACATCCTGCCAACCTGAAAAAGTCCCATTTATTCCTACTCTCTGTTTTCTGTCCGTTAAACAATCCTCAATCCATGTTAATATATTATTCCCAATACCATGGAGGAGAAATTGGGGTAAATTGCATCTCCCGTTCGCGCCATAAATGACTTTGCGACTGGGCACGGCGCCGCTAACGACTCCCGCTAAATTTGGCGGGAGTTTAGCGGCGGCACTACAGCGTTGCACCCTGATCTCTTGAGTCCAGAGGTCATGACATCACTGCCATGTGCAGCACCCCGGACCCTAAATTGGGTGTCACCCCCTGAAGCTGCACCGGCATTGACAGCGACAGCTTCAGGGACCGTGAACTGGGCAGCCAGCTGCTCGTGGGGCCAAAGTTAAAGGGGAGGTGGCTGGCTGCTCATAAAAAAAATGCCCGTTTTTTTTTTCCTCACCACTGCGGCTTTGGACGCAGGGTTCGTGCCGCAATCGTTCAGCCTGGCACTCTGCCTGAGTGCCAGGCTGATTGCGCCTGATGGTCCAGGTAGCTGTGTTCACAATCTGCAGAGTATGCAGCTTGGTCTCTTCCCTTTAATTCAGGGAAGAGCCCCAACTACGTGGTAGTGCTATGCGGCCCAGTGCGTAACGCTGCTCAGCCATGCTCCCCGCTCCCAAGCTGTGCACCCTACTACTGCTCCAGAAAGGAAGTGGAGCATTTGATTTAGTGCTTCACTTCCTTTCAGGGGCAGGTAACCCCCAATTTCTCGTGAGAGGCAAGACTTCTGCGCCAGGTGATGTTACCGCCCCCAAATGAGGAGCAGCTGAATTTCTAGGCCAATGAGTCCTAATAAACTTTTGTGTAGCACCTGTTATGTATGCAACACGATGCAACCAGCATCCTACCGCCAGCATCCTTTGGGAGCATTGTATATAAGGAGGCCTCCAATGCTGTACCAACACTCTGGAGTTAGAATAAAGAGACTAAGGTCACACTTACTCACGTCTACAGTACTCAATCACGTTGCTTTATTCGAGACATAACAACTGGCGACGAGATTACGAACCATCACGCGAAAATGCAGAGAATTATTGGCATTCTCGAGAAATTTCAGAAGGGGACGATTGGGAGGCCTTCGTGGAGCGACTCAACCAATACTTTGTGGCCAACAAGCTGGAAGGGAGTGTGAACGCAGCCAAATGAAGGGCGATCCTCCTCACCGTCTGCGGGGCAACAACATATGGCCTCATGAAGAATCTTCTTGCTCTGGTGAAACCAACAACCAAATCATGTGAAGAACTGTGTACGCTGGTCCGGGAACACCTAAATCCGAAGGACAGCACTCTGAGGGCAAGGTATCGATTTTACACATGTCAACGGTCTGAAGACCAGGAAGTGGTGAGCTACGTCGCCGAACTAAGGTGGCTTGCATCGACGGATTCCTGGAGCAAATGCTAAGAGACTTTTTTGTGCTTGGCATTGGCCATGAGGTTATCCTTCGCAAACTATTGACTGTTGAAACACCGAACCTGAGCAAAGCCATAACGATAGCGCAGGCAATTATGTCCACCAGCGATAACACCAAACAAATTTCGCAGCATAAAGATGTTTTGGCAAGTACTGTACACAAAGTAACGTCATTTTCAGGCAGGAATGCATATGGCGGAACGTACACGCCTGCAGTTGCACGACCTCAGATGACTCAGAGTCCGCCATCAAGCGTTAATGTGAGGCAATTGACATCGTGATGGCGCTGCGGAGGTGATTATCGAGCCCATCAATGCCGCTTTAAACACTATGCATGCAAAGGCTATGGAATAATGGGACACCTCCAGCGAATGTGCAGGCGAGCTACAAACCCTGCAAACCACCACATTTCAGAGGAAGACCGATCTATGGTGGATCAAACTGAACGAGAGACTCAAACCGAGGAGGGAGAAGTATATGGGGTACACACCTTCACCATGAAATGTCCACCGAACATGTTAAAAGTTGAACTGAACAGAATTCCAGTATCTATGGAATTGGACACGGGTGCGAGTCAGTCAATCATGAACAAAAAGGCCTTTGACAGGCTGTGGTGCAACAAGGCACACAGGCCCAAGCTGAGCCCTATTCATACCAAGCTGAGAACTTACACTAAAGAGCTGATCCCTGTAATTGGCAGCGTAGCAATAAAACTCTCCTATGATGGAGCAGTGCATGAACTACCACTATGGATTGTACCAGGAGATGGCTCCACACTGTTCGGCAGAAGCTGGCTGGGAAAATCCGCTGGAACTGGGACAACATCCGAGCGCTTTTGTCCATCCATGACGCCTCATGTGCCCAGGTTCTGAGCAAATTTCCGTTATTGTTTGAGCCAGGCATCGGAAGTTTCTCGGGGCGAAGGTGCAGATCCAGTTGATTCCCTGTACACGACCCATCCACCACAAGGCACGGGCAGTGCCATATATGATGCGAGAGAAAGTGGAGATCGAGCTAGATAAGCTACAATGAGAGGGCATCATCACGCTGGTGGAGTTCAACGAGTGGGCCAGTACATTTGTTCCGGTTTTCAAGGGCAATGGCACAGTTAGAATTTGTGGAGACTATAAAGTAATGATTAGCCGTTTTTCGCTGTAGGACCAGTACCCGCTACCCAAGGCAGACAACTTATTTGCGATGCTGGCAGGAGGAAAGACGTTCACCAAGTTGGACCTGACCTCGGCCTACATGACGTAGGAGCTGGCGGAATCTTCGAAAGGCCTCACCTGCATCAACACGCACAAAGGTCTGTTCATCTACAATAGATGCCCGTTTGGGATTTGATCGGCCACAGCGATTTTTCAAAGGAACATGGAGAGTTTGCTAAAATCAGTTCCGCGCACCATGGTTTTACAGGACGACATACTGATCACAGGTTGGGACACCATCGAATACTTGCAGAACCTGGAAGAGGTTCTATGTTGGCTACATCATGTGGGACTCAGGTTGAAACGCTCGAAGTGTGTTTTCTTGGCACCAGAGGTCGAGTTCTTAGGGAGAAGAATCGCGGCAGATGGCATCAGACCCACCAATGCCAAGACGGAGGCCATCAAGAACGCGCCGAGACCACAGAACGTGACGGAGCTGCGGTCGTTTCTGGGCCTCCTCAATTATTTTGGTAATTTCCTAACCTGGGTTAAGCACCTTGCTAGAACCTCTACACGTGTTACTATGCAAGGGAGATGACTGGGTATGGGGGAAATCACAAGAGACAGCTTTTGAGAAAGCCCAAAATCTGTTACGTTCCAACAAACTGCTTGTCCTGTATGATCCTTGTAAACGTTTACTGCGAGCTTGCAATGCATCTTCGTATGGGGTCAGGTGTGTGTTACAACAAGCAAACGAATCGGGAGCTTATGCGTCCAGGAGCTTGGTCCAAGGTCGAAGGGGCCTACAGCATGATTGAAAAAGAAGCTCTGGTATGTGTTTATGGGCTAAAAAAAATGCATCAGCATCTGTTTGGGCTTAAGTTTGAGTTAGAAACTGACCATAAGCCGCTCATATCGCTATTCTCAGAGAGCAAAGGTATCAATACCAACGCCTCTGCTCGCATCCAAAGATGGGCGCCCACGTTGTCTGCATATAACTATGTAATTCGCCACAGGCCAGGCACAGAGAACTGCGCTGATGCTCTCAGTCGGCTACCATTGCCCACCACCGGGGTGGAAATGGCACAGCCTGCAGACTTGCTCTTGGTGATGGATGCATTTGAAAACGAAAAGTCACCCGTTACCGCCCGCCAGATCAGGACCTGGACCAGCCAGGATCCTTTACTGTCCCTTGTAAAAAACTGTGTCCTCCATGGGAACTGGTCCAGCTTCTCAGCGGAGATGCATGAAGAGATCAAGCCGTTCTAGCGGCGTAAAGATGAAATATCCATACAGGCGGACTGTCTTTTGTGGGGTAATCGTGTGGATTTGTCCAAGAAAGGCAGGGAAATGTTCAAACGCGACCTACACAGTACCCACCCAGGCATAGTAATGATGAAAGCTATAGCCAGATCCCATGTGTGGTGGTCCGACATCGACTCAGATTTGGAGTCTTGCGTGCGCCAATGCAACACTTGCTCTCAACTGAGCAATGCACCCAGGGAGGCACCGCTAAGTTTGTGGTCATGGCCCTCCACACCGTGGTCTAGGTTCCACGTTGACTTCGCTGGCCAGTTTCTAGACAAAATGTTCTTGGTTGTTATGGATGCTTATTCAAAATGGATTGAATGTGTTATAATATCTGTCAGCACGTCCACTGCCACCATCGAAAACCTACGAGCCATGTTTGCCACGCACGGCCTGCCTGATGTCCTTGTCAGCGACAACGGGCCGTGCTTCACCAGCGCTGAATTCAAGGAATTCATGACCCGCAATGGGATCAAAGCACGTCACATCTGCCCCGTTTCAGCCCGCATCCAACGGCCAGGCAGAACGGACAGTCCAAACCATCACGCAAAGCTTGAAACGCGTGTCGGAAGGCTCCCTGCAGACCCGCCTGTCCCGAGTCCTGCTCAGCTACTGCACCAGACCCCACTCACTCACCGGGGTTCCCCCAGCCAAGCTGCTCATCAAAAGGGCACTCAAAACAAGGCTCTCTCTCATCCACCCTGATCTCCATGATCATGTCGAGGGCAGGCGGTATCAATAAAGCAAGTACCATGATCGCGATAATTTGTCACGCAATATTGAAGTCAATGACCCTATATTTGTATTTAACTATTGACATGGTCCCAAATGGCTTGCTGGCACTGTCACATCCAAAGAATGGAGTAGGGTGTTTCAGGTCAAACTCGCAAATGGACTAACTTGCAGAAAGCATTTGCACCAAACCAAACTGCGATTCACGAGCAACCCGAAGAGGACACCGCCAACTTCGACCCTCTGACACACACACAAGTGGCAACTGACATCGTGGTTGACCACGAAGCTGAACTCACCACCCCAGCAGTCCAGCAAGACCAACTGTGCAGCAGCCCAGTGAAGGCCCAACCAAATCACCTGTACCTGTATTTGTACTGAGATGATCGACTAGGGAGTGGAAAGCCCCAGTTTGTCTTAACCTCTAAATAAGCGTAGTATTGACTTTGGGAGGGAATGATGTTATGTATGCAACACTATGTAACCAGCATCCTACTGCCAGCAGAGGGCATATCTTTTGGCGTTCCAAGGGATCCCAGCATCCCTTGGGAGCACTGTATATAAGCAGGCCTCCCATGCTGTACCAGGACTCTGGAGTTAGAATAAAGAGACTAAGGTCACACTTATTCACGTTTACATACTCAATCACATTGCTTTATTTGAGACATAACAGCACCTTAATGAATGCTTTTTGAAAAACCAAATACATTATATCCACTGATTCTCTCTTATCCATCTTACTAGTTACATCTTCAAATACTCCAATGGGATTGTCAAACACGATTTGCCTTTCATAAAACCATGTTGACTCTGCCTGATCATATTATAATTTTCTGATTGCCCTGATACCACGTCCCTAATAATAGATTCTAGGGCCCCGAACTTGGTGGAAGCTAGGTTCCATCCAAGTGCCGCCCAAAAGATCGCTGAGATACCTGATGATACTTTGGGCAGGAGATTCGTGGAAAAGTCCGGGGAAAACTGCCTGGCGGCAAAAAAATGAGTTACGCCATGAATCTGGGCAACAGCGGGCGGGACCTCCCAATATCGTTGCCAAATGCGATACCGTCGATGATTGCGTCGGGCCCAAATGTAATCATCTCAGTACTTGACAGCTGCAAATGTGCTATAAAAGCTCAGAAGCTGTTGTTTACTGCATTTGGAAGATTGAGCTTTATATAGGTTGCAAGTGTTTAGATTAAACTCTCTATCCAGTGTCACCTCATTGGAACAACCTCTCTCACCATTGACAGATTGTTTCTGTCATCTCAAGTTCACCTGCCCTCTATTACATCAGCATCGGTGCTCTTGAAACTATTTCACCTTGGTCCTCAGCATCACCAGGCACACCAGCAGCACCAACAACAACTCCAACTTTCTCCACAATCACCTGATGCTGCACAGGACAGAGGGCATTAGCACCCGACCACATTGCTGCTCGAGACGCCAGGATGGCCTCACTATGGCCAGACTTACTTCACTTGAGGCTAGACACCATGGCTGCCACATGATGTTCCAGGTTGGCACCAAACCACAACACCATAAAGCATCCCTATAATGCCCAAGCCATTCCTTTCACACTCATCACCATTGTAGGAGGGTACCGTTATGTCTCACCATTCACTGCAACTCACTAAGCCACTTCAAAAGGTGCATGTATATCTGTCCTAGAATGCAAAGGGCTGGATTTTCAGTATGTTTCCGCCTTTGTTTTTGCCCCGCCGGGACATTCGGTGCCGGGTTTGAGGGGACACGGAGCAGTACTGCCCGGGAGAGGCAAGCCAGTGTGCAACGTCCCTGGTTGTGACACCAGCTTGAAATGTGAAACTTGCTCGATCCATTGCGCCTCGCAGCTCAACCTAGTGGGACCGCCTGTGAAAGCTGAAAACTGGAGTAAAAATAAAACGGGGAAGGTGGCTCAACCGTGGCTAACAAGGGAAATTAAGGATCGTGTTAAATCCAAGGAAGAGGCATATAAATTGGCCAGAAAAAGCAACAAACCTGAGGACTGGGAGAAATTTAGAATTCAGCAGAGGAGGACAAAGGGTTTAATTAGGAGGGGGAATATAGAGTACGAGAGGAAGCTTGCCGGGAACATAAAAACTGACTGCAAAAGCTTCTATAGATATGTGAAGAGAAAAAGATTAGTGAAGACAAACGTTGGTCCCTTGCAGTCGATTCAGGTGAATTTATAATGGGGAACAAAGAAATGGCAGACCAATTGAACAAATACCTTGGAAGGAAGACACAAATAACCTTCTGGAAGTACTAGGGGAACGAGTGTCCAGTGAGGAGGAGGAACTGAAGGATATCCTTATTATGCGGGAAATTGTGTTGGGAAATTGATGGGATTGAAGTCCGATAAAACTCCGGGGCCTGATATTCTGCATCCCAGAGTACTTAAGGAAGTGGGCCTAGAAATAGTGGATGCATTGGTGATCATTTTCCAACAGTCTATCAACTCTGGATCAGTTCCTATGGACAGGAGAATAGCTAATATAACACCACTTTTTAAAAAGGGAGGGAGAGTGAAAGTGGGTATTATAGACTGACATCAGTAGTGGGGAAAATTTTGGAATCAATTATTAAGGATGAAAGAGCAGCGCATTTGGAAAGCAGTGACAGGATTGGTCCAAGTCAGCATGGATTTATGAAGGGGAAATCATGCTTGACAACTCTTCTGGAATGTTTTGAGGATGTAACTAGTAGAGTGGACAAGGGAGAACCAGTGGATGTGGTGTATTTGGACTTTCAAAAGGCTTTTGACAAGGTCCCATACAAGAGATTGGTGTGCAACATCAAAGCACATGGTATTGGGGGTAATATACTGATGTGGATAGAGAACTGGTTGGCAGATGGGAAGCAGAGAGTCGGGATAAACCAGTCCTTTTCAAAATGGCAGGCAGCGACTAGTGGAGTGCCGCAGGGCTAAGTGTCTGGGGCCCCAGCTCTTTACAATATACATCAATGATTTGGATGAAGGAATTGAGTGCAATATCTCCAAGTTTGCAGATGACACTAAACTGAGTGGCAGTGTGAGCTGTGAGGGGGACTCTAGGAGGCTGCAGGGTGACTTGGACAGGTTAGGTGAGTGGGCAAATGCATGGCAGATGCAGTATAATGTGGATAAATGTGAAGTTATCCACTTTGGGGGCAAAAAGGCGAAGACAGAATATTATATAAATGGCGGCAGATTAGGAAAAGGGGAGGTGCAACAAGACCTGGGTGTCATGGTTCATCAGTCATTGAAGGTTGGCATACAAGTACAGTTGGTGATGAAGAAGGCAAATGGTATTTTGGCCTTCATAGCTAGGGGATTTGAGGACAGGAGCAGGGAGGTCTTACTGCAGTTGTACAGGGCCTTGGTGAGGCCTCACCTGGAATATTGTGTTCAGTCTCGTAATCTGAGGAAGGACGTTCTTGCTGTTGAGGGAGTGCAGCGAAGGTTCACCAGACTGATTCCTGGGATGGCAGGACTGACATATGAGGAGAGACTGGATCAACTGAGCCTTTATACATTGGAGTTGAGAAGGATGAGAGGGGATCTCATAGAAACATATAAGATTCTGACGGGACGGGACAGGTTAGATGCGGGTAGAATGTTCCCGCTGTTGTGGAAGTCCAGAATCAGGGGGCACAGGATAAGGGGTAGGCCATTTAGGACTGAGATGAGGAGAAAGTTTTTCACTCAGAGAGTTGCTAACCTGTGTAATTCCCTGCCACAGAGATTTGTTGATGCCAGTTCATTGGATATATTCAAGAGGGAGTTAGATGTGGTCCTTACAGCTAAAGGGATCAAGGGGTATGGAGAGAGAGCAGGAAAGGGATACTGAGGGAGTGATCAGCCATGATCTTATTGAATGGTGGTGCAGGCTCGAAGGGCTGAATGGCCGACTCCTGCACCTATTTTCTTTATTTCCAGCTGTAGCGGCCGCAGTGAGAGAGGGAACGTTTACCTAAGGTAAGTGTGAATGTTTTTTATTTTTTTTATTTTTGCAATTGTTGTGGGTGTGGCCTCAGGAAATGTTTTGGGAAATGTTTTTGCGAAGTATTAGGAAGCTTTTTTTTCAGGGAAGCCTCTCTTAGGGTGCTCCGAGGCTGGCTGTTTACCTCGGGATTTTCAGTTGCTCAGTCGCCCATGCACCCTAAAAGAGATGTGGAATGCCCCCATTAGCACTCCACACTCAGGACCCAGGTGGTGAATTTTGCGACAGGAGACACAAACCATTTCCAGGCACAAAATTTACCGTTCCACCCAGGTTAATGTCGCAAGAGAGGCGTGACAAAATTTCCACCCAAAGTGTTCAAAATAATGTTTAACACCACATTAACAGAAACTTTACATGAACATCGCATAAAAACCCAAGTGCCTACCCTTGTGTGCTGCTAGTTGGCATGATTGTACGAGGATGAGGGTGAGTGTGAGGAATGGCTAGTGAGATGGGAAAGTGATAATGTCGATAGAGTGGAATGGGTGGAGGTGCAAGGTAAGTTGGTGTGAGTAAGGATGTGCAAGAGTAGGGTAAAGAAGGCGGAGTGATGGGGATGTGATGAGAGGCACAGCAGGATGAGTTTGTATGCTGTTTTGTACTAACGATTTGTGATCTACTGAGATCATTGAAAGATTTGTGCCACTGCAGACTGGTCTTCCTGATGACATCCCTGCTTGTGCCCTCCTGTGCAATGTGCAACCAGGCTGCATTGGTTGCTTGGGGAGGTCTCTTCTGCCCATTGGAAGGGAAGAGAACCTCCCTGCATGCTGTGACTTCCTCCATAAGTATTTGGAGGAAGTCCTGAGTGAGCCTGGGTGCACCCATGCACCTCTACAGTGCTTGTCAGTGTTTGTAGCACCTCAATGCTATAGAACACTGACAGCATCTGTCAAAATCAATTTGCGCATGGTCCCCTTCAGGAAACCGGCTGATGACGCGTCATCAAATGACAACATCAGACTCGCTTCCTTCAATTGGCCAGCAAATGCGCTCGGTGGGCTTAACAAGACCTATCAACGTAAAATCATTCTACACAGCGGGCTGGAGCCAACAGCGGTGTCGGGACCCGTCACCGACCTCGCCCGCCACGGGCCCGCCGACGTAGGGGAAATCGCAGCCGAAGTCTCTAGGATGGGCAAACTTTCATTGTTTTCTCATCTCTTTCTGTTTTCTAGGAGTCATCAGGATCTGAGAGTTCGAGGAAGTAGGGGAACATAAAAGAAAGTGGTGAGAGAGAAACAGAAAAGACAGAAGCAGGAAAGATAAAATCTAAAAGAAAAACAAAAGACGTGCTTTTATATTGTACCTCATCAAGTCTCTCATAGACATTTCAAAGTGCTACAATACAATAAATTACTTTGAAGTGCAGTGACTGTTGTTCTGAAGGCATTTTGTATTCAGCAAGATACCTTAAATAGCAATGACATGAATGACCAATTAATTGTCTAGAAATTGCTGGGAAGTTGCCTAATTAGAATCATGCATTAACGGCGCTCAGCATTATTAATTCATAAAGGGATTTGCAAGTAAAAGAGATATGTCGTGCATTCCGATTCTCCGTAAATTGTTAATATTTACGCCATTAGCGTCGCCAAAGCCAATAAAAGTCCCTTCTTGCCGCTAAGCTCCCAATTGAACTTAATGGCGATCATAAACTTGCTGTATTTACCAAGTTATTGCAAATTAATTTAAAAGAGGCAGCTGCAGAGATAGTGGATGCACTGTTATTATCTTCCAGAATTCCCTAGATTGATAGAACAGCCCCAAGGGTTGGAAGGCAAACATAACCCCGCTTTTTAAGAAAGGAGGAAGAGGACAAAACAAGGAACTACAGGGCAGTTAGCCTAACACCAGTAGTAGGCAAAATGCTAGGGGCTGAACTTGGTGCACTCACCGCCCGCTGCCGCTTTCTGGGTGGTCTCCCCTTCAAAGGAGTTTTGTGGAGACCTCCCGTCGGCGGGGAGGGAAGACCGCTGGGAACCGCCCACTGACGTCTGCTGGCACGCAACTCATGTAAGAGTCCTCCCGCCCACCGAGCTGCCAGTCTAACCTCAACGGTAAGTATGAAGACCTGCAAAAAAAGGTTAGTAAACTTCTTTATTAATTTTTTTCCAGAGATTCAGGTGGATGGGGTCCCCTGAAGGTTTTCCAGTGTTTTTTTTTTGGACAATTTAAATTTTTATATGTGCCCCCTCGTAAAATGTAAAGGTGAGCTCAAAATACTTCTTAATGGTCTGTTAAAAAAGTCATAATGGCCTGAATTGCCTCCCCGCTGCTACGTGTCGAGTTTGTTCAGCGCTGACAGACCTGACATCTGGCAAAGGCACATGGTGGCGGGTTGATAGTGGGGTCCTGACCCGCTGTCGAAACATGTTTTTTCCCAACCACCCCAGCCCCGAACATGCCCGCTGACCCCGCCCCGTACAATTCCCCCTTTCAAAATTTAAATGGGCACCATCAATGAACAGCTTTCTGGTTAAATGATAATTTGTACACTGCACACATTTATGGTTAAGGGTACCAATCTTGGCAGAATTTCTTCCAACCTCTTTGCCATATATGTTTGCCTGTATTCACTTCTAAAATCAGACCTGTCTTCATATAAATGAATGCCTTTCGGCCTTTATGCTTTCTGAAGTGCTATGTGGTGTAGAATTTACCAATATTTCGCAAAGATTCCTGGTACCTTTCCCCTGCAGAGGAAAAGAATCCCTTTCTGGACTTTTAAAATGGAAGGAAAAACTTTGGGACACAAATGAGTTTAAAGGGGCAGACGAGGCTTGCAGGGTATAAAAGGGGACGCATTCATGGAGACCCCCTCACCAGTGTTTGGACTCATAGGAAAGGGAATTTAATTTGGAACTATCTACCAGAATGTTTGAAATCCTAAAGTGCACATGGAAGAAACTACAAACTTGAATCGAATTTGGGATTTTTTAAAAAAGGTGAATGTTGGGTCTGCAAGAAAAGGGGTGCGGTCAATCTTTAAAGGGCCAGTTTGGACATTGGAGCTAATCAAATTGTCTGGGAACTGTTTACCCTCAAAACCTGTCCCTAGAAGACATTTACATTTTAACAATCGACCACAGAAGAAAGAATATCAACCCCACCCAGAGGACCCAAATGTCACATACATATTCCAACACCTTTTCAACAGGCATAGAAATATCTGGCTCAGGCCAGACTATCACAATGGACAAGAGCTCATCAACTCAGAAAAGCCTATCAACGCCAGATTAAAGCCATTTAATCAAGTTTCAGTTAGCTGGGCTGCAAAATTGAAACAAAGAGCTGGGCCAGATTTGGTGGGAGATAAGGAAGCCTTTTTGGGGTATATCTATTCCCAGTTTTACAAGGAAAAGGACAGATAATTAGCCGGAGGAGAGGAGTGAAGAAATGGAGTAGTGAAGAAAACTACAAGAAATCATCAAGGACTGACCGAGCATGAGGCCCACGAAACGGAAGGTTGTCAGCAACCAAATTGACAACCCGGGCCACCACAATCAGCGAAACGACCAACCGAAACCAACTCAGCAAAAACCGAAGAATCAACATTTATTTCCACTCGACAATCTACTTCTGAATGACCAACGGGTGAGAAATTACCAAAAAGGACTAACTAAAACTATTCCTAACCAAAGAAAGTGGGTACTTACCCCAAACATCCAAAATGCAACTTACCAAAACCAATGCATCAACGGACTCACCCCAACTGAAGACTACGCAGTCTGAAGTCCTCTCCTTCGTCCGGGGTATGGTTCGCCTAGAAGGCCAAATGCAGTGAACCTCGAAACCGCGATTCACCGGCAACTGTCAAAAGGGATTGGTGAGCATAGCCCCTGAACCCCCCAGAGCTATAACTTAGTTAGTTAGGGGAATTGAGAGGGGGAGGCTGGGATAACTTGTGTAAATGTATCTGCATTCTCCTTTTTACCCCATTTAGAGTTTAAGCTGTATTCTTTTCCCCACAGGCTGAATGTTGACAATTTATTCAACGTGTTGTACCCCTCAGTGTGCATTGATATTACTAATCTGTGTGTGTTATTAAAAGTGTGCCTTTTACTTCCTTGTAAACATAATAAAGCCATACCTGCTTCCTACCTTGAAACCGATTGTCTGTCCAAGTCTGTCACAGTCCCTTCATAATTCCAGAGTCTAGAACCAAGAGTTTGGGAGCAATTCGAAACCGCTCATATAAGATCAGAAGGGAAAGCTGACCCCCCCCTCGAAGACCACCCCTTACAATAGTGCATACGATTTTGGTTCCTACTTGTGATTATTTCTAAACTATAGAAATAGAGGATTCAGAGAATCCTTACCTATATCTGCAGTTGACGCCGGAATCTCAGGAAATACATAAGTTCCATACACTGTTTGTCATATCATTCACAGATGGAATCTTTATGTAAAAGCATACATAGCTTACAATTAAAATTCTAAAATTAACTTCTGTAGACCAGAGATTGTAAAATGCTTCCGTGGGCACTTATGGCACTGGTAATGTTTCCATGGTGATCGAATGTTGCTTGATTATTTTGTTTTTTGCTGTTGATCCATCATAATGCTATTATGTGGGCTGTGGGCTGTGGTCCAGCAATCGTAGTGACAGTATAAAAAATGTGTAAAACAGAACAGGAAAATTAAATAGGCACCAACAACAAACAGCTTGCTGGTTATCGGGTCCTGCTCTCCTCTGCCAGAATTGCTCTAAGATTGAAACCATCCATTCAGCTGCCTCTGCCACTTCTCCTCCTTCCCCTAGCCCACCGGGTCAAACTTCCTCCCTGCCCTAGCACGAACACACACCTTTTTCCAGTTTCTCTCCAATCTCCCCACATGACCACTCCATGCTCGTCTTGTCCATGAGACTCACTTCCTGCTCCCTCGACCCTATTCCCACCAAACTGCTGACCACCCAACTTCCTTTTCTGGCTCCCATCTTAGCTGACATTGTTACCAGCTCTCTCTCCTCATGTATTGCTGTTCTCTCCCCTTCACCCATCAGCCCTGTGCTTGTTGACCTACATTGGCTCCTGATTAAGGAATGCCTCGATTTCAAAATTCTCATCCTGGTTTTCAAATCCCTCCATGACCTCACTTCTCCCTATCTCTGTAATCTCCTCCAGCCCCACAACCCCCTGAGATATCTGCACTCCTGAAATTCTGCACTCTTGAGCTTCCCCGATTATAATCGCTCAACCATTGGTGGCCGTGCCTTCTGTTGCCTAGGCCCTACGCTCTGGAATTCCCTGCCTAAACCCCACCGCTTCTCTACCTCTCTTTCCTCCTTTTAAAAAGCTCTTTAAAACCTATCTTTTTGGCCAAGCTTTTGGTCACCTGCCCTAATTTCTCCTTATGTTGCTCGGTGTCAATTTTTTTTTCTTATAATACTCCCGTGAAGCACCTTTGGACGTTTTACTACATTAAAGACTCTACGTGGTTACGTGATAATTTGTGCACTGCAAACATCTACGGTTAAAGATACCAATCCTGTCTGTCATCACTTCTGAAGTGAGCCACAGATAATGAAAGCAAAAGTACTTTCACCTCGAGACTATAGCAAAATGTCCTCTTTTCCTCTGTGGGAATGGGGACAATGTTTGGAGTAAATATATGAGGATGTTGGTGTGAAAACTTCTCCTTGATGTAACTAGTGAAATATTTAATTCTCACTGTGTAAAAAGAAGAAATTCCATTACTACACTGATATAATTTGGATTATGTTCCACATGTTTCTATTTGTACATTACAAAGGGCCAATGACATTACACCAATATTAGGAAATGATAATATGTTTTTCAAATTTGATGCATATAGGTATTTTTGATCATTGTTTATGATTTTCTTGTTTTCTTATTAGTTCTCACCTCACATAAATAGTATATAATTGGTTGTCAAAGATGTTAGATGTGGTATATGTTCATAAGTGTCTGCCAATGCAGGTTTGAGATGGGTGCTTGGAAGTTTGAGAGAGAATCTGGCCTTAACTTGACCTCAAATTATTTCCTCTCCGCAGGAAAATGTCTCGCCTTTACTTTAGATCATTATTTGACATCACAGCTGAGATAGCCACTCCATCATTTTGGGACTTGTGAACTTCTATTCTACCATTCCCTGACATGTCATTTTGGTACATCAAGATACTGTACCATCGGTGCTCCCTTTTCCATCTTCAATATCAAACTAAAATGTATTAACATAACTTTTTACAATATAAAAATCATGGCATGTGTGAAAAACAAAACATATCTCCTTATATAGGAACAGGAGTAAAAACAGAACAAGCTGGAAATAGTCAGCAGGTCAGGCAGCATTTATGGAGAGAGAAACAGAGTTTCAGGTCGATCATCGAAGCACAAGCACTGATCCTTGTGGGACACCACTTGTCACTTCCTTCCAGTTTGAATACATAGCCATTATCCCTACTGCCTAACCAATCTCCTAATCAGGTCAATAATTTGCCTTCAATTCCATGAGCTTTAACTTCAGCTAACAGTCACTTATGTGGAACCTTATCGAATGCCTTCTGGAAGTCCATATAAACTATACCTGTAGTCAATCCCCTGTCTACCACATTAGTTACTTCCTCAAAAAATTCAATTTGGTTCATTAGACATACTTTCTATGTATGAGATATGAACTTGTGGTGACTGTCAGGCACTGCACATTCTCTAATTCTCTAGCTTGGTTTCCATTTAGCTCATATCCAATAATAATTAAATGCAACAATTAAATAACTAATTAGGAAGTGGAAAAATGCCAAGAGTACACACTTATCCAATAAAGAAGACAAAAACTGACACACTTTTGCAACAAACACTATAGAATAAATTGCATGAGACTCCACGCAGGCGCTGCGTGTCATGGGCAGCCGATACAATACAGCCTGTTTTGCGCCACCGCCAGAGAGGAATATCATGTTTTTAATAAATAATTAAAAAACAATGATAATGACATGTAACAATGCATGCTAGAAATGGATTGACGTTATCTTGCATGACTTCACAGGATCCCTGTAACTGAGCTTTGTTTTTATAAGGAATTCAAATCAACTAAGACTGCCGAAATTCTGTGGCTCAGTGAAGACGGTGTACATCTTTTGATTAACTATTTTACAGAACTCTTGATTTCCTGCAGATTTACTCTTCCAGAGCCTATCATTTTTTAGAGGGATGTGTTTTCTTCCAGTTGAGAATTGCCATTTCCCAGAAAGTGATTTCATAGAAATGAACAGACTGAGATATATCAACCCCTCCTCTCCACTTTTCCCACCCAACTACAACAATACATTGTCTTTTTGAGATATTATTTGAGAAAAATCATTCTTTATAGAGTGTGACATTTGCATTGATTTCGTGATGAAAATATAAATGTTACACAAGTCCGGTTTTCCTACTGCAGAGAATAATGATTCGTTTATGGATTAAACCAAAAATCAATGAAGCTTTTCATATATTCAGATAATGAGAACAATTTCCAAGTAGAAAGACCTGGCTTACCTGAAAGGCTCCTTTATTAGATCCGAATGATCACATATCTTTGCGTATTATCATCCTGCTGCCTTCTAACAATCTAGGACAGTGTGAAACGCTGCCACGCTCCACCTCCCGGTTGACAAGCTCCCCGCTGGAGTGGAACTAAACTACAGAACGAGTGGAAACCTGTTCAACCTTTGCCATCTCCAGGCTAGGTCCAAGACCACCCCAAACTCTGTCGTCGAGTTACAGTAGAGGCTGAACTCCAGGATGTAGTCGACGTATTTACTGAGGCATACGAAAGCATGGGCCTTATGCTAAACATCAGTAAGAGAAAGGTCCTCCACCAGCCTGCCCTCGCCGCACAGCACTGCCCCCCAGTCATCAAGATCCACGGCGTGGCCCTCGACAACGTGGATCACTTCCCTTATCTCAGGAGCCTCCTATCAACAAGAACAGGCATTGATGACGAGATCCAACACCGTCTCCAGTGCCAGTGCAGCCTTAGGCCACCTGAGGAAAAGAGTGTTTGAAGACCAGGCCCTCAAAACTGTCACCAAGCTCATGGTCTACAGGACTGTAGTAATACCCGCCCTCCTGTATGGCTCAGAAACATGGACCATGTACAGTAGACACCTCAAGTCGCTGGAGAAATGCCACCAACGATGTCTCCACAAGATCCTACAAATCCCCTAAGAGGACAGATGCACCAAGGTAACGTCCTTGACCAGGCCAACATCCCCAGCATTGAAGCACTGACCACACTTGATCAGCTCCGCTTGGCAGGCCGCATAGTTCGCATGCCAGACATGAGACTCCCAAAGCAAGCACTCTACTTGGAACTCCTTCATGGCAAACGAGCCAAAGGAGGGCAGTGGAAACGTTACAAGGACACCCTCAAAGCCTCTCTGATAAAGTGCGACATCCCCACTGACATCAAAGACTGCCTTAAGTGGAGGAAGTGCATCCGGGAGGACGCTGAACACCTCAAGTCTCGTCGCCGAGAGCATGCAGAACTCAAGCGCAGGCAGCGGAAAGAACGTTCAGCAAACCAGTCCCACCCACCCCTTCCCTGAACGACTATCTGCCCCACCTGTGACAGAGACTGTGGATCTCGTATTGGACTGAACAGCTACCTAAGAACTCATGTTAAGAGTGGAAGCAAGTCTTCCTCGATTCCGAGGGACTGCCTATGATGATGATGATGATGATGATGATGATGGAGAAGAAAGGCGAGTTACACTTTCTAAAAGTAACCTTTTCATCATCTTACCCCTCCTCCCCACCCACCCCACCTGTTTTATCAGAAAAAGCCAGATCCAGATCGTAACAGGAAAGAAACAGGGTAATTGAAACTGTTCAAGGCATCAGGCAGGACAAGCATCTGGGCCTATCTTAAAAATCTGTGGAGCAATCATTGACCCTTTTCTTGTTGAGATTGAGAGTATTAAAGATCATGAGAGCTGAGGACATTTGTGGCAGGATCAGAATGCAAAGAGGTGTAAGTAAGCCCGACTGAAGGAAAATGGGAATGCCCTTAACATTAGTCACCATGCAAGCTTTACTCTGTCTTCTCCAGCTGATGAGATGAAATAAAATGCAACACCCCCAGAGAGAGAAGTAAAACCTGATCAGTTATAAATGACACTGGCTATTGAAGTTACTACATTTTGCTGTGTGCTATTTTGTTTTAAAAACGGGGTTAAGAGCTTTATTAAAATTTCGCACACAAGAATTTGGCACACATGCATTAGCCAGGGCTCTGAAATACAGAAGAGTTTAAAATCCTGTGGAATCCCTTCCAGTCACACTTCCTGATAAAAAGCACATTGACCCAAATCATCGTGCAGCAAAGAATCTGCTGTTATTTGACTTACACAATGTGATAGCAGAGGTTGGTTTAGTTGCTATTTTGTCTATGTGACAGAAAATTGGTGACAAATTTATCAAGCAAAGAAATCAAGAAACAAATGATTGAAACTACAACAACACAAAAGCAAAATACTGTGGATGCTGGAAATCTGAAATAACAACAGAAAATGCTGCAAAAAAACCTGCCTTTAAGTTCGGCAGGACCTCGTGAATCTAGCCTTGCCAGGTTCTCCGGCTGTTTTTGGCACCCCCCCTGCACCCTAACCGCCTTCCCCATAACTATCGGGAACATTATATTTTAAGGAACGTAGCAAGGCAAGACTACCAACAGTATCATGAACCAGGTAGATGCAGCATGTAAAAACAGGAAATGCTGGAAATACTCAACAGGTCAGGCAGCATCTGTGCAGAGAGAAACAGAGATAATGTTTCAGGTCAATGACCTTCGTCAAAATTGGAAAAGGGTAGAGATACAACAGCACTCCTCAATTTCTGCTCTCTTGAGCATCCCTGATTATAATCGCTCAACCATTGGTGGCCTTGCCTCCAATGTTGAGTCCAAAAGGCTGTTAATCACCTCATCGAAAGATGAGGTGCAGTTCCTCGAACTTATGTTGAGCTTCATTTGAACAGTGTAGGATGCCTTCAGCTTAGCCTGTGTAGTAGCTGATGTGCAATGGCCACCCCACGTTAAAAGAAATCACGCACAGGCATCTTCCACTCCTCGAACATAAAGTTCGGGTCCTGGAATGTCAGGACCCTCATGGACAAACCCAACAGCGACAGACGCCGCACCACCATAGTTGCCCGGGAACTTAGACGTTTTGATATCGACATCGCCGCCCTAAGCGAGACCCGGTGGGCAGGGGAAGGCCAGCTCAAGGAACAAGGTGGAGGTTACACCTTCTTCTGGAAAGAGAAACCAGAGGCAGAACGCCGGCTCCACAGAGTCGGCTTCGCTATCAAAAATGAACTGGTCAACCATCTCAAAGACTCCCCCTGCGGGGCTAACGAATGCCTCATGACGCTTTGACTTACACTATCCCGCAACCAATGCGCCACAGTCATCAGTGCTTTCGCCCCAACACTCGATGTATCAGATGAGGCCAAAGAAGGTTTTTATTTCAACCTCGAAAAATTCCTGACCTGCGTCCCCGCGGGTGACGAACTGATCCTCCTCGGCAACGTCAACGCCAGGGTTGGCAAGGACACAGACCTCTGGGCAGGCATGATTGGCAGAGAGGGGGTAGGGAAAGCCAACTCCAGCGGTACTCTACTCCTGACAAAATGTCTAGAGCATGACCTGGTCATCACCAACACCTTGTTCCAACATAGGAACAAATACAAAGCATTGTGGCAACACCTTCACTCCAAACACTGGCACTTGCTCAACTATGTCATCGTCCGAGCCAGGGATCGCAAGGATGCATGCATTACCCGTGCCATGACAGGAGTTGACGACTGCTGGACGGACCACCGCCTAATCCGATCCATCATTGACATCAACCTAACTCCAAAGCGAAGGGGACAACAGAAGCAGAGTTGCTAAAAAGTCAATGCAGAGGCACTTAAGGACCCAGATAACAGAGCCCTTTACCGTCAGTGCCTCACAGCTAACTTGGCATGCCTTGATGACCCTGAGACGCAGAATGCCCACAGCGCTTGGTCTGCCCTCCAGGCCTCCATAACCAGTGCCTGCAAAGAGACGCTCAGTCACTCAACCAGGAAACATCAGGACTGGTTTGATGAGAATGATCAGGAGATTCAAGAGCTAATAGATTGCAACGCAGGGCATTTCTGAGCCTTAAACAGCAACCCAACTCAGGAGCAGCAAAGCAGCATTACAGACGGCTAAAGGCTAAGGTTCAACAAAAAACCCGGGACGTAAAGAACAGCTGGTGGATGGAGAAAGCATAGAAGAATCAGCAGCTGGCCGACAGCCATGATGTGCGAGGATTCTTCATTGCAGTCAAGGCCACCTACCGTTCAAACACCCAAAGCCCCACCCCGCTGCTGGCTAAGAATGGGGAAACATTCATCAAGGACACTGAAGCAGTCAGAGTCCGCTGGAAGGAGCACTTCGAAGATCTCCTCAATCGAGACTCTGCCTTTGACTTGAGTGTTCTCGACTCCATTCTGCAGCATGCCACCCGCCACCACCTCAGTGAGACCCCAACACTGCATGAGGTAGAAAATGCCATAAGACAACTAAAAAATAACAAGACTTACGGGAGCAGATGGAATCCCTGCTGAGGCACCGAAGTATGGCAGAGAGGCACTACTGGCGTGAATACACAACCTCGTCTCTCTCATCTGGAGGGAGGAGAGTATGCCGGGAGATCTTAGAGATGCAGTGATCGTGACCATCTTTAAAAAAGGGGACAAGTCCGCCTGCGGCAACTACAGAGGAATCTCCTTGCTATCAACCACTGGGAAAGTCATCGTTAGAGTCCTCCTCAACCGTCTTCTCCCCGTGGTGGAGGAGTTCCTCTCGGAGTCGTAGTGCGGATTTTGACCCCTCCGGGGCACAATGGACATGATTTTTGCAGCGCGACAGCTGCAGAAAAAATGCAAGGAACAGCACCAGTCCTTAGACACGGGCTTCTTCAACCTTACAAAGGCCTTTGACACTGTCAACCGCGAGGGTCTATGGAGCGTCCTCCCCGTTTTGGATGCCCTTAAAGGTACGTCACCATCCTCCGCCTGCTCCACAACGACATGCAGGCCATGATCCTTACCAACGGATCTATTACAGACCCAATCCACCCCAGACTGGGGTCAAGCAGGACTGCGTCATCGCCCCAACCCTCTTCTCAATCTTTCTCGCTGCCATGCTCCACCTCATAGTTGACAAGCTCCCCGCTGGAGTGGAACTAAACTACAGAACCAGTGGGAAGCTGTTCAGCGTCTCCAGGCCAGGTCCAAGACTACGCCAACCTCTGTCGTCGAGCTACAGTATGCGGACGACGCCTGCATCTGTGCACACACAGAGGCTGAACTCCAGGACATAGTCAATGTATTTACCAAGGCGTATGAAAGCATGGGCTTTACGCTAAACATCAGTAAGACAAAGGTCCTCCACCAGCCTGTCCTCGCCGCACAGCATTGCCCCCCAGACATCAAGATCCACAGTGTGGCCCTGGACAACGTGGACCACTTCCCTTATCTCAGGAGCCTCCTATCAACAAGAGCAGGCATTGACGACGAGAGCCAACACTGCCTCCAGTGCGCCAGTGCATCCTTTGGCCGCCTGAGGAAAGGAGTGTTTGAAGACCAGGCTCTCAAAACTGTCACCAAGCTCATGGTCTACAGGGCCATAGTAATACTCGCCCTCCTGTATGGCTCAGAGACGTGGACCATGTACAGTAGACACCTCAAGTCGCTGGAGAAATACCACCAACGTTGTCTCCGCAAGATCCTACAAATCCTCTGGGAGGACAGATGCACCAACATTAGCGTCCTCATCCAGGCCAACATCCGCAGCATTGAAGCACTGACCACACTTGATCAGCTGCGCTGGGCAGGCCACATAGTTCGTATGCCGGATACGAAACTCCCAAAGCAAGCACTCTACTTGGAATTCATCCATGGCAAACGAGCCAAAGGTGGGCAGAGGAAATGCTACAAGGACCCCCTCAAAGCCTCCCTGATAAATGCGACATCCCCATTGACATCTGGGAGTCCCTGGCCAAAGACCGCCCTAAGTGGAGGAAGTGCATCTGGGAGGGCGCTGAGCTTCTCGAGTATCATCGCTGAGAGCATGCAGAAATCAAGCGCAGGCAGCGGAAAGCGCGTGCGGCAAACCACGCTCCCCGCCTACCCTTCCCTTCAACCATTGTCTGTCCCACCTGTGACAGAGACTGTTGGTTCTCATATTGGACTGTACAGCCATCTAAGAACTCATGCTAAGAGTGGAAGCAAGTCTTCCTCGATTCCGAAGGACTGCCTATGATGGTAGAAGGCCTTCTACAGAGAGGTCAGAGTGGGAGTGGAGCGGAGAATGAAAGTGAGAGGCAACCAAAATCTCGGGGTCACATTTACGGATTGAATGAATGTGCAAAATGATTACCCAATCTGCGTTTGATCTCTCCAATATAGAGGAGACCACATGGTCTGCAGCAACTACAGTATAATAAATTGAAAGAAGTACAAGTAAATCACTGTTTCACCTGGAAGGAATGATCAGGACCCTGGACAGTGGGAAGGGAGGAAGTAAAAGGGGTGGTGTTGCATCTTCTGCACCTGCATGAAAAGCTGCCTTGGGAAGGGGAGGGGGTACTGTGGGTGATTGAGGAGTGGACCAGGGTGTCATGGAGGGAACGGTCCCTTCGGAATGCTAAAAGGAGAGGGGAGGTGAAGATGTGTTTGATGGTGGGATCATGTTGGAGGTGGTGGAAATGGCAGAGGATGATCCGTTGAATCTGGAGGCTGGTGGAGTAGACGGTGAATCCAATTGTGGTTCTGGGAGGGTGGAGAAGAGGTGAGAGCAGAAGTGTGGTAAATGGAACAGACATGGTCGGGGGCTCTGTCAACCATGGTAGAGGGGAATCCTCGTTTGAGGAAAAAGGAAGACATATCGGAGACACTGGTATGGACTGACATCATCAGAACAGATGCGAGGGAGACAGAGAAACTGAGAGAATGGAATAGAGTCCTTACAAGTGGGGTGGAGGAGAGTGTAGCCAAGTTGTTGTGGCAGTCATTGAGTTTATAGTGGTTATTGGTCGATAACCTATCTCTAGAAATGGAGACAGAAAGTCTAGGTAGGGAAGGAAGGAGTCAGAGATGGACCATGTAAAGGCGAGGATAGGGTGGAAAAACCAACCTCTACCTTGCAGAGACCTACTCCCACCTCCCCCTGGACCATGACCCCACTACCAAACATCAAGCCATCATTTCCAAGACTGTCACTGACCTCATCTCCTCTGGAGATCTTCCTTCCATGGCCGCCAACCTCATAGTCCCCAATCCCGCACTACCCGCGTTTAACTCCTTCCCAAGGCCCCGATGCTTCCTTCTCTCTACAATGATCCTCAGACTGGCCCCGATACTTCCCCCCACGCCCTCGACGCTCTGGTCCTCTTGCTTTCCCCTCTCTTTCCCCCCGCCCCTCCACCGATGCTCCGGCCCCGATTTTACCCTCCTCCCCCCATTGCTCCAGCCCTGATGCTTCGCCCCCACCACCCCAATGCTCCAGCCCCAATCCATGTTTTCCTCCTCCCCGATCCTCCAGCCCTGATCCTCTCTCTCCCCTCACACCCTCAATCTTTGTCCGTTTTCCCGGGTTTTCCGACCACTTCCTAGCATCTCCTGCTGCAACACTTGCCTCCCAATTAAAATTTCGTCCATAAACACTACAGTTGAGGGCAGTGGTGACTTAGCTGCAAATGCCTTTGCTGCAGATGGCAAGGCCTTTCAACCTAATCCTAATCCCTGCTGACCCAGAACAAGCTGGGCAGCTGTACTAAATAATTGATCGGTACATGGCCCAGGTTTGCAGATATAGCCTGGTGTCTACTGATGTCCCTTTTCATCTTGTACCACATCTACTACAACAGCGACAGACCTGATCGTCGCACCGCTATCATTGCCCGTGAACTCAGATTCTTTGACATAGACATTGCCGCCCTGAGCGAGACACGGCGGGCAGGAGAAGGCCAGTTCAAGGAAAAAGCTGGTGGATACACTTTTTTCTGGAAGGGAAAACCAGAAGAAGAATGCTGTCTCCATGGGGTCCACCAAAAATGAGCTAGTTTGGCATCTTAGAGATTTCCCTTGTGGGTTAAACATAAACTAGAGGTGATCCTAACTCGCACCAAGTCCCGTTCACCCATCACCCCTGTGCTCGTTGACCTACATTGGTTTCCGGTTAAGCAATGCTTCGATTTCAAAATTCTCATCCTTATTTTTAAATCCCTCCATGGCCTCTTCCCTTCCTATCTCTATAATCTCCTCCTGCCCCACGACCCCCTCCCTCCCCAAGCTCCTCTAATTCTGCCCTCTTGAACATCCCTGATTATAATCACTCAACCATTGATGGCCGTGCCTTCTGTTGCCTGGGCCCCAAGCTCTGGAACTCCCTGCCTAAACCTCTCCACCTCTCTTTCCCCCTTCAAGATGCTCCTTAAAACATACCTTGTCACCTGAGCTAATTTCTACTTATGCGGCTCAGTGTCAAATTTTTTATCTCATACTACATTAAAGGCGCTTCCAGGGCTGACGACCGTAGTGTACTGGTTCCGGGTTAGGGTGAATCAACTCCAACGGTATCCTTCACCTAATGAAATACTTAGAACATGGTCTTGTCATAACCAAAATCTTGTTTCGTCAGAGAGCCATGACTGGAGCTGATGACTGCTGGACTGACCACCGCCTAATCCATTCTGTTATTTTCATCAATCTAGTCTCAAAATGGCAGTGGCAACAGAAACACTGCCACAGGAAAATCAACGCTGAAGCACTCAAAGATCCTGCAAAGAAAGTCCTATTCAGTCAATGCCTCACAGCCAACCGGACGACTCCCAATGAAGCGGAGCTGCAGACTGTCCATGATGCTTGGTCTGCCCTCAAGTCCACCATAATTAGCACCTGAGAGGAGACTCTTAGTTACTCTACCAGAAAACATCAAGATTAGTTCGATGAGAATGACCAGGACATCCAGGAGCTAATAAACTGCAAACGCAAGGTATTCTTGAATTGGAAACATCATCATAACTCGAGGGAAAGAAAACAGATCTACAGGCAACTGAAGGCCAAGGTCCAACAAAAAACTCGTGACCTAAAGAACAGATGGTGAGTAGAAAGAGTGAGGAGATCCAGCAACTAGCCGGCAATCATGATGTGCGTCGATTCTTTAGCACAGTCAAGCAAGACCACCTATGGCACAAGCACCCAAAGACCTATCCCACTGAGAGCTAAGGACAAAGAGGTGCTCATCAAGGACAGAGAGGCAGTCAGTGCCCACTGGAAGGAGCATGTCAAAGATCTCCTTAACCAAGACTCTGTCTTTGATGCGAGTGTCCTTGACTCCATCCCACAGTAGGCTACCCATCACCATCTTGGCACAATCCCAGTCAGGCATGAGGTTGAAAAGGCCATCCGACAACTGAAAAACAACAGGACTTCGGAAGCAGATGGAATCCTCACCGATATACTAAAGCATGGCAGAAAAGTACTCTTGGCGCGAATCCATGACCTCATAACTCTTATCTGGAAGGAGGAGAGCATGCCAGGGGATTTCAGAGATGCCGTAATCGTGCCCATCTTCAAAAAAGGAGACAAGCCCAATTGCGGTAATTACAGAGGAGTTTCCCTGTTGTTTGCCACATTGATGAAGAAATCTAACACCGCCTTCAGTGTGCCAGTGCAGCCTTCGGTCGCCTGAGGAAAAGAGTGTTTGAAGGCAAAGAGTGTTTGAACCCGGCACCAAGCTCATGGTCTACTGATACCCGCTCTCCTATATGCTTCAGAGACATGGGCTGTGTACATTAGGCATCTCAAAGCACCGAAGAAGTACCACCAACGCTGCCTCCGCAAAATCCTGCAAATTCATTGTTCTCTCTCAGGCCAACATCCCCAGCATCAAAGCATTGATCACGTTCAGTCAGCTCCGATGGACGGACCACATTGTCCACATGCCTGATGCAAGACTCCCGAAACAAGTACTCTACTCCGAGCTCCATCACGGCAAGTGAGTCCCAGAAGGGTAGAGAAATCGCTCCAAGAATGTCCTCAAAGCCTCCTTGAAAAAATGTAAGATCATCACCGACTATTGGAAATCCCTGGCTCAAGACCGCTCAAAGTGGAGGAGAAGCATTTGAAAAGGCGTGGAACATTTTGAGTTTCTTCGCCGGGAGCACGTGGAAGCCAAGTACAAACAGCGGAAGGAGCGCACGGCAAACCAAGTGCCCCACCCACCCGTCCCTCCAACCACCATCTGTAACAGAGTCTGTAGATCTTGCACTGGGCTCATTAGTCATCTTGGAACTCATATTAGTGAGTAAGCAAGTCATTCTTGACTCGAGGGGACTGCCGAAGAAGAAGACATTTACCAGAAACTCACGTTTTTTGAAACACTATTGAAGCAAACTTACCTTAAAGAGGAAAAAGAATTGGTTCCAAAGGTTTTTCTGGAAAAAAAACAAGAAATTCATAAATATGAGAAAAAGAATAATATAACAACTGTATTGAAAATGTATATTTGAGGCATATTAGCCGATATTGCAATACTATCTGGAAATGAGCATCTTACTAAAAAGGCATTGTAAACCTTGCAGAAAAATCAATCTAAAACTCACCTTTAAGAGCTCTATCGCTCATTCCTAATGGGCACTGAAGAAAAAGAACAAGTTGTGCAAATCGTGTACAAATGTGCTAGCTATTCATTTAACTGCATAAATCTGGGGACGAATAATGATGTCCCAGTGTTTTGCAGTGGAAGCACTGCATGTGACTGTCGTGCTATGAGCTGACCTTATACTATAACTGCCAGTGCACAGTACTAAAAGCAATGGGTTACATTGGCCCAGAAATTCCGGCCTGCCGGGTTCGTACGGAGTGTGTACGGACCTGGGAAGGCATCGCAAAAGCCGGTTTTCAGCGCACAATGCACATGCACTGATAACCGGCTTTTCCGATCTGTCAAGTTGGAGCTTGACAGATTATCCGCATATCGGGAGCGAGGACATTTGCAAGGGCAAGATTGCGGGATTTACCCATATCTTGCCCAGTGGATGTCCTGATAACTCCTGCGCCAGATAAAAGCAGGCGCATAGCCTACTTTTACAGGCATAAGAATTTTAAAATACACAAAAACATAATAAAATAAAATTCAAAAAACACATTTTATTGTTAAAAACCCTCCCCACTATGAAAAGTTTATTTTAAACCATAATTTAACAAACTTTTTTAAAAATTGGAAAAATATATATTTTTAATAATACATAAATAACTTTAATTTAAATTAATAAAAATAAGTGGTGTATTTTTTTCTATATTTTATTTGAGTTTTGGGTGTTTGGGGGGGTGGGGGGAGGGTTCTCAATCATAATAATGGGAACTCCAACTTATGAATGAGTATATACTTAACCTGGATTTGCTGCAAAGAGTCATGTGACTGCAACTCCAGCCCTACGGACATCCCAATGTGAACACACTCTGACGCGCAGTCAGTGGATGCCTCAGGACCAGGATCCCTTGTGGGCGCAGCTGGTTCAGGTAAGTGCGCATCTGTTTCAACTTTTTTACCCGATCGGCCGTGGGAAGCAGCCGACCAGGATTTCTAGGCCTCTATCTATCAAGGCTGCTGAGTACCTTAAAGCTGTACTGCTAATAATATATAGAAATGGCTGCAGCAAAACCAGAATGATGAATGGAAAACTTTCATCATGCTGCTTTGGAGATGTTGATGCAGGAGGTGTTGGAGGGTAGAGTGGTTCTTATCGAGAGGAGGTTTACCTACTTGAAACATTAGCACAAAAAAAAGGTTGATAGTGATGGCAGAAAAAGAAAATGCTGTTTCACCTGTGACCAAATCCTGAGAGCAAGTGATGAAGTAATCTGTTTGTTTGGAAAAGGGTGTTTAGATTAGTGTGGTCACATGTTGTTTAATTTTATAACGTTACTTTATTGTACCTCAGAACAGCACTTCACTGGAAACTTGGTAGAGTATCACAGAGGGAGAATGCAATGCACTCCGGCAATCGTTCATTTTGGCGTAAAAATTCGGCCATGCAGCGTCTATTTTTCAGGCGCTACCTGGCCCTCAATATGTCGGGCAGGAAGCACGTGCACATTTCCGGCTGGAAGTGACATATTGGGAAAGGAGGTTGCACTGGCGGCAAGAGCGCATGCTGGCAAGATTTAAAGGTGAGAATAAATGCAAGTATAGTCGTTAGGTTACTGGACTAGTAATGCAGAGGCCTGGCTTTAATGATCTCGAGAAATTAGTTTAACTCCCACACGGCAGTTAGGGGATTTAAATTCAGTTAATTAAATAAATCTGGAATAAAAAGCTAGTATCAGTAATGGTGACCATGAAACTATCAGATTGTCATAAAAACCCATCAGGTTCAATAATGTCCTTTAAGGAAGGAAATCTGCCGTCGTTACCTGGTCTGGCCTATATGTGACTCCAGACCCCCAGTAATGTGGTTGACTCTTAACTACCCTCTGAAATAGCCTAATAAGTCACTCAGTTGTCTCAAGGGCAATTAGGGATGGGCAATAAATGCTGGCCTTTCCAGCGACGCCCACATCCCATGAACAATTTTTTTTTGAATTATGTAAATTAGGGTCCTGCACACCTTGCAGGACCTGTTGTAGATTTTTGATTGCCCGAGCTGTTACTTGCCACATTCTGCACTCGTTCGCATGGCACAACATGTTGCTAACCGGCAGGAAGGCCTACTCACCAGCGCTATTTAAAAGGCTCATGCAGTACTTATAGATTCGTTGTGGCTTTATTATTTCAGGCTGCTGCTTCACTTCTGGGAGTTCTTCGATGTGTTGTATCCCTCTTTGTCAACATAGAGAGACGTTTTACTGGTCTTGCGCTGTTATTGTTCTTTGCCTCAGAAATAGTCTGGCTGCAGACTTGGGTGGTCTTCGGGGCTGGAGGACAAGGGTGATTAGATAGGAAGACACCACAGAGCAGGAGCAGCTGCCAGAAGAGGGCTGAGGAGCTGGAGGACACTGCTCAGGAGGCTGTACCCACAGCAAGTATTCAGGGAGCACCCCTCCTATATCAGCTTTACTCAGGAGCAATGTATGAGGCTTCTTCTCTTCACCAATCAGCCTGTCACCGGGCTATGTCACCTGCCGCAGCCACAACTTGAGCCTCAAAACAAGCACTGCCTGTGGCTGTCAATGTCACCCTGACCCTCAACCTTTATTCATGGGCCCCTTTCAGGCTGTAACAGGAAACATCAGCAACCGCTCATAGTTTGCAGTACATCCATGTATCAGGGAGGTCCCTGAGGTTCGATGCCACGAGGAACATCAAAATCTCCTTCTCTATGGACAAAGCAATGCAGGATGAGAAAGCACTAGATTTTGCCCCCATGGCAGGTTTCCCTAGAATGCCATTGACTGCACACATTGGGCTCAAGTTTCGGCCTGAGCTGCTCCTATTTTTTTAGTTTAGAATGGAGCATCTTAGAAATTGCAATTCTCTGCATTTAGTTTGCTCCAGTTCTAGTGAGTTAGAATAGTTTAATTTTAGAACAGTTTTTTATTTTCAAAAGAGGCGTGACCAGCCACTTACGCCTGTTTTGCAAGTTTAGGCAGCGAAAACGTACTCCAAACTAACATAGAATGGAGTAAGTGTAGATTTTTGTACACTCAGAAAAACCTTGCCTACACTTTATAAATTAGGTGCAGGGAACGAGAGATGGGGGGGAAAAGGAAGTTAGAGTGAAGTTAGGGAATTTTACAAGCATTTAACACTTCACTTCTACAAATAAAGAGCCATCATGAATAATAAATGATAAATAAAGCAAATAAAAAATACATTTAATTTTCCTACCTAACTGAAGCAGCAGCAAAGGCAGCAGCATCAGAGCAGGCACCAAGCTGTTTACGAGTTCGGCCGTTCAACCAGGGGATAGAGATGCATGAGGCGAGAGCGATGGCAGTAGAATCCAACGCCAGCAACAGGCCCCGAGCTGCGAAGAAGAGTTAGGCCGTTCGGCCACAGGATAGGGGCGGTGTGAGGCGAGAGCGAGGTCACAACAGCCTGGCAGCAGCAGGCTCTGAGCTGTTTACGAGTTCAGCCATTCGGCCAGGGGGATAGTGAAGGCGTACAAAGCACCGGGAGGGAGAGCCAGCCAGCCAGCCAGCAAGTTTAAAAGTTTAAAAGTTAAATTTGTACTTCAAGTATGGGGCTTCATTATCAACACTACAGATTATGGAATGGTTCTCCATCAGTCCACTGCATAGGAGAGAATTGATTAGAGCTCATGGCACCAGGAGCGTCATAGCCTGTAGGCTGATGGGCAGGAGGCCTTACCCATGTCGGCAATATCGAGCCAGGCATTCATACTGGACATGAGCAAGGCTGATTGTGGCAAAAGGCTACGCTTCCGCAGAGAAGTTGACGTTGAGATCTGTGATATGCTGAGAGCAGATTTACAGCCGAGAAGCAGAACGCCGACTGCCTTATCTGTTGCAGTGAAGGTTACAGTTCCACTTTCCTTCTATGCCTCCGGATCGTTTCAAGCAACAATTGGAGATGTGTGCGCCATCTCTCAATGTGCACTACATGTCTGCATTTACCAGGTCACGGCTGCACTGCATGCGCGGAGGAATTACTTCATCAAGTTCCCAATGACCGGCCAAGAAATGCATGATAGGGCTGTGGGCTTCTTCAGGATTGCTGGCTTCCCAAAGGTACAGGGCTGCATTGATTGTACCAACATCACCTTGCGAGTATCTGTGGAGGATTCCGAGCAGTACAGGAATAGAAAAAGTTTCCACTCCATCAATGTACAGCTCGTGTGTGACAACAAGCAGCGCATCATGTCAGTCAATGCGAGATACCCTGGCAGCACCCATGATACATTCATCCTACGTGACAGCGTTATATCTGACATGTTTCAGCAGCAGCCAGAAGGGCAGAGCTGGCTAGTGGGAGATAAAGGGTACGGCCTGGCCACCTGGCTCATGAAGCCCCTACGCATAACATAGACGGAAGCTGACCATCAGTACAACATGTCGTACATTGCGACGCGCAGAATCATAGAGAGGACCATTGGCATCTTGAAACAGCGTTTCCGATGCCTGGACCATTCCGGAGGCCACTTGCACTACTCTCCTAAGATTGTCGGTCACTTCACTGTTGTGTGCTGCATGCTGCACAACTTAACCTTCATGAGGCAGCAGGTGCTGGTAGTGGAACCAGAAGACCCACATGAGGGGAGAGTGCCTGATGATAGTACTTTGGAAGAGCAGGATGAGGATGATGACGACGATCAGGAAAGCATGCAAGTGCCTGATGCTGGAGCACAAGGTCAGAGGAGGACGGTCCATCGTGCTCCTTTAACGATTGCTCAAGCCCTGTGCCAGCAGCTCATCCGTGAACACTTCAATTACTGATGCCTGAGGGCTCTGCGACAACTGTTGCACATGGACATGTTTTTTTTTGGAGTTGTTCCAATGTTGTGTTGTGTTACTGGAACATGATTCAGTTCTAATGAAAAAATATTTTATTGAAAACATAGATATATAGAAACATAGAAAATAGGTGCAGAAGTAGGCCATTCGGTCCTTCGAGCCTGCACCATCATTCAATAAGATCATGGCTGATCATCACCTCAGTACCCCATTCTTGCTTTCTCTCCATACCCCTTGATCCCTTTAGCCGGAAGGGCCATATCTAACTCCCTCTTGAATATATCCAACAAACTGGCATCAACAACTCTCTGCGGTAGAGAATTCCACAGGTTAACAACTCTCTGAGTGAAGAAGTTTCTCCTCATCTCGGTCCTAAATGGCTTACCCCTTATCCTTAGACTGTGTCCCCTGGTTCTGGACTTCCCCAACATCGGGAACATTCTTCCTGCATCTAACCTGTCCAGTCCCATCAATATTTTATATGTTTCTATGAGATCCCCTCTCATTCTTCTAAACTCCAGTGAATACAGGCCCAGTTGATCCAATCTCTCCTCATATATCAGTCCTGTCATCCTGAGAATCAGTCTGGTGAACCTTCGCTGCACTCTCTCAATAGCAAGAATGTCCTTCCACAGTTTAGGAGACCAAAACTGAACACAATATTCCAGGTGAGGCCTCACCAAGGCCCTGTACAACTGCAGTAAGACCTCCCTGCTCCTCTACTCAAATCCCCTAGCTATGAAGGCCAACATGCCATTTGCCTTCTTCACCGCCTGCTGTACCTGCATGCCAACTTTCAATGACTGATGTACCATGACACCCAGGTCTCATTGCACCTCCCCTTTTCCTAATCTGCTGCCATTGAGATAATATTCTGCCTTCGTGTTTTTGCTCCCAAAGTGGATAACCTCACATTTATCCACATTATACTGCATCTGCCATGCATTTGCCCACTCACCTAATATGTCCAAGTCACGCTACAGCCTCTTGGCATCCTCCTCACAGCTCACACTGCCACCCAGCTTAGTGTCATCTGCAAACTTGGAGATATTACTCTCAATTCCTTCAACTAAATCATTGATGTATATTGTAAATAGCTGGGGTCCCAGCACTGAGCCCTGCGGCACCCCACTAGTCACTGCCTGCCATTCTGAAAAGGACCCATTTATCCTGACTCTCTGCTTCCTGTCTGTCAACCAGTTCTCTATCCACGTCAATATATTACCACCAATACCATGTACTTTAATTTTGCACACTAATCTCTTGTGTGGGACCTTGTCAAAAGCCTTTTGAAAGTCCAAATACACCACATCCACTGGTTCTCCCATGTCCATTCTACTAGTTACATCATCAAAAAATTCTAGAAGATTTGTCAAGCATAATTTCGCTTTCATAAATCCATGCTGACTTGGACCGATCCTGTCACTGCCTTCCAAATGTGCTGCTATTTCATCTTTAATAATTGATTCCAACGTTTTCCCCACCACTGATATCAGGTTAACCGGTCTATAATTACCCGTTTTCGCTCTTCCTCCTTTCTTAAAAAATGGTGTTACATTAGCTACCCTCCAGTCCATAGGAACTGATCCAGAGTCGATAGACTGCTGGAAAATGATCACCAATGCATCCACTATTTCTAGGGCCACTTCCTTATGTACTCTGGGATGCAGACTATCAGGCCCTGGGGATTTATCGGCCTTCAATCCTATTAATTTCCCTAACACAATTTCCTGGCTAATAAGGATTTCCTTCAGGTCCTCCTTCTCACTAGATCCTCTAGTATTTCCGGAAGGTTATTTGTGTCTTCCTTCGTGAAGACAGAATCAAAGTATTTATTCAATTGGTCTGCCATTTCTTTGTTCCCTATTATAAATTCACCTGATTCTGACTGCAAGGGGCCTATATTTGTCTTCACTAATCTTTTTCTTGTTAGTCCACGTTAGTGTAATAAAATATTTGTTGTATCAACCTTTACTTTTTGATAAGATTCTTTAAGATCACTTAAAAACTTTATCACTTATAAACTTGTAAAGTTATAAAAGTTACAAAACAATTTCAATGTGAAAAATCTTACACTCTTAAGATCACTGAAACTTCAAGATCACTTTTTAGGTGCAAAATAAGTTACAAAATGTGAGAGCATTTACTTTATAAGATCACTTAAAAACCCCAAGATCACTTATAAGTTGAAAATTTACAAAACTTACAAAACAATTTCAATTTAAAAAAAGTTACTATAGTTACATCAAGAACAAGAACAAAAGCAGCAAAGAAAGACTGCAACCATTGTCATCCACATCTTGGTGAATGTTCACTTCTTCATGGGGGTGTCATTTGATTGGCCGGGCTCTGAGCCCTTATTGCAGCAGCTACCTCACCCAGGCCCTCCCTGATGGCCTGTGCCATCACTTGCATGCCCTCCCTAATGGCCTGTACCGTCACTTGCACTCTCTCAGACATTCCCTCCCTCATTTCCCATGTCATTACTGCTATTTCTCTCGTAAGTACTTTTCCTCTTCACCCACTGCACTGACGCTGCCCACGAGTAATCGGGTAAGGTCATTGCTCTCCACACCCAATGCCACAACCTGAGCCACATCTGTTGCAAGCTGCGTCTCAGGAAAGCGTGTTTCCAATCTCCTTCTCCTCTGCCTGGGTCTGCCTCGCAGCACCACTCCAGCGGGAAGCGCGGGCTGGGACGGTGGGACCCTGGGTGTTCCAAATGGCAGCACTCAAGTGAAAGCCGTGGGCTGGGATAGTGGGGCCTTGGTCTTGCATCCGGCACCACTCCAGTGGGAGGCGTGGGCTGGGACGGTGGGGCAGTAGGTGCTAACTGCTGCATTACATCAGCAGCACCACTGGGACCCGCAACATCGCAATCTGTGAAACCATGGAAGATGGAACCAGAACCTATGGAAGTGGGAAGCGCAGGTTGCGATGGTGAGGCAGTGGGTGTAAACTGCTGCATTACACCAGCAGCACCACTGGGACCCGCAACGTCGGAATCTGTGAAACCATGGAAGGTGGAACCAGAACCTATGCAAGGGTTTGAAACACTGATGTCCATTAATGTGGGCTCATAAATATTAAGTTCTAGGTCTCCCCTGAAGACATTTCAGTCCACGCCTGCAGCCACCCTTGGTCTGGATCGTCTGCATCTGGTTCTTCTGGTTCTTCTTCTGGATCTTCAGGATCTTCAGGATTGGCATCTTCTTCTGCAAAATATATTAGAACAGTCAAATGGTTAGCAACACAGGAGGGGGCAGGATGGCTGGCATGAGTACTCTCACACATAGCAGGCCAGGTAGCAGGTTGATTTGAAGGGCCATGACGCATTTTCAGGACTTACCCTCTCCCTCGTGTGCGGGCCCAGCTTGTGCTGTACTGATCGCATTTCTTCATCTACTACTCATGATAGCAGCTACCCTCTGTTCCAAGGGTGTCAGTGGATGCAGATTTGGCATGCCTCCTCTTGTTCGAGTTCTTTCCCTTTTGTTGTGGGCCAATTTCTTCTGCAGAGATTAAAATATAACTTTTTACAGAATGCGTCTTTCTGCAGGGTGGGACTTATACAGATGGTCACATTTACAATTAAGATTCCATTAAAAAATGAAAATATTACTTTCACTAACTACTTGACCAAGGTTGTGCCACTTCTTTTTACACTGGCTTCCAGATCTCCTGGTGTGCACCACTGCGCAGTAATCTTCTGCAACTTGGTTCCAGCGTTTCTTCATTTCTTTAGGTTGCACTTTTATGCGACCTCTGTTGTTGGTATCCAACTCCTGCCATCTCTGCTCAATGACATTAACAAATGTCTCCACTTCCTCATGCAAGAAATTCTTTGTTCTTGGTGGATGTTGTTCCATTGCTGTATTGAATTGACACTCTTATTTTTCAAAGCATACAGTCCTTATTTTGCATGTACCTCTGCAGCACTTGTTCTGGAAGTTTAGCAGCAACAAACAGCACTCACTGATTTCTTCAACAGTGCTGCTAAAAGCACTCCTTCAGGCACAAAAAAATCACAAAAATTCACTCACAAGCCTTACCACAGCTCCACAAAAGCAAACAGCACTGTTCCTCATCGACCTTTAAAAATGGCCGAGTGCCAATGTTTGTCTCCCACTGCGCCTGCACGCACGCTCCAGTGCGCATGCGCAGGGCTGCCGGCACTAAATGCGCTGCTGTGAGCTAGCCCCCCCCCCCTACCAGCAGTTCTTCGGCGCCACGCCTTGGCCCCACCCCCCCCCCCCCCCACTGCTGGTATGCCGCGCCGACCTGGAACGGGCCCGAAAAACATCGCAGAATACGGAGGTAGGCATTAGGCGCGCTTTTTGTTCGACGAAACAGGCATGCCTCTCGTCGGTGCGCCGTTCTAAGGGAAGGCCGAAACTTGAGCCCATTGTCTTGAGGCTCCCTATTACCAGCTTGGCATTGTAATATATTTACTTCATGGGTTCTTTGCTTAAGAATTCATAGCAACACATTGCTATTAAGAACTAGTTGGTTTATTAGCAAAGGTTTAACAATTACACTACACATTACCAGTTCATCCACCAGGCTCACAACCACCTGCCTCATCATGGACCCCCTGAAGCCAACTGGCTGGGGTTTTATTGAGTCTAAGCCACTCCCAACTCAACAGCTCCACAACTCTTTTAAATTAACCAAATAAAGCCGAGTGCCCCCTTGTTAAATGGGCACAATGACTAGAATCCACAAATTACCAAATAAATGTTAAAGGAAACCTTGACAAATCAAATTAAAATTCTGTTCCCTGTTGTAATGATGCCTCCATTCCCTCCAGTGCCCAGCTCTCATGGAAGGCTGCAAGCTTACCAGTAGACACCACGTGCTCTATTTCCAGGGACACCCTGGCGCGCCAACAGCTCTACAAACCTGTGAGCATACTCAGGTGCACATTACAGGCCTCTTTATCAATCAAAAGGGATTCCACTCCTTCAGTGTCATATATAAAAAGAAACAATTGCATTTATATAGTGCCTTTCATGGCCTCAGGGCATTCCAAAGTGCTTTACAACCAATGAAGTACTTTTGAGATGTAGTCACTATTGTAATGCAGGAAATTGTTACAGCACATAACATGATGTGAATATTAATTAGAAAATAATGCTAGAAAAATAATAAATAGGGGCAAAAACTAGTTCAAGAAAAGTACTAGAGTTATTTTAAGTGAACTTAACTCATGGTGAAACTGGCAGAACTACCATCTCTCCAGGTCAGTTTTTAATCTGTTTCAGAACTGGCAAAAATAATTATTTTGTTCAAGTCAGAAGGCAAGCTGATTCCCAAAGTGTGGAACCCAGAAATTCAGGCCTTGCCATTTCTGAGCGCCTCAATGGTGAGGTCCGAGGACTCCCAAATATTGGGCCTCAGGTCTCATAATAATGGAGCCAGCACAGCATCAGAGCCCACCGTGAAGAGTAGTGGAAAATCTGGCTGCTGCCAGTGTAAGTGTAAGGTAAATGGGTTCGGGGTCTCGGGACTGGGGTTCAGGGGTCGTAGGGTACACAAAGCTAGGGATTGGGGGATTACGGATCTGGGATCGGTGGACCAGAATACGCGAGACTAGGGATCAGAGGTCGTGGAGCTGGGATTGGGGGGCTCAGTCGGAGATGAGCGAAAATCAGGGGTTGGGGTCATGAGATCAGATGTCGGGACTGGGAGCGGGGGAGATTGGGGATTGGGGCAGAGTAATGGGGAGATTGTGGGTCACGGCCAGGAGTGGGGAAGATCAGGGGTTGGGGCGGTGAGCAGCAGTGAGGGGGCAGGGGGCTGGCGCCATTCAGTTCCTTTAATGTGGGATCAGGATGGACACCCCTGCACCTCCCAGCTCCGTATTCAAGTACGTTACTTACTTTCTTGGTTGGCAGGCAATCCCTAGGACTATTTTCCGGCAGTGCAGCCAGCCAGAAAAGATCAAATATTACTTAAAAACATTTTGATTAATTGCACCATACCAAATCTTTTTTTTTCTGTCTTTTACTACTTTTCCTTGGGTCTTTAATGACATTTTATGTCATTATGCATGATAAAAATATTCCTTAATAAATCTATTTGGTTGCTGTGAATAAATTCAATGAGATTCTTCTAATGCAGTGCCAGTTTTTTGTTGGTGTCATGCCATATGTGCTGATTAGCAGAGAGATAAGAAGGTAATCTCTTCAAAGACCTTTCCTTCCAAAGTAAGAATTGCAATTAGAGTCGTGCCCCCTGCAGCATCATTTAACCAGGGCTGTGAACTTTAATTTCCTTTGAGGAAATGTACTGAAAGAGATTTGTGACCATGGAGAGGAAGACATTGCAAACTCATTGAAACAAACAAAGCTGTGTTTATTTGTAGACTGACAGTCATCAAAATTGGTTATTTTTCAATGCAAATGAGCACTTTTACTCCTAACGAGTGGCACTTCAAGGTTCAATTTAAGATGGCTCCCACGGAAAGCTTAAAGAAAATGTCAGTTGTTTTCAAGTGATAAATGGGCACAAAAAGAGAAATGCAATAGGGAGAGGCCCAAGTGCATCATTACTGAAATTGTGCTATCCTCTGTCTAAATGTAGAGAATTCCCATGTTTTCTTTTTTATCTGGGTGAATCTTGCTTATAGGGTGAGGGTGACTCTTGCTATAAAATGGAACATTTTTTTTGTCTTTGGCACCCCTCGTCAGCATCAATAATCCTCGATCAAGTGTTACTGAGGGCAAAGATATGTCTGTTTCCCACTACAAACGTGGCCAGTTCCAGTCTCTGGGCTAAAAATTAGTTTGCACCACCCACCACAAAAAAAGGTGTGGGGATCACAATATGAGATTAACCCATGCCCGTACAAATTAATGCAGGCAAACTTTGTACTGCCTGCTGATTAGAATGATTGTAGCATGCAGCCCAGTGCTGAATGTGCAGCTGAGTGGCTGTATGCTCACCAGGCGGTCCAAGTTCGTGCGAGGCTAGCACCAATTAAAGGTAGCCTGCACTTCTTAAAGCCAGCCTCCACCTCTTAAAGGGAAAGTGCATTCAAGCTGCAACAGGGATTCAACTGGCTTAGGAACAGAGTGTCAGCAGGAAAAAGTACAATTGCACAACAGGGGAAAGAGAGCATGCTCCAAGTTCTCGGATGCAGCACTGAAGGCATAGGTACAGGAGGTGGATAGGAGGAGAAAGAGGTCATGTTTCCACAGGGGGCCAGGAGGCCCTCCAGGCTAATGTGCAAAAAGCATTAGGAACAGATAGCCGCCGCGGCCAATGCCAGCAGTGTAGCCCTGAGGACCTGGGTGCAGTGCCGCAAGATATTCAATGACCTAACACGAGTGGCCAAGGTCAGTGAATTCATCTTCAACTGTAGACACTGCTCAATTCACCACACTCCCTTTACTCATCTGCCAAAAATCTCTAGCAATCGTGACTTAGACGTCACATTCATATAGCTTCACCTTACCCTCACACATTCATAGAAACATAGAAAATAGGTGCAGGAGCAGGCCATTCAGCCCTTCTAGCCTGCACCGCCATTCAATGAGTTCATGGCTGAACATGAAACTTCAGTACCCCCTTCCTGCTTTCTCGCCATAACCCTTGATCCCCCGAGTAGTAAGGACTTCATCTAACTCCCTTTTGAATATATTTAGTGAATTGGCCTCAACTACTTTCTGTGGTAGAGAATTCCACAGGTTCACCACTCTCTGGGTGAAGAAGTTTCTCCTCATCTCGGTCCTAAATGGCTTACCCCTTATCCTCAGACTGTGACCCCTGGTTCTGGACTTCCCCAACATTGGGAACATTCTTTCTGCATCTAACCTGTCTAAACCCGTCAGAATTTTAAACGTTTCTATGAGGTCCCCTCTCATTCTTCTGAACTCCAGTGAATACAAGCCCAATTGATCCAATCTTTCTTGATAGGTCAGTCCCGCCATCCCGGGAATCAGTCTGGTGAACCTTCGCTGCACTCCCTCAATAGCAAGAATGTCCTTCCTCAAGTTAGGAGACCAAAACTGTACACAATACTCCAGGTGTGGCCTCACCAAGGCCCTGTACAACTGTAGCAACACCTCCCTGCCCCTGTATTCAAATCCCCTCGCTATGAAGGCCAACATGCCATTTGCTTTCTTAACCGCCTGCTGTACCTGCATGCCAACCTTCAATGACTGATGTACCATGACACCCAGGTCTCGTTGCACCTTCCCTTTTCCTAATCTGTCACCATTCAGATAATAGTCTGTCTCTCTGTTTTTACCACCAAAGTGGATAACCTCACATTTATCCACATTATACTTCATCTGCCATGCATTTGCCCACTCACCTAACCTATCCAAGTCACTCTGCAGCCTAATAGCATCCTCCTCGCAGCTCACACTGCCACCCAACTTAGTATCATCCGCAAATTTGGAGATACTGCATTTAATCCCCTCGTCTAAATCATTAATGTACAATGTAAACAGCTGGGGCCCCAGCACAGAACCTTGCGGCACTCCACTAGTCACTGCCTGCCATTCTGAAAAGTACCCGTTTACTCCTACTCTTTGCTTCCTGTCTGACAACCAGTTCTCAATCCACGTCAGCACACTACCCCCAATCCCATGTGCTTTAACTTTGCACATTAAACTCTTGTGTGGGACCTTGTCGAAAGCCTTCTGAAAGTCCAAATATACCACATCAACTGGTTCTCCTTTGTCCACTTTACTGGAAACATCCTCAAAAAATTCCAGAAGATTTGTCAAGCATGATTTCCCTTTCACAAATCCATGCTGACTTGGACCTATCATGTCACCATTTTCCAGATGCACTGCTATGACATCCTTAATAATTGATTCCATCATTTTACCCACTACTGAGGTCAGGCTGACCGGTCTATAATTCCCTGTTTTCTCTCTCCCTCCTTTTTTAAAAAGTGGGGTTACATTGGCTACCCTCCACTCCATAGGAACTGATCCAGAGTCAATGGAATGTTGGAAAATGACTGTCAATGCATCCGCTATTTCCAAGGCCACCTCCTTAAGTACTCTAGGATGCAGGCCATCAGGCCCTGGGGATTTATCTGCCTTCAATCCCATCAATTTCCCCAACACAATTTCCCGACTAATAAAGATTTCCCTCAGTTCCTCTTCCTTACTAGACCCTCTGACCCCTTTTATATCCGGAAGGTTGTTTGTATCCTCCTTAGTGAATACCGAACCAAAGTACTTGTTCAATTGATCCGCCATTTCTTTGTTCCCCGTTATGACTTCCCCTGATTCTGACTGCAGGGGACCTACGTTTGTCTTCACCAACCTTTTTCTCTTTACATACCTATAGAAACTTTTGCAATCCGCCTTAATGTTCCCTGCAAGCTTCTTCTCGTACTCCATTTTCCCTGTCCTAATCAAACCCTTTGTCCTCCTCTGCTGAGTTCTAAATTTCTCCCAGTCCCCAGGTTCGCTGCTATTTCTGGCCAATTTGTATGCCACTTCCTTGGCTTTAATACTATCCCTGATTTCCCTAGATAGCCACGGTTGAGCCACCTTCCCCTTTTTATTTTTACGCCAGACAGGAATGTACAATTGTTGTACTTCATCCATGCGGTCTCTAAATGTCTGCCATTGCCCATCCACAGTCAACCCCCTAAGTATCATTCGCCAATCTATCCTAGCCAATTCACGCCTCATACCTTCAAAGTTACCCTTCTTTAAGTTCTGGACCATGGTCTCTGAAATTACTGTTTCATTCTCCATCCTAATGCAGAATTCCACCATATTATGGTCACTCTTCCCCAAGGGGCCTCGCACAATGAGATTGCTAATTAATCCTCTCTCATTACACAACACCCAGTCTAAGATGGCCTCCCCCCTAGTTGGTTCCTCAACATATTGGTCTAGAAAACCATCCCTTATGCACTCCAGGAAATCCTCCTCCACCGTATTGCTTCCAGTTTGGCTAGCCCAATCTATGTGCATATTAAAGTCACCCATTATAACTGCTACACCTTTATTGCATGCACCCCTAATTTCCTGTTTGATGCCCTCCCCAACATCCCTATTACTGTTTGGAGGTCTGTACACAACTCCTACTAACGTTTTTTGCCCTTTGGTGTTCTGCAGCTCTACCCATATAGATTCCACATCATCCAAGCTAATGTCTTTCCTAACTATTGCATTAATCTCCTCTTTAACCAGCAATGCTACCCCACCTCCTTTTCCTTTTATTCTATCCTTCCTGAATGTTGAATACCCCTGAATGTTGAGTTCCCAGCCCTGATCATCCTGGAGCCACGTCTCCGTAATCCCAATCACATCATATTTGTTAACATCTATTTGCACTGCTGTAAGCCTCACACCCACATCTCACAGTGTGTACACACTGCCAGCTATTCAAACTCGGCAGGCACATCACCCAAACACATTGCATCACATTCATTGACACACTTCCCTCTCTCTTGCAAGACATGGTGGCTCATAACCGCAGGCAGCAGGGGCTACCCGCAGGGAGCCTGCCGCACCTGCATAAACTTACCTTAATGGAGGAGCTGCTGGAGATGATTGGAGTGGCCATCGCTGAGTCCGTGGTGAGCAGCTCGGCCAAAACACTGCAAAATGACAAAATCCTCATACCTAATCCTCCTTCTCACATCCCACTTCCCCTTCATCTCACAATCTCTTCCAATTTACAAGCTGCAGATGGTGTAAGCGTGCGCCTCTTGCTTTCCCCCACTCCGCTCACCACAAGTCTACCCTTGTGCTTTTCACCTTTCAGACAGCCAAGAGCTCCAAGTTGGCCAGGCAGTGGTGGATGAGCAGGAACTGCAAGAGAAAGGCGGCAGTGATGCTGAAGACACAGCCCGTCACTCGATTTCACACTGCGCATACCTTAGAGGGTAGCTTAGAGGCGGGATCTGCAGGGGGTGAGTCAATGGGCACAAGGGGGCTGCAGCCAGGGCAGGGGGTTAGGGTAGCCTAGGTGTCAGCTCGTCGAAGTACAAGACAGCACATGAGTTCTGTTGCACAGGGCTTAGATGAGGACTTTGATGGGGCGGTCTACAGAGGGAACGCAGATAGATATGCACAATTAGAGGTTTGGTGCATTGGCAGGCCCGCAGAAAACCTGAATGTAATGTCAAGGAGCATGGAGATGTCCAGCACCAACCTTGGACAGGGCTTTGCGCCGAGCTTAGAGCCCATTCTTTCCAGCGTGGAAGTAGTGGGCAAATTCATTAGCGCATTTGTGGACCCAACTAAGATGCAACTGCTCCTGGCCGATGTCTCAGCTTCCATTGCAGCATAAGCAGAAGCCACCCAATATCTGAGTTCTGCAGTGGAAGTTCAGATCGAAGCCATGCAAACTCAGCTTGCTGCCATGCAAACACAAACTGCTGCCATCATCAGCTCAACTTCCTTGCCTGCTTCCCTTCACTCCCTTATAATTCAAAAATCTGTCTATCTCCACCTTAAATATATTCAATGACCAGCTTCCACAGCTCCCTGGGGCAGATAATTATACAGATTTACTACCCTTTGAAAGAAGAAATTTCTCCTCATCTCAGTTCTAAATGGGCGACCCCTTAATCTTAAACTATGCCCCCTAGTTCTAGATTCCCCCGAGTGGACGCATCCTCTCTGCATCTACGTTGTCAAGCCCCCTCAGTATCTAACATGTTTCAATAAGATCACCTCTCATTCTTCCAAACTCTAATGAGTAAAGGTCCAACCTGCTGAACCTTTCTTCATAAGTCAACCCCTTCATCTCAAGAATCAACCTAATGGAGCGTCGAGAGAGGCGGGAGTCAGCGAGAGGCAGCGGCCTATAAAGGCTCAGCAGTCGGGCAGTCCAGGGAGCGTCGAGAGAGGCGGGAGTCGGCTAGAGGCAGCGGCTTATAAAGGCTCAGCAGTCGGGCAGTCCGGGGAGTACGAGAGAGGCGGGAGTCAGCGAGGGGCAGCGGCCTATAAAGGCTCAGCAGTCGGGCAGTCCGGGGAGCGTCGAGAGAGGCGGGAGTCGGTGAGAGGCAGCGGCCTATAAAGGCTCAGCAGTCGGGCAGTCCGGGGAGCGTCGAGAGAGGCGGGAGTCGGTGAGAGGCAGCGGCCTATAAAGGCTCAGCAGTCGGGCAGTCCGGGGAGCGTCGAGAGAGGCGGGAGTCGGTGAGAGGCAGCGGCCTATAAAGGCTCAGCAGTCGGGCAGTCCGGGGAGCGCGAGAGAGGCGGGAGTCGGTGAGAGGCAGCGGCCTATAAAGGCTCAGCAGTCGGGCAGTTCGGGGAGTACGAGAGAGGTGGGAGTCGGTGAGAGGCAGCGGCCTATAAAGGCTCAGCAGTCGGGCAGTCCGGGGAGTACGAGAGAGGTGGGAGTCGGTGAGAGGCAGCGGCCTATAAAGGCTCAGCAGTCGGGCAGTCCGGGGAGCGCGAGAGAGGTGGGAGTCGGCGAGAGGCGGAGCTTGTACAGCTCCAGCTGGGAGAGAAGACAAAAAAAAAGTAGAAAGAAATCAAAAGGTGACGTCACAGCCAAGGGGGTAAGTGATTGGCTGGTGATCGGTGAGTAGCTTTTCTTTTTCTTTCTTTTTTATATCAGTCAGTAACTTTTAACATTGTTGTTGCCAATTTAAGTGTATCTAAGGGTTAAGTCATGGCAGGGGAGCTCGGTCACGTGATATGCTCCTCCTGTACCATGTGGGAACTCAGGGACACTTCCGGTGTCCCTGACGACTACATCCTGACAGACCACGTTGCGGAATTGGAGCTGAGGGTGGATTCACTCTGGAGCATCCACGATGCTGAGAATGACGTGCGTAGCACGTGTAGCGAGTTGGTCTTACCGCAGGAGAACGGTCCACAGCCAGCTAGGGAATGGAAGACCAGCAGGAAGAGTAGTGCAAGGAAGGTAGTGCAGGGGTCCCCTGTGGTCATCCACCTGCAAAACAGATACAATGCTTTGAGTACTGTTGAGGGGGATGACTCATCAGGGGAGGGCAGCAGCAGCCAAGTTCATGGCACCGTGGCTGGCTCTGTTGCACAGGAGGGCAGGAAAAAGAGTGGGAGAGCGATAGTGATAAGGGATTCAATTGTAAGGGGAATAGATAGGCGTTTCTGCGGCCGCAACCGAGACTCCAGGATGGTATGTTGTCTCCCTGGTGCAAGGGTCAAGGATGTCTAGGAGCGGGTGCAGGACATTCTATAAAGGGAGGGAGAACAGCCAGTTATTGTGGTGCACATTGGTACCAACGACATAGGTAAAAAAAATGGATGAGGTCCTACGAAACGAATTTAAGGAGCTAGGAGCTAAATTAAAAAGTAGGACCTCAAAAGTAGTAATCTCGGGATTGCTACCAGTGCCACATGATAGTCAGAGTAGGAATCGCAGGATGAATACGTGGCTTGAGCAGTGGTGCAGCAGGGAGGGATTCAAATTCCTGGGGCATTGGAACTGGTTCTGGGGGAGGTGGGACCAGTACAAACCGGACGGTCTGCACCTGGGCAGGACCGGAACCAATGTCCTCGGGGGAGTGTTTGTTCGTGCTGTTGGGGAGGAGTTAAACTAATATGGCAGGGGGATGGGAACCAATGCAGGGAGGCAGAGGGAAACAAAAAGGAGACAAAAGCAAAAGACAGAAAGGAGATGAGGAAAAGTGGAGGGCAGACAAACGCAAGGCAAAGAACAAAAAGGGCCACTGTACAGCAAAATTCTAAAGGGACAAAGAGTGTTAAAAAAACAAGCCTGAAGGCTTTTTGTCTTAATGCAAGGAGTATCCGTAATAAGGTGGATGAATTAACTGTGCAAATAGATGTTAACAAATATGATGTGATTGGGATGACAGAGACGTGGCTCCAGGATGATCAGGGCTGGGAACTCAACATCCAGGGGTATTCAACATTCAGGAAGGAAAGAATAAAAGGAAAAGGAGGTGGGGTAGCATTGGTGGTTAAGGAGGAGATTAATGCAATAGTTAGGAAGGACATTAGCTTGGATGATGTGGAATCTATATGGGTAGAGCTGCAGAACACCAAAGGGCAAAAAACGTTTGTGGGAGTTGTGTACAGACCTCCAAACAGTAGCAGTGATGTTGGGGAGGGCATCAAACAGGAAATGAGGGGTGCATGCAATAAAGGTGCAGCAGTTATAATGGGTGACTTTAATATGCACATAGATTGAGCAAACCAAACTGGAAGCAATACGGTGGAGGAGGATTTCCTGGAGTCCATAAGGGATGGTTTTCTAGACCAATATGTCGAGGAACCAACTAGGGGGGAGGCCATCTTAGACTGGGTGTTGTGTAATGAGAAAGGATTAATTAGCAATCTCGTTGTGCGAGGCCCCTTGGGGAAGAGTGACCATAATATGGTGGAATTCTGCATTAGGATAGAGAATGAAACAGTTAATTCAGAGACCATGATCCAGAACTTAAAGAAGGGTAACTTTGAAGGTATGAGGCGTGAATTGGCTAGGATAGATTGGCGCATGATACTTAAGGGGTTGACTGTGGATGGGCAATGGCAGACATTTAGAAACCGCATGGATGAACTACAACAATTGTACATTCCTGTCTGGCGTAAAAATAAAAAAGGTAAGGTGGCTCAACCGTGGCTATCAAGGGAAATCACGGATAGTATTAAAGCCAAGGAAGTGGCATACAAATTGGCCAGAAATAGCAGCGAACCTGGGGACTGGGAGAAATTTAGAACTCAGCAGAGGAGGACAAAGGGTTTGATTAGGGCAGGGAAAATGGAGTACGAGAAGAAGCTTGCAGGGAACATTAAGACGGATTGCAAAAGTTTCTATAGATATGTAAAGAGAAAAAGGTTAGTAAAGACAAACGTAGGTCCCCTGCAGTCAGAATCAGGGGAAGTCATAACGGGGAACAAAGAAATGGCAGACCAATTGAACAAGTACTTTGGTTCGGTATTCACTAAGGAGGACACAAACAACCTTCCAGATATAAAAGGGGTCAGAGGGTCTAGTAGGGTGGAGGAACTGAAGGAAATCCTTATTAGTCGGGAAATTGTGTTGGGGAAATTGATGGGATTGAAGGCCGATAAATCCCCAGGGCCTGATGGACTGCATCCCAGAGTACTTAAGGAGGTGGCCTTGGAAATAGTGGATGCATTGACAGTCATTTTCCAACATTCCATTGACTCTGGATCAGTTCCTATGGAGTGGAGGGTAGCCAATGTAACCCCACTTTTTAAAAAAGGAGAGAGAGAGAAAACAGGGAATTATAGACCGGTCAGCCTGACCTCAGTAGTGGGTAAAATGATGGAATCAATTATTAAGGATGTCATAGCAGCGCATTTGGAAAGAGGTGACATGATAGGTCCAAGTCAGCATGGATTTGTGAAAGGGAAATCATGCTTAACAAATCTTCTGGAATTTTTTGAGGATGTTTCCAGCAGAGTGGACAAGGAAGAACCAGTTGATGTGGTATATTTGGACTTTCAGAGGCTTTCGACAAGGTCCCACACAAGAGATTAATGTGCAAAGTTCAAGCACATGGGATTGGGGATAGTGTGCTGACATGGATTGAGAACTGGTTGTCAGACAGGAAACAAAGAGTAGGAGTAAATGGGTACTTTTCAGAATGGCAGGCAGTGACTAGTGGGGTACCGCAAGGTTCTGTGCTGGGGCCCCAGCTGTTTACACTGTACATTAATGATTTAGACGAGGGGATTAAATGTAGTATCTCCAAATTTGCGGATGACACTAAGTTGGGTGACAGTGTGAGCTGCGAGGAGGATGCTATGAGGCTGCAAAGCGACTTGGATAGGTTTGGTGAGTGGGCAAATGCATGGCAGATGATATATAATGTGGATAAATGTGAGGTTATCCACTTTGGTGGTAAAAACAGAGAGACAGACTATTATCTGAGTGGTGACAGATTAGGAAAAGGGGAGGTGCAAAGAGACCTGGGTGTCATGGTACATCAGTCATTGAAGGTTGGCATGCAGGTACAGCAGGCGGTTAAGAAAGCAAATGATATGTTGGCCTTCATAGCGAGGGGATTTGAGTACAGGGGCAGGGAGGTGTTGCTACAGTTGTACAGGGCCTTGGTGAGGCCACACCTGGAGTATTGTGTACAGTTTTGGTCTCCTAACTTGAGGAAGGACATTCTTGCTATTGAGGGAGTGCAGCGAAGGTTCACCAGACTGATTCCCAGGATGGCGGGACTGACCTATGAAGAAAGATTGGATCAACTGGGCTTGTATTCACTGGAGTTCAGAAGAATGAGAGGGGACCTCATAGAAACGTTTAAAATTCTGACGGGTTTAGACAGGTTAGATGCAGGAAGAATGTTCCCAATGTTGGGGAAGTCCAGAACCAGGGTTCACAGTCCAAGGATAAGGGGTAAGCCATTTAGGACCGAGATGAGGAGAAACTTCTTCACCCAGAGAGTGGTGAACCTGTGGAATTCTCTACCACAGAAAGTTGTTGAGGCCAATTCACTAAATATATTCAAAAAGGAGTTGGATGAAGTCCTTACTACTAGGGGGATCAAGGGGTATGGCGAGAAAGCAGGAATGGGGTACTGAAGTTGCATGTTCAGCCACGAACTCATTGAATGGCGGTACAGGCTAGAAGGGCCGTATGGCCTACTCCTGCACTTATTTTCTATGTTTCTATGTTTCTCTGAACTAACTCCAATGCAATTATATCCCTCCTTAAATAAAGAGACCAAAACTGTACACAGTACTCTCGATGTGGCCTCACCAATACCTTGTACAGTTGTAGCAGGGCTTCTCTGCTTTTATACTCTATCCCCCTTGCAATAAAGGTCAACATTCCATTTGCCTTCCTGATTACTTGCTGTACCTGCACACTAACTTTTTGTGTTTCATGCACAAGGACCCCCAGGTCCCTCTGTACGCAGCATTTTGTAATCTCTCTCCATTTAAATAATAATTTGTTTTTTTATTTTCCCTGCCAAAGTGGATAACCTCACACTTTCCTTCATGATACCCCATCTGCCAAATGTTTGCCCATTCACTTAGCCTGTCTATTTCCCTTTGCAAATTGTTTGTGTCCTCATCTCAACTTGCTTTCCCAACCGACAGAGTGTTGGTTGCTTCCTCCTTTCCTCTTCCTCCTCTTCTTCTTCCTTCTCATTGCCTTCCACAGCTATTCAACATATACGTGATGGCAAGGGCTGAGCCCTCATGCTAGCGAGGTTCTGGAACATGCAGCGGATTGCGATGAATCTCAAGATGCACTCTATTGAGTACTGCAGGGCTCCTCCAGAGTGGTCAAGGCAACGAAAGTGTTATTTAAGCATGTCAATAGCTTGCTCTATCAGATTCCATGTGGCAGCATGGCTTTCATTATATGCCCACATATGGTTGCGTTGCGCACCAGAGTAATAAGCCAGGTGGTCAATGGATAGTCCTTGTCGTCCAGTAGCCAGCCTCTGGTTTGTCGTGGTGGCGGTGAAGTGGATGGTACAGCAGACTGCAGAATGAAGGCATCATGACTGCTGCAAGGATACCAAGCATTGACTTATATGAATCATAGAATCATAGAAATTTACAGCACGGAAGGAGGCCATTTCGGCCCATCGTGTACATGCTGGATGACAAAGAGCTATCCAGCCTAATCCCACTTTCCAGCTCTTGGTCCATAGCCTTGTAAGTTACAGACTTCAGGCCCAAGTTTCGGGTGGAGTTGCTCCTAGTTTTTTGGAGTATGTTAGAAATTGTAATTCTCAGATATTAGTTTGCTCCAGTTCTAGATGGTTAGTTTAGGTTGGCTTTAGGTAAAGTACTTTTTTTTTCAAAAGGAGGTGTGTCCAGCCACTCAGGCCTGTTTTGCAAGTTTCGGCAGTGAAAACTTATTACAAACTAACTTAGGATGGAGTAAGAGTCCACTTTTGTAAGTTCTGAAAAACCTTACCTAGGGTTAAGTTTAGTGCAGGCACAGCCAGAGACAGCAGGTGGGAAGTATTAAACACAAAGGACACATCAACATCACAACACCGGGGTGTAAGGGAAGTTAGAGGATTTTCCATAAACACCTTCACAACAACATTAAAGAAGCAAAGTACATTTAAAGCACTAAGCACTAAACAAAGCAGTACATTTGAAGCACCAAGCACTAAACGAAGCACAAAAAGTAATAAGCAATTAATTAATAAAAAATAGAAGTCCTACCTTTATGTGAAGGGAAGGTGTCTCTGTCAATGTCTCTCTCTCTAGTGTGTCTCTCTCTCTCTCTGTATCTGACAGTGAGGAATGGGGGGGGGGGGCTGTGTGTGTGTGGGGGGGGTGGGAGAGGGTGTGTGTGTGGGGGGGTGGGAGGGGGTGTGTGTGTGGGGAGGTGGGAGGGTATGTGTGTGTGTGTGTGGGGGGGTGGGAGGGGCTGTGTGTGTGGGGGTGTGTGTGTGTGTGTGTGTGTGGGGGTGTGTGGTGTGGGGGGAGAGGGGAGGCTGGAAGGCGGCACCCCTGCTCTCTCCTCCGGCCCTTCGATCATTTCAAGTGCCCCCCAACCCACGCTCCTCCATCCCTTGCCACGCTCCCCCCTCCATCCCTGTTGCCACGCTCCCCCCCTCCCCACACCGGTTGCCACGCTCCCCCCTTCCCCACCCTGGTACCCACGCTCCCCTTCCATCCCTCGGCACGCTCCCCGTTCCATCCCTTGCCACGCTCCCCCCCCTTCTCACCTCGGTACTCACGCTCCCCCGAGCTGCTCTCCTGCCCCCAGTACCCACGCTCCCCCCCCACCCCCCCACCCCCCCACCCCCGGTACCCACGCTCCCCGCCCCCCTGCAGGCTCCGATCGGCTTGCTCCTCCCCAGGGAGACTACGCTGTGCCACAACACGCTCCAGGAGGACCGGAGAATTGCTGCAGAATATTCCGGCGCACCTTCGAGCCCAGGCAGGTCACGTAAGTCTCAGAGTTGCGCCGTTTTTACCAGATGCCGAAACTTGGGCCCTTCAAGTGTACATCAAAGTACTTTTTAAAAGTGGTAAGGGATTCTGCCCCCTAGTTGTTGACCCCTTTGCTAAGGGAAATAGGTCCTTCCTATCCACTCCATCTTGGCTCCTCATAATTTTATACACATCAATAAGGTTTCCTCTCAGCATCCTCTGTTCCAAAGAAAATAAACACAGCCTATCCAATCTTTGCTCACAGCTAAAATTCTACAGTCCAGGCAACATCCTCATAAATCTCCTCTGTAAACTCTCTAGTGCAATCACATCTTTCCTGTAATGTAGTGACCCGAACTGCACGCAGTACTCTAGCTGTGGTCTAACCAGTGATCTATAGGGTTCAAGCATAATCGACCTGCTCTTGTATTCTATGCCTCAGCTAAAAAAAGCAAGTATTCTGTATGCCTCCTTAACCACCTTATCTACCTGGCCTGCTACCTTCCGGGATCTGTGGACATGCACTCCAAGGTCTCTTTGTTCCTGAGTGTCCTACCATTTAATGTGTATTCGCTTGCCTTATTAGCCCACCCCAAATGCATTACCTCACACTTCTCCAGATGGAATTCCGTTTGCCACTGTTCTGCACACCTGACCAATTCATTGATATCTTCCTGCAGTCTGCAGCTTTCTTCTTCATTATCAACCTCACAGCCAATTTTTGTACCGTCTGCAAACTTCTTAATCATACTCCCTATGTTCCAAGTCGAAATCATTGATATATACCACAAAAAGCAAGGGACCTAGTACTGAGCCCTGTGGAACCCCATTAGCAATAGCCTTCCAGTCACAAAAACACCCATCAACCATTACCCTCTGCTTCCCGCCTCTGAACCAATATTGGATCCAACTTGCCATTTTACCTTGGACCCTATCGGCTTTTACTTTTGTGACCAGTCTGCCATATGGGACCTTATCAAAAGCCTTGCTAAAATCCATATACAATATGTGAAATGCCCTACCCTCAATGACCCTCCTTATCACTGTTACGCTCATAATAAAGTGATACAAATGAGTACTGTACGCAATGAGCAAGTATGACCTTAGCTCCTTTAATTAAACTCGAGTGTTGGTACAGCATGGGAGGCCGGCTTATATACAGTGCTTCCAAGGGATGCTGGGATCCCTTGGGACTCCAATAGGTAAGTCCTCTGGTGGTGGTATGATACAGGTTGCCAAGGGTTACATACATAACAGTTACCTCCTCAAAAAATTCAATTAAGTCAGTCAGACATGACCCTCCCTTAACAAATCTATACTGACTGTGCTAGATTAATCCGTGTCTTTCTAAATGAAGATTTATCCTGTCCCTCAGAATTTTCTCCAATAATTTTCCCAATACCGAGATAAGGCTGACAGGCCTGTAATTACTCGGTCTATCCTTTTCTCCCTTTTTAAACAAAGGTACAATATGTTCTCCAGTATTCCGGCACCATACCTGTAGCCAGAGAGGATTAGAAAATAATGGTCAGAGCCTCTGCTATTTCTTCATTTGCTTATCTTAACAGCCTGCGATACATTTCATCCGGGCGTGGGAACTTATCCACTTTCAAGCTGCTAAACCCTTTAATACTTCCTCTCACACTATATTTATTTCATCTAATATTTCACACTCCTCCTCCCTGATTGCAATGTCTGCATCGCCCCTCTCTTTTGTGAGAACAGACGCAAAGTATTCATTAAGAACCATACCCATTTCTTGTAAGCATCAGCTCCCCAAGGATTGTTGGATATCTGGACATTGTGTTTTAATATTTCTCACTGCAGAAAAAGCTGGCAGCCTGTTGTGGGAGGGGCCCAGGTACTTTTACATATTGTACTCAAAATCCACATCTGATGGGCAGGAGTGGTCTGGGACTTTACAATGGCTAGGATAAGACAACTCATTACAGGTAATGGGCAAAGATGGCGGGTCCATTGTTAAGCAATGTGAACTGGTCAGTGATCAGAGCCATTACCTGGAATGAGATAACCCTGAGAGGCGGGAAAGCAGAACAATAGAAAGCCATTAAACCCCAGACCGGTTGGAAGCGAAACCCCATCACTAGCCATCAGTGGAATACACATGGGCTACTCAGATAGAAGCCTCGAAACAAGGAAAACTTTATTGGGCCAGAAGATGCAAACAAACAAACAGGATCCTCGAAACAAGAAAAAAAACAAGAAAAGAAAAGGCAAACAGACTTTGGATATAAAAGGTGGCCGCTTGGCCATAGCTCTCTCCCTTTGCTCTCGCTTGCTTCACCTCTACAAGGACCGAGCACTCCGTCTGGGATGGAGAGAAGAAACCATCGACAGTACGGAACCAGAAGAGACACGCTTTCACCAGGAGAAGCAGCGAGTAAGCCAACGAATCAGTGAGCCTCATTCCTGCCCACGCATCTTTAAGATCACAGCCACTGTGTGAGGAGGTGTCGTGTGTTCTCCCAACCAAGCCTTAGAAGGGTTTTAGTGGGGAGGTTTTGCTGCGAGGACCACTGAGGTACACCCAGCCAGTCGGTACAGATTCGGAGGTACACTGTGGTTCCGAGCAGAGGGTTTAGACGTTGGGTACTTCGCGGTTTAGACACGCCAGGGTATTGGATTATACTACATTGTCACTGTAGTTTTGCTGTGTTGAGGAAGCTTTAATAAAGCATTGACGGTTGAGACTGAGGTATTTGTCCATGACTCATTCATCTGTTCAGTACAGTAATCACTCCCAGGTCTAGAACTATTGTAACATGGGGGTGCGTCAAAACCATCTAAGAGAAACCACGTACATTCTTCCACCTTCACACAGATTTCCTTTAAGGTCTCAAATAGGCCCTAATGTTTCTTTATTGATCATCTTGCTCCTAATGGGATTTCCTTGATTTTACTTGCCAAAATGTTTTCATGCTCTCTCTTTGCTTTCCTAATTTTCTTTTTAATTTCACCCCTGCACATTCTATACTCCTCTCGGATTTCTGCAGTATTGAGCCCTGGGTATCTGTCATAAGTCTCCCTTTTTTTTTCATTATCCTACCCTATATGCCCTTTGACATACAGGGGACTCTAGATTTGTTAGTCCCACCCTTTTTCTTTAAGGAAAATACTTGCTCTGAACCCTCGGGATCTCCTCCTTGTATCCCTCCCACTGCTCTGACACTGATTTACCTTCCAACAGCTGTTTCCAGTCCACCTTGGCTAAGTCACATCTCAACTTAATAAAATTAGCTTTCCCCCAATTGAGAACTTTTATTCCTGGTCTATCTTTGTCCTTTTCCATAACTACCCTAAATGAATTATGATCACTAGTACCAAAATGCTCTCCCATTGATACCCCTTCCACCTGCCCAGCTAGATTTCCTCAAACTTAGTCTGCCCCCTCCCTTGTTGGGCTTGCTTCGTACTGGCTAAAAACATTCTCCTGAATGTATTTTAGGAACTCTGCACCCTCTATACTTTTCACACTAATTCCACCCCAGTTAATATTAGGGTAGTTGAAATCCCTTACTATTATTGCCCTATAGTTTTTGCACTTCTCAGAATTTTGCCTACATATTTGCTCTTCTATCTCCCTCAGACTGTTTAGGAGTCTATAGTACACTCCCTGTATTGTGATCACCCCTTTTTGTTCTACAATTCAACCCATATGGCCTCATTTGACGATCCTTCAAACATAGCATCTCTCTTCACAGCTGTAATTGTTTTTTTAATTCATACTGCAACACTCCCCTCCTTTTTTACTCCCCTCTCTATCCCATCTGAAAACTCTGTAATCAGGAATGTTGAGCTGCCATACCTGCCCTTCTTTCAGCCATGTCTTAGTAATAGCTATAATACCATACTCTCAAGTCACGATCTGTGCCCTCAGCTCATTTGCATTCCCTAGACTCTTTGCTTTGAAGTATAAACTATTTAATACTTCCAAATTTCCTTGTTGTCTATTTTCTGTGTGTTTCAACTGCTGTCCCAAATTCACTTTCATATGACATCTGGTTGTTGACCCGCTCTCCCCAGAATGCCCTGCAGCCTCTCGGTGACATCCTTGAACCTGGCACCATGGAGGCAACATACCATCCTGGAGCCACGTCTGCGGCTGCAGAAACGCCTGTTTGCTCCCCTAACTATCTAATCCCCTACCACTATTGCTCTTCCACCCTTCTTCCTCTCTGTGCAGCTGAGCCTCATGTGATACCGTGGACTTGGCTCTGGCTTCACTCCCCAGAGGAACTATCGCTCCCACCAGTAGTCAGAACAGAATGCTGGTTGGAGAGCGAGATGCATTCAGCAGACTCCTGCAGTATTAACCTGGTTCTCCTCTTCTGTCTAGCGGTCACCCATTCCCTCTCTTCCTGCACACTCTTAAGCTGCCAGGAGACCACCTCCTGAAACGTGCTATCCATGAAGTTCTCAGCCTTGCAGTGACTCCAGCTTTTAAGTTTTAAGTATATTTCTGTTAAGTTAGTTCTTAGTTTATTAAATAGAGACACGGCAGGGCTGCTCAGTCCCATGGAATGCACATCATGTGCCAGGTGGGAAGTCCGGGCTGCTTATCGTGGCCTGGACGACCATGTGTGCGGGAATTCACACCAGTTACAGCAGTTTGAGATCCATTGTCGCTGCTCCACCTTCTCTCTGGTTCAGCTGCCGCTCCCACACATGTCCACCTTTTCTGGTGTCGGGCCTCTTCTGCCACGCTCCTTTACTCGCCGCTCTGCCTTCTCTGGTCCCGCTGCTGCTCCACACAGGTCCATCTCCTCCGGAGTGATATGTGTGCAGTCAATGGCACTCTTCACCATGGGGAAGCCTGCTATCCTGGCAAAGGTGCGTGCTTACTCTGCTGCTGCTCTCTTGCAAGTGAGAATGAAATGTCGTCTCCTCTCTTTGCTTACAGGGCTTCAGTGACCTCCTTTATGGAATGGTGACCTTGAACTGAGTTGTTGCCAAAGTCACCTCATCCAGCCTCGCGGAGCCCGACGTCTAGAAATTCATGGCCACGCTCACCTGCACAGCCATTGGCAATGACGTCCTCGCCTTGTTCTGAAGCTGCAGGTCTGCCTGCAATATGTAGCAGATTTCAGTGAGCAACTCCTTAGTGAAGTGGAGACGTCGCATATACTGCTCCTCGCTGAGGTGGAGGTAGGAGAATTGCTCCCTGAAGACCCTAGATGGATATGGCCTCCTGCTGAGAGCTCTACTCCCACTCCTCCTCCACTCTTTTCAAGCAGCTTGCCCTCCTCTGTGTCTCCTCTGCTCATTCTCCCTGACATACTGCAGGCCAAGGAGGCTACAAACTACTTCGCCCATGTTTGGGAGCAAATTGTCTGAGCAGAAGTTTTTAAGTAACCTGCCACAACACTGCCGGGACACCTCAGCAACTTCAAAAAAGACCAAACCAAAAAACATCTCTACAAACTTACCAAGAGCCAGTAGAAAACAATCAGCAATTAACCTGAAAGCAGGTGATGATCCCTTTAAATGGCGCTGTTGGGGAGTCCTTCATGCTGCTGAATGCATGTTCGCTATGCAAGGTTATGAGAGGGCATTAGCTCCAGCATTGAGGTCGAAATGGCAGCGCTAGCGTCAAATCAACGTTCTACGCTGATTGACGTCACGATCTGCGTAGTCTGCATACTTTCGGCGCGAGCTCCTAGCACGCATGGTCCCAGTGCCCGCGCTATTGACCTACTCAAAATGCCGTCTGACACCGCCTGCACCAGAAGTGTGCACACACTCCTCGGACACCATTTTGGACACGAATCGGCACCTGTAGCTTCGAGAAACCTACACTGCGGAGCCGAATTTAGTGTCATCGGTGTTTTGAATTTGTTTTGTTACCTTTCTTTTAATTGCACTGGCATCTCTTTCTTTCTCTCTTTCTCTTAATCTTAAGCTCAATCTTAATCTCAATTAGACATAGAGAGAGTTGCGTAAGGTTAAAACCAACTTTTCTTCATCACAGGTGTGGCTTCATCCAGGTTGGTCCACACTGCACATATCAAATAAATGGACTGCAGATGGGTCGATCTGGCTAGGAAGTTTTTTTATGATAAGGACCAAAAATCCCAACATTTAAGAATATTACCTAAACTTGAATCTGTTCTCCAGCAAACATCTTTGCAATCATATTTACTGATACCAAAGGATTCCTGTTTATGTGCCTTGTCTATATTCAAGATTGTTTTTATCCAGTCCTCCAATCCTTACTCAATTTGTGGAGCAGTCCTTCCAGGATTTCCTCTTTAAAGTTAACCTTTTTGTAGTGTATGAAACGATACAATGAATTGCGTACTGTGAGCCAGTGACTAGGTGTAACCTGGTCAGTCTTTAATGGCCTCCAGAAGTGAAGATGCAAAGGTGAAGTTCAGGTTATATACTGGGCCCAGCACGAGTGTACCTATGACCTTAGTACCGCCAACGGTAGTGCCCCCTGTTGGTGGGCAGACCTTATGTGCATACATTACATCATCCCCCCCCTCCAGTTCTTGGCACAAGTCCATATTACAAGTTCAGACATTCCGGACCCCTTTGCTCCCTGGTTGACAATATCAGTATAATCCCAGTGCTTTCTGAGTCTCTCACGGCTTGCGGCTGGGCGTTGACCACAATGGGTTATTCTGATGGCTGGACGTGAGTTGGTTGGTCGTCTAAGCTCGCGGTGTCTTCTTCCAACTGTTCCAGTTCATCAGTGTGTCTTAGCTTGATTTGATCAATGTGTTTCCTGCACATCTGCCCATTCTTGAGCTGAACCATATACACCCGGTTACCCTCCTTATCCGTAACATTGCCCAGGAGCCACTTGGGCCCTTGACCATGGTTAAGTACATACACTGGGTCATTTATAGATATGTCGTGTGACACTGTGGTGAGGTTGTGATCATCCTTGTGACGGCTGTATGGTTTGGTTTCATCACCCATTTCCTTGGGGATGGTCAACCAGTCCCCGATAAGAACAGAACGTTTTACAACCGATAGGGTCGGATCCTGGCTGGTCCAGGTCTTAACTTGTTGAGCAGTGACAGGCGACCCTTCACTTTCAAAGGCATCCATGACCATGAGTAGCTCTGCGGGCATTGGCGTTTCCACTTCCGGTGTGGGCAACGGCAACCGGCTCAATGCATCAGTGCAGTTGTCGGTGCCTGGTCTATGGCAAATTACATAATCATAGGCAGATAATGTCAGCGCCCACCTTTGGATGCGCGACTACGCATTGGTATTGATACCTTTATGTTCCAAGAACAATGATATTAGCGATTTATGATCAGTTTCCAGCTCAAAGTGAAGCCCAAACAGGTACTCGTGCATTTTTCTCTACCATGCCGTAGGCTCTTTCCGCCTTGGACAGGCTTCGAGATGTGTATGCAACTGGTTGTAGTTTGCCTGAGTCATTGGCTTGCTGGTCTACGCAGCCGACCCCATAGGACGCCGCATAACAGGTCAAACTAGATGCTTGCATGGGTCATACAGTACCATAGCTTGTGGGAACACAACAGATTTCTAGCCTTCTCAAAGGCTCTGTCTTGAAGTTCATCACACACCCAGTCATCTCCTTTCCTGAGCAGCTTGTGCAAAGGCTCTAATACTATGCTCAATTTGGGTGAGAAGTTACCGAAGTAGTTGAGAAGACCCAGCTCTGTCACATTCTGGGGCCTGGGCGCATTTTTGATGGCCTCTGTTTTCACGTCTGTAGGCCTGATTCCGTCTGCAGCAATCTTTCATTCAAGGAATTCGACCTCTGGTGCCATGAAAATGCACATCGAACGTTTCAGCCTGAGTCCCACTTTGTCCAGACGAAGTAGAACCTTCCAGATTGTGCAGGTGCTCGGCGGTGTTACGGCCTGTGACTAGGATGTCGTCTTGGAATACCACGATCCTGGGGACGGATTTCAATAGGCTCTCCATGTTAGTCTGAAATATGGCTGCCGCCGAACGAGTGCCAAAAGGGCACCTGTTGTAAATAAACAGTCCTTTGTGCGTGTTGATGCACGTAGGTTTCTTTGATGATGCAACCAGATCCAATTTGGTGAACGATTTTCCCCCGTCTAGCGTTGCAGACAGATCATCAGCTTTCGGTAGCGGGTACTGATCTTGTTTCGAAACTTGGTTGATCGTGTACTTGTAGTCTCCACAAATCCTGACCGTGCCGTCGCTCTTTAACACCGGAACAATGGGGCTGGCCCATTCATTAAATTCGACCAGTGAGATGACCCCCTTGCATTGTAGCCTGTGCAATTACTAGCTCGACCTTTTCTCTCATCATGTGCGAGACCGCCCTGGCTTTATGATGGATGGGCCTTGCGTCTGGGCCGAGGTGAATCTGCACCGTGGCTCCCTTGAAGCTGCCAATTCCCAGTTCAAACAGTGAGGGAAATTTGCTCAGCACTTGAGCACACAAATCATCATGATAATAATGATAAAACTTTGATATCGTACCATTTTCATTTTATTTTCTCGAACCAACTCCTGCCGAATAACGATCGGCCGTTGCCCGGGATAATCCACAATGGCAGATCATGAACCACTCCCTCGTATGACACTCTTACTGCTGCACTACCGATCACTGGTATGAGCTCTTTGGTGTAGGTACGCAACTTCGCATTTATCGGACTCAGCTTAGGTCTCTCTGCCTTGGTCTCCCACAGTTTTTCGAAAGTCCTCTGGCTCATTATCGATTAACTCGCACCCGAGTCTAATTCCATGGATACCGGCACACCGTTTAATTTTACCTCCATCATTATCAGTTGGCTCTTTGTTAGGAACGCACGTACGCTATACACTTCCTCCTCGGAGCTCTCAAATGCCTCAGGCTGCATTGTTAGATCCACGCTAAATTGATCATCATCCATGTGGTGTGTCGCAGCTCGCTTGCTCTGCTATGAGCACGTCTGCTGAAGATGCCCCGTCATCGCACACCCTCTGCATACATACTGCCTGAAGCGGCTCTGATGGGGTCGGTGATTGCCCCCGCAACGCCAACACGTTGAGCTCGGATTTGCTCCCGATGGCAGGCTTTGAGCGGCTCCCGTTCTCGCATACGCAGTCGAGTAGGCCCTCGATGGCGAACTTTGAACAGCTCCCGGTCTTGCAGACGCAGTTGAATAGGCCCTGCCATGTGCAGCTCTGTCAGCCGACGACACAATTTTGTACACAGTACTTGCCATGGAGTTCCAGTTTTGTCGCGATATCTGCTTTGTGCTTTTCTGCATGGACATGCAAGCCTGGGCGATGGTGATGACCTTGTTGAGGTCCGGCATCTCCGCAGCCAGCAGCTTACTTAAAATCACCTCGTGGTTGACCCGATCACAGTAGCATGTCTTCCAATGCAGGCTCAAATTCGCAAGGCCCTGCAAGATGTCTCAGATCGGCAACAAATGTCGCTACGTCCTGGCCTTCTGGACGAACGTACGTATAGAAGTGATATCTGGATATGAGGGTGGGTTTAAGCTGTATTTGAACTAGAGCACACAGTTCTTTGTAATCCTTTTCTGTAGGAAGAGTGGGTGAGAGCAGATTCTTGACGAGTGCATAGATCGTGGGGCCACAGACGGTGAGAAGAACTGCCCTGCGCTTCTCTGCATCTTTGTCTTTGTTTAGGTCATTTGCCATGAAATACTAGTCAAGACGATCCGTGAAATCTCCCCAATCCTCTCCCTCATTGAATCTCTTGAGAATTCCAACCATACTTGATCGTGCTGTGCTCGTCATACTTTTGCGTGGGTTTGTATTTGCCTCATCGCCAGTTGTAGTGTATGAAATGAAACAATGAACTCCGTACTTGAGCCAGTGACTAGGTGTAACCTGGTCAGCCTTTAATGACCTCCAGAAGTAAAGATACAAAGGTGAAGTTCAGGTTATATACTGGACCCAACAGGAATGTACCTATGACCCTAAGACCTCCGACGGTAGTTGATGGGCAGACCTTATGTAACATACATTACACTTTTCGCTGATATTTTTGTTTATGTTCCCTCTCAGCTACACAGAAATAAAAGTTAAACTGTGTCTGGCCACTCCAAATAAGCAAGCAATACAAAAATTCAAATGTAAAGTTTTGGTTATCATACAAACAAAACATAAAATATGTACAATGTAAAGCTTCTTCCAGTCTACATGCTATATGCCTGAACGTCAAAATGTCCAGCACATTATGGTGTGACTTCCATTAACTGCACTAAGTATTTTTGTACGTACATGAGTTATGGCAGACAGTTAGAATATGGGTTGAAATTGTGATTTCTACCACAGTGAGTTTATGATTTCATCTTAAGCTCCTTTGGAGGGGCTGAAATCTTCCCACAGGAATATCTGGAACACTTGAAAGCAAGTCACCTGGCTTGTCCTTGTAGTCCTTGACCTGTTTCTTCAGGTGGGGATTGCTATACAGCACAGAGAGAGCTGTGGAGGAAAATCATCACTTCAATGGACCTCCCTGATGGCTCGTTGAACAAATGTACCATGTCATGCGATTCATAAATCCCAGGTTCGGTAATTGGTCTGTGTTTGTTATCTGACCTCAGATGAAGCAGAGTGGTAATGCTAGAATAAGCCTCCCAAGGAAAAAAATCAAACATTCCCAATCATTATTGATTGCCCCCTGCTAGAAAACCATGCCTGTGGGGAGTCACATGAAGACTGGCTGTGATCCACACCGCATAGGAACATAAAAACAGAAGTTGCTTGAGGCTATTCCACAACTCAATTAGATCATGGCAGATCTGTATCATAACTCTAACTATCCTCCTAGGTTCCATATCCCTTGCTTAACAAAAATCTATCAATCTCAATTTTGAAATTTTCAATTGACTGAGCCGCAACAGCTTTTTGGGATGAGTTCCAGATTTCCAAATCCTTGTGTGAAGAAGTGCTTCCTGACATCACCCTTGATTGGCCTAGTTCTAACTTTAATGTTATGCCTCTTGTTCTGGACTCCCACACCAGAGGAAATTGTCTCTCTCTATCTCCCCTAACAAATCACTTAATTACCTTAAACACCTCCATTTGATCACACCTTAATTTTCTATACTCAAGTGAATGCAAGCCTAGTCTATGCTACCTGTCCTCATAATTTAACACTTTTAGCCCAGATATCGATGGGCTCAATTTTCCCCCAGTGATTTGCGCTGTTTTTTTTTGAGCAGGCTGCTTTTTTTGGCCTAAGTTAAAAATCCACAGTTTGCACCAGCGTAACTCAGTTAATTACGATTTTTTTTAAGTTAAGTTATTTTTTCAGCCAAAGGGGGCGTAACCTGTCACCCGTGCCAATTCTGGCCATTTAGGCACGTTTGATCAGCTGAGAGTTACTCCAGTTCTGCTTAGGCCAGCGTATGTGGCCTCTGCAGAAAAACCTTCTGGAGAGTTAAAGAAATCGGCGCAGGTAAGGAGATCAGCGCAGGTAAGTGCAGCAGATGCCCAGACAGCAACAGTAGGAAAGGTAAGAGAGAGGGAGAGAGAGAGAGAAGTGGGGGGTGGAAGGGGGTGTCGGGGGGGGGGGAGCCTTTCGGGTGTAGTTAGGTGTGGGGACTGGGAGGGAGGAGGCCATTCAGTCTGGGATAGGGGCGGGATAGCAGACTGGCAAGCCCTTCGGCCTGGGCTAGGAGTGGGGAGCGGGACCGGTAATGCACTCGGGGCCAGGGTCAGGTGGGGGATCGGACTGGCAAGGCACTTGGCCAGGGCTAGGAGCAGGGAGTGGGACCGGTAAGGCACGCAAGGCTGCGGGGGGCGGGGGGGAGATCGGACCAGCAAGGGGCAAGGCACTCGGGGCTGATGGGGGGAGGGCGGGGGTGTGGGGACCTGGACCGGCAAGGCACTTGAGTTGGGGGGGAGGGGGAAGCACGGGATCGGCAAGGCACTCGGTGCTGCGGGGTGGGGGAGCTGGAGCTGGGGATCGGCACAGGCAAGGGGCTCGGGGCGGGTTAGGGAAGCAGACCGGCAAGCCCTTTGGCCATGGCTAGGGGCGCGGAGTGGGACCGGCTTTAATAATTGGAGGTAAGTTGCTGTAATATATTTTAATATGTTTTTAAGTTGATGCAATGATTTTTAATGTGTTGCGAGCTGGCTGTATGTTTCACTTTGCAGCCTCAGCTCGCAGTGTGCCCCTGGTTACCGTAACAACCCGATCTTTTTGGCCCAGGTCAAGGCTCCACCCCCAAAACTAAAGGACAGGCTCGGCCATGCCAAAATGAGGAACTCCAACGGGGAAACTTAGAAGTTTTTTTTTGGTGTACTTGGGCTCCCAAAAAATGGGCATAACGCTACGCCAAAAAAATGCTTTGGGGAAAATTGAGCCCATCATTCTGGTGAATCTGAGTTGCACCCCATCCAAGGCCAATATATCCCAGAACTGAATGCAATATTCTAAATGGGATCTAACCAAAGCTTTATATATCTGTAACATAACTTCCACCCCTTTGTATTCTCTTGAGATAAGGGTTTAGAATCTGGAACTCATCCGGAAAGCTTTTGAGGCTCGGTGAATTGAAAATTTTGCATCAAGTCCCGCTCATCCATCACCCCTGTGCTCGCTGACCTACATTAGCTTCCGGTTAAGCAATACCTTGATTTCAAAATTCTCATCCTTGTTTTAAAATTCCCCCATGGCCTCCCCCCTCCCTATTTCTGTAATCTCCTTAAGCCCCACAACCTCCCACCTGCCCCCAAAGAAATCTGCACTCCTCTAGTTCTGCCCTCTTGAGCATCCCTGATTATAATCGCTCAACCTTCTATTGCCTAGGCCCTAAGCTCTGGAATTCCTTGCTTAAACCTCTCCATCTCTCTCCCTCTCTTTCTTTCTTTAAGATGCTCCTTAAAACCTATCTCTTTGACCAAGCTTTTGTTACCTGCCCTCCTTATCTGGCTCGATGTAAAGTTTTTTTTGTCTCATTATACTACTGGGAGCACCTTGGAACGTATTACTACGTGAACGGTGCTATATTACTACAAGTTGTTGTTGTTGTTCCATTTGCCTTTTAAATTATTTTTTGTACTTGTCCATGAGCTTTTAGTGATTTTTGTACTTGGAATCCTAAATCTGTACTTGGTCCTCTATTTCCCACTGCTTCCTCCCACAGCCACCAGATAAATTGCCTGCTGATACTCAGTGAGAAGAATGGCCACTTGCATGTGGTGCTGACGAGCTGCTGTACAACTTTAGTCAATATCAGTCGCAGCCTACAGAGCTGAATTGTGAATGGAGAGAAAAGGGGGGTGGGAGGTGTTAATAATTTTATATACAAATGTGAGTTTTCTGGGTTAGAAACATAATTTTCAAGGTGTACAAGCAAACACATTGAAATACAAGAGACATTTTAAAGAGCAGTAAAAACATTTCTAAAACCTTTATTGTGGACCATGTACTGGAACATACTTTTCAATTCAAGTAATACCTGGAGTTCTCGGTTCATTACTTTATAAACAGCCGTTTTCTAAGTCCAAATCGAAGTAAAATTTTGCTCAGAGTATGGAATTTTTGCTACAAGAGCAATTTCAAAGCTGGCTGGACTGAGATCCACATTCACCTCAATCTACTGGCTGGCAGCTGCATCATAATTCATCTACAAATTCACTGATTGCGAGTTGCTCTGCCACACAATTGTCGTCAAAACACTTAAATGACAAAATATATGCCTCAGACCCTCGAGGAGTAAAGGTCATCTCAAAACTTTGGAGCACATGCAAACCAATTCAATCCTAATCCTAAAGCCTTAAGACAACTGGTGACCCAATATCATTTAGCATTCGAAAAAAAAGAAAAGTTGGATTAATGCTATTTCATTGTAAACTCTAACTGTGAGCTTGATTTCTTCTTTCTCTGTCACTGCAGTGATTTTTAAGTGTTTGTTTTTAAAAGTTATTTTTGTTTTTACGAAGCTAAGGAATGTGTGCTGGGACCGGGTAGTTGCAGCTAGATTTCTGCCTTTTCATAGTAAATGGGTAGGCCATCGTCATCATCATAGACAGTCCCTCGAAATCGAGCTAGACTTGCTTCCACTCTAAAAGTGAGTTCTCAGATGACTGTACAGTTCAATATGAGAATTACACTCTCTGTCACAGGTGGGACAGACAGTCATTGAAGGAAACGGTGGGTGGGGAGTCTGGTTTTCCACACGCTCCTTCCGCTGCCTGCACTTGTTTTCTGCTTTCAGCATGCACTCGGCGACAAGACTTGAGGTGCTTAGCGCCCTCCCGGATGCTCTTCCTCAATTTATGGCGGTCTTTGGCCAGGGATTCTCAGGTGTCGGTGGGGATGTTGCTTTGAGGGTGTCCTTGAAATGTTTCCTCTGCCCACCTGGGGATCGCCTGCCATGAAGGAGTTCCGAGTAGAGCGCTTGATTTGGGAGTCTTGTGTTGGGCATACGGATGATATGGCCCGCCCAATGGAGTTGGTCGAGTGTGGTCAGTGCTTCGATGCTGGGGTTGTTGGCCTGATCGAGGACACTAACGTTGGTGTGTCTGTCCTCCCAGGGAATTTGCAGGATCTTGCGGAGACAGCGTTGCTGGTATTTCTCCAGCAATTTGAGGAGTCTACTGTATAAGGTCCACACCTCTGAGCCATATAGGAGGGCTGGTATCATTGCAGCCCTTTAGACCATATATTTAGTGCTAGATTTGAGGTCCTGGTCTTCAAACATTCTTCCTCAGGCGACCAAAGGCTGCACTGGTGCACTGGAGGTGGTGTTGGACCTCGTCATTGATGTCTGCCCTTGCTGATAATAGGCTCCCGAGGAAGGGAACGTGGTCCACGCTTTCCAAGGCCGCACCATGGATTTTGATGACTGGGGGGCAGTACTGTGTGGCGGGGTCAGGTTGGTGGAGGACATTTGTCTTACAGACGTTTGGTGTAAGGCCTATGCTTTCGTACAGCTCAGTTGACGATGGCTTGGAGTTCAGCCTCTGAATATGCGCAGACGTAAGCATCATCCGCGTACTGTAGTTCGATGACAGAGGATGGGACGGTCTTGTATCTAGCCTAGAGGTTACGAAGGTTGAACAGGTACCCACTGGTTCTATAGTTTAGTTCCACTCCAGCAGGGAACTTGTTGAGTGTGAGATGGAGCATTGCAACGAGGAAGATCGAGAAGTGGGTTGGCGCGACGTGGATTGGGTATGTGGTGGATCCATTGGTCAGGATCACAGCTTGCATGTCATCGTAGAGCAGGCAGAGGATGGCGACAAACTTTTGGTGCAGCCGAAACGGAGGAGGACACGCCATAGTCTCTCACGGTTGATAGTATCAAAGGCCTTTGTGAGGTCAAAGAAGGCCATGTACAAGGGTACATGTACGACAGAGGAATCTCCCTGTTGTCAGCCTCTGGGAAAGTCATCGCGACAACTGCAAAAGAAATGCAGGGAACAGCACCAACCGTTGGTAGGACATATATGTACATCAAGTACATCAAGCAATTTAGCATGGGCCATATATGAACAAACTAATATTTCCTTTCATTCTGTCTCTAATCATTGAATCATAGAATAGTACAGCACAGAAGGGGGCCATTCAGCCCATCAAGTCTGTGCTGGCTCCTTTGAAGAGCAATCCAGTTAGTCCCACACCCCTGCTCTTTCCCCATATCCCTGCAATTTTTTCTCTTTCAAGTATTTATTCAATTCCCTTTTGAAGGCGACTATTGAATCTGTATCCTTCACCTTATCAGGCAGTGCATTCTAAATCGTAACCACTCATTGCGTAAAAATGTTTTCCTCATGTCACCTCTGGTTCATTTGACAATCACCTTAAATCTGTTACCTCTCATTATAGCCCCTTCAGCCATTGCAAACAGTTTCTCTTTATTTACTCTATCTAAACCCTTCATGATTTTAAACACCGCCAACAAATCTCCTCTTCGCCTTCTCTGCTCCAAGGAGAACAACCCCAGCTTCACTAGCCTCTCACGTAATTGTATTCTCTCATCCCTGGAACAATTCTAGTGAATCTCTTCTTTACACTCTCCAAAGCTTTCATGTCCTTCCTAAAGTGTGGTGTCCAGCATTGGACACAATACTCCAACTGGGGCCGAACTAATGCTTTATATAGGTTTAGCATAACTTCCTGGCTTTGGTACTCTATGCCTCTATTTATAAAGCCCAGGATCCCATATGTTTTATTAACTGCTTTGTTAATGTGTTCTGACACTTTCAAAGATTTGTGCACAAGCACCTTCAGGTCTCTCTATTCTTGCACTCCCTTTAAAATTGTACCATTTAGTGTGTATGGTCTCTCCTCATTCTTCCTTCTGAAACATATCACCTCACAGTCTCTGCATCGAATGTTATCTGCCATGTGTCCACCCATTCCACCAGCCTGCCTATGACTTGTTGAAGTCCATTATTATCTTCCTTACTGTTTACTACACTTCCAAGTTTCGTGTCATCTGCAAATTTTGAAATTGTGTCCTGTACCCTCAAGTCCAAATCATTCATGTATATCAAAAACAGCAATAGTTCTAGTACCAACCCATGGGAAACACCACTGTATAACTCCCTGCAGTCCAAAAAACAGCCATTCACCACAACTCTCTGGTTTCTACCACTTCACCAAAGTTGTATCCATGCTGCTACTGCCCCTTTTATCCCATAGGCTTCAATTTAGTTAACAAGCCTAGTAATTGGTACTTTATCAAACGCCTTTTCAAAGTCCATATACACAATATCAACTGCACTGCCATCATCTATCCTCTCTGTTCCCTCATCAAGAATCTTAATCAAGTTAGTTAAACATGATTTCCTTTAACAAATCATGCTGGCTCTCCTTTATTAGTCGATGTTTGTCCAAGTGTCTAATTTTCTCCCGGATTATTGTTTCTAAAAGCTTCCCCACCACTGACGTTAAACTGACTGTCCTGTAATTGCCAGGTTTATCATTCTCCTCTTTTTTGAACAAGGGTGTAACATTTGCAATTCTCCAGTCCTTTGGCACCATCCCAGTGTCTAAGGAGGATTGGAAGATTGTGGCCAGCACATTCGCAATTTCTAATCTTACTTCCTGCAGTAACCTAGGATCCAAGATTTACCTTGTCATCTAACCTGAGGAAAGCATCTCCTACTGTGTCAGTAGACACACCTGAATCAGCAGATTGTGGGTTCAATTCCCACTCCAGGATTTAAGCACATAATCTAAGGTGAAACTTCAGTATAGTACTGAGGAATGCTTCATTGTCTGAGACACCTTCTTTCAGAAGAGATGTTAAACCAGATCTCATGACAGTCTTTTGAAGAAAAGAAAGGAGTGCTCCTAGCCAACATTTATCTCTCAACTAACCCCGCCAAAACAGATTAACCGATCATTTATCTCAGTGCTGTTTGTGGGATCTGGCTGTGTACAAATTGGCTGCAGTCTTTGCCAACAATGACTATATTTCAAGAGTAATTCATTGGCTGTGATGTGTTTTGGAATGCCCTGAGGCTGCGAAAGGCACTGTATAACTACAAGTTGTTCTTGTCTTTCTGCTACTCTGATGTGACATTTCCATTTGTCACAGTAATTATTCTTTCCAATATTGATAGGGTTATGGAAGTGGAGATGGCAAGGGAACCGAGTTGGGGATTTAAAATATATATTTTTTAAACTGGGAACTCTTTCAGTGCCCATTCTAAGATAGCACTATGCAAATAGGCACGGCAATAGAATTATGGGGAAGTCCTTTCATTTAAATGTTTTGGTTGGTCCTTAAAAGAGCATTGTACAAAACTTACATACAAACTGCAAATGCCCTTCACATTGAGCTGTGCTAGACTATACGCCGAATGGTAGAAGTACTTACCCATCATCAGATTATCAGCCACATGGCCATTTAACCCATTGTGTCACCCTTTACCCAACAAGCATTTTTATTTAAAATTTAAATACGAACAATTAAAAAAAAAAAGTATTATTTTATGTTTTGTATTATTTCTCTGCTTCATTCTTTCATTTGCCTTTCCCATACTGAGCTCCTAGCTTAGCTCAGTTTCTCAGCACCAATCTCACCACATCCCCTGAGCCTTAGAACTACTCACCAACACCATTACCTGCACATTGCTCCTGGTACTTTGTCTTCACAACAGCTAGTCCTGCTCCAAATGTGATTTTTCTGAAAAGCTATACTTCCTAGCTTCATTGATTAATTGCTTCTAAATCTTAGTTTTACTTTATTTGGTAATTGTTTCTGTTCGTCAAGGTAAGGGATATCAATGCAAGAGAATGGTGCACTTAATGGCCCAGATTTGGCGGTCAGCAGTGAATGGATGGCACTCGCCCCTTACCTCAAATAAAGCTGCCCACAAAGATGTAGAGTGTAGATTTCCTCTTTTCCAATGTCAATTTTAATTTGCCGCCAACTACAGGGGACCTGTGGCATCCAACTACAGGGCAGGCAGCAGGCACGCTGATCAGCCAATCAGATTGACAAATTCTCACAGACAGCAAAGCAGAAAATAAAAAGCAGTGAATATAAATCACATTTAAATCATTGTACAGAAAGCAAAATAAAGATGGGTTAAGGTAGAAATAGAAATATCAGAACAAAAACTGAAAATAATTATTTCAGTAACAATCTGCAATTTTAAAATGTTCTGAGGGAATGAGACTCCACACTTAGAAAATTAGTTTCTCAGGGTCAGCGAGGTTGTTCAGTAGTAATTATGACTTTGTACGCCATTAAAAACTCAGTTACTCCTGATTGAACAAGGCTTAATATTTTCATTGTTTTTTTACAGTGAAAATAGTGTGTAAATAGCTGATGTTAACAGTAAATCGGTGATTTCTAATGATTCCATCTGCGGAGACTGCAACAGCACAGCCTATGGAGGAGCATATATCACTGACAGCAAATTCTGGATTTCCATGTTTAACTGCGCATGTCAGAAGCTGCTGTCAATTTTACACAGCCTCATCATTATTACTACCACAAATTCTGGTCCATTTTTTACAGTAGACCAGAATGTACTGTTGCTAATATCATCAGATGAATGTTTAATGACTTTGTACAACAGTATTCTGTCTGTATTTTATTATAAGCATTATCCTGTATATTTTAATGGATTAACATCTCTGCTAAAACAGCAGACATAGAAACGCCACATGAATAATTAAGCAGTGGTCTTCTAATTACAACAGTAATTTCTAGATTAGTATCAGCATCGAACAAACCTAAATCAGGTTTAGCATAGGCCAGATATAAAATACAAGTCCTTCTACTCCACACCAATTCTCAATAGACCACTCTTTATGGCTCCAAGGTTCAGTTTTCCATTTTTTGCACCAGGCATCCTTTTACTGTGTCTGGGTAAGTCTGAAAATGTTATATGTATTTAAGTTGAATTGAAATGTCTATCTTCATTTGTTTGAAATAATTTTACTTCAGATCCTTGGGGCGGGGGGGGTGGGATTTTAACCCCCAAGGATGGAGGAGGGAGAGGTGGATGAGGGGTTAACATTTTTTTAATGGGATCCCAACCCCAACCCACCTGCAACTTCTGGGTTTAATGGAGGAGGGTTGAGGGACAGGCAACTAACCACAGGTTAGTCAGTAAAATATTTTAATAAGCACTATAAAAAATAGGAGCTCACTTTAAGTTCCTCAAATTCATTAGCCCTTTGGGTTCCCCACAATTTCCAATATGCTTCTTGTGTCTTTTACTGTTAAGAAAGACACAAAATATTTGTTTACTGTCTGTGCCATTTCCTTATTCCCTATTTTAATTTTTCCTATCTCTGCTGCGTTTACTTTCACTAATCACTTCCTTTTTCTGTTTTTATATTTTTTGCTAATTTACTCTCATTCTATTTTCTCCCTCTTTATTAATTCATTGGTGTTCCTTTACTGATTTTAAAAAACTTTCCAATCCTCAGGCTTATTACTCTTTTTGGCAACATTGCAAGCCTCTTTTAATCTACTACTATCATGTGGGCTCAATGTTGCCCAAAGACGTTTTTGGGCATATTGCCAGAGTTATGCCTAGGCCACAACAGCTCCAGAAATAAATGTGCCAAGTTTCCCCACTCTATTTTTTTAAATTGGCGCCACGCAGCCTGTCCTGAAACCTTGGGGGTGGAGCCAAATATCCGCACCGAAAAAACAATGTGCATGCGCAAAAAAAAAGGATGCTTTTGACGTGCTTCCTATGGGTGCGCATGTGCAGTATAGCTCCCGGACTGCAATCGGCCATTTTTAAAGAGCCAGTGTGCGTGAGAACTTTAATTTTCATTGGAAAATTCGGAGCTGCAATATAAGATGCAACGTGGTACAAGGACCAAGAATTTCTTACAGGATGAAGTGGAGGCACTATGATTCAGGGCAGATAGCAGGAGCTGGACACCAGCAGAGGTCACATAAGCAATGAAGAAATGCTGGAACCAACTTGCAGACGATTACTGTGCAATGGTGACCACCCCAAGGTCTGGAGGCCAGTGCAAAAAGAAGTAGCAGGACCTTGGTCAAGTAGTTAGTGTAATATTTTCATTTTTCCATGGAATTGCAATTGTAAATGTGACCATCTGTATATGTCCCACCCAGCAGAAAGACACCCTCTCTAAAAAGTTATATTTTCATCTTTGCAGAGGAAAGTGGCACACAACAAACAAGAAAGAAGTCGAACAGGAGGAGGCCCGGCAAATTTGCACCCATTGACACCCTTGGAAGAGAGGGTCGCTGCTTTGATGGGTCCTGCCCGGAGAAAAGCAATCACCACTGCACAAGCTGAGCCCACACTCGAGGGAGAGGGTAAGTCCTGCAAATTCCACAGTCTGGTTTTCCTAAATGTTAAGTACTGCGCGAGCTAGCCATGCTTCGGTTCATGGGGATGCCTCCCCCAGCTACGCTTCGGTTGATGCAATGTGCTATCATTCATCGTGGTCCTTCAAATCAGCCTGCTGCCTGTGCTGTGTGAGCCACCCACCCTGCCCCCTCCTCTGTTGCTAACCATTTGTGTATTCTGTTATATTTTGCAGAACTTGAGGTCAACCCTGACGATGCAGAAGAAAATACAGACGAGGACGAGCCTGAAAAGGAGAATATCTTCCAATCCCACCTTCCAGACTGAGTATGGGGGAGAGGGGGAGGTGGAAGGGGAGGGGATGGATGAAGTCCCCACTGTTATACTCACTTTGAAGGAGGTATAGGTGCCGCCTCATCATCATCATCACTTAGGGCGGTCTTTGGCCAGGGACTCCCAGATGTCAGTGGAGATGTTGCACTTTATCAGGGTGTCCTTGTAACGTTTCCTCTGTCCACCTTTGGCTCATTTACTGTGAAGGAGTTCTGAGTAGATCGCTTGCTTTGGGAGTCTTGTTTCTGGCATACGAACTATGTGGCCTGCCCAGCGGAGCTGATCAAGTGTGGTCAGTGCTTCAATGCTGGGGATGTTGGCCTGGTCGAGGACGCTAACGTTGGTGTGTCTGTCCTCCCAGTGATTTGTAGGATCTTGTACCATCATTGGTAGTATTTCTCCAGCGACTTGAGGTGTCTACTGTACATGGTCCATGTCTCTGAGCCATACAGGAGGACGGGTATTACTACAGCCCTGTAGACCATCATCATCATCATAGGCAGTCCCTCGGAATCGAGGAAAGCTTGCTTCCACTCCTGAAGTGAGTTCTTTAGTGGCTGAACAGTCCAACACGAGAGCCACAGATTCTGTCAAAGGTGGGACAGATAGTCATTGAGGGAAGGGGTGGGTGGGACTCGTTTGCTGCATGCTCTTTCCACTGCCTGTGCTTGATTTCTACACGGCCTCGCCGTTGAGACTCGAGGTGCTCAGCGCCCTCCCGGATGCACTTAGGACATCGTTGGTGATATTTCTCCAGCGACTTGAGGTGTCTACTGTACATGGTCCATGTCTCTGAGCCATACAGGAGGGTGGGTATTACTACAGCCCTGTAAACCATGAGCTTGGTGGCAGTTTTGAGAACCTGGTCTTCAAACACTCTTTTCCTCAGGCGGCCAAAGGATGCACTGGCACACTGGAGGCAGTGTTGGATCTCGTCGTCAATGCCTACTCTTGTTGATAGGAGGCTCCCGAGATATGGGAAGTGGACCACGGTGTCCAGGGCCACGCCGTGGATCTTGATGATTGGGGGGCAGTGCTCAGTGACAGGGACAGGCTGGTGGAGGACCTTTGTCTTACGGATGTTTAGCGTAAGGCCCATGCTTTCGTATGCCTCAGTAAATACGTCGCCTATGTCCTGGAGTTCAGCCTCTGTATGTGCGCAGACGCAGGCGTCGTCCGCATACTGTAGCTCGACGACAGAGGTTGGGGTGGTCTTGGACCTGGACTGGAGACAGCACAAGTTCCCACTGGTTCTGTAGTTTAGTTCCACTCCAGTGGAGAGCTTGTTGACTATGAGGTGGAGCGTGGCGGCGAGAAAGATTGAGAAGAGGGTTGGGGAGATGACGCAGCCCTGTTTGATCCTGGTCCGAATGTGGATTGGGTCTGTGATGGATCCCAGTAGACCATGAACTTGGTGGCAGATTTGAGGGCCTGGTCTCCAAACACCCTTTTCCTCAGGCAGCCGAAGGCTGCACTGGCGCACTGAAGGCAGTGTTGAATCTCGTCGTCAATGTCTGCTCTTGTTGATAAGAGGATAAGAGGTGCTAACCCCTTTCCTGAGTAGTGGCTTGAGTGTTGGTGGGACACTCCATGGTTTCCCATCGTCCGAGACTGGAGATTTCAGTGGGGTACAGCGAGGCACACCCAGGGCCCCACTGTCCGAGGCTGCGGGTCCCATTGGGATTCTGCGAGCAACACCCGGGGAGAGGAGGGGGAAGAGAGCTCGATCGCGCTCTCCTGAGGTGCAGGATCTAACAGATGTGATTCACATGATGGCAATGAGTGCGGAAAGCATTGACCTTACCCGATCACTCCTGGATACCATCGATGGTATGGGTGATGAGGTATCAGGACTGTCGGGAGAAATAACAACATTCTCGCGAGAAATGGCAACGCTGTCCAGGAACATGAGGAAAGGAATATATCAGTCAGCAGAAACAATGTCGGTGAACATGAGGGAGGGAATGTTGCAGGTAGTTGACACACTTTTGCTCAACATGAGGGAGGGCATGTCACAGGCAGCTGTGATACTGTCGGCGAACATGAGAGAGGGAATGTTGGAGGTAGTTGAAACACTCTCAGAGAACATGAGGGAGGGAATATTGGAGTTAGCTGCTGCAATAAGGAAACACGCCCAGACCCCGTGGCCATTGACAGAATCATCTCCCACTCCCACTCCAATCCCCAGACCAGCCGCTGAAGAGGCCCAAGCCGGGCCCTCCACATTACCACCTGCCTCTCCGCCACCCCACCACCCCCGCCCCCCGCCCTCCGCATCAAGAAGTGCGCATTACCCGAGATGTTTGAAAGAACAAGCTTGGTACCAACCCGAGAAACGTTGCGACACCACCTGTGGGTGGGTGGTGGAGTCACCAAGACCAAGGGCAGTGGGCGGTCTTAGTATAAGGTGGAGCAGAGATGGGTGCAGCCTTTCTTTGCTGCTGCTGTTGTTGTTGTTATCATTATTGTTACTGTTGTCACTGTTCTCACATTAAAAGTTTTTTGTAAGTTATGTAAATTTACAAGTTTAAATGTTCGTAAGTGATTTTAAAGTTTGTAAGTGATCTTAAGTGAAAACTTTAAAGTTTCATACAAGAATATGTTTCTTAAAGTTAAGTACAAACATTAAACTTTTATATGAAATATATTTTAAATTATAACTGAATCATTTACATTATTTGTTCCATTATTAACACAACTTTTTAAATAAAGAAGAATAATTTCCATCATTTGTTCCATTAACACAACACAACATTACAGAACAGATCCAAACAGTAAACATGGTCCATGTGGAACAGTTACCGCTGAGCCTTCAGGTAATAAAGCGTTCATGGATGACCTGCTGGCACAAGGCTTGAGAAATCATTAAAAGGGCATGATGGCCTGCCCTCCTCTGCGTCATGCTCCAGGTTCAGGTATTTGTAAGTCTTGCTCATCCTCGTCCACCTTCTCCTCGTCATCTGCATCTACCTCACCATTATCATCAGCCACTCTCACCACAGGTGGGTCTTTCACTACCAAAAGCTGTTGCCTCGTGATGGCTAAGTTATGCAGCATGCAGCACACAACTGTGAACTTACCGAGTATTGCAAGTAGCCTCCGGAATGGTCCAGGCATCGGAAACGCTGTTTCTATGATGCTGCGCGTTGCAATGTGCAACATGTTGCATTCCCAGTCAGCTTCCGTCTGGGTTACGCATAGGGGCGTCATGAGCCAGGTGGCGAGGCCATACCCTTTGTCTCCCAGTACCAGCTCTGCCCTTCTGGCTGCTGGTGAAACATTGCAGTTATCTTCTTCGGCGATCCCTTGTATTGAGGATGACCCATCTCCACGCCAAAAAGGATGAGTTCACAAGTGCTTCAACGAGGGAACTGATAATATTCCAGGTCCTGAACTCCTGAAGGGTGGAAGATGCCTGTGCTTGGATTTTTTTAACCTGTAGTGGCCGTTGCACACCAGCCACCACACATGGCAGTTATAACGCTCTCACATAGGATGAATGCACCATGGGTACTCCCAGAGTATCTTGCATCAACTGACATGAAGTGATGCATGTAACAGAAACATAGAAACAAAGAAAATAGGTGCAGGAGTAGGCCATTCGGCCCTTTGACCCTGCACCACCATTAAATAAGATCATGGCTGATCATTCAACTCAGTACCCCTTTCCTTCTTTCTCTCCATACCCCTTGATCCCTTTAGCCATAAGGGCCAAATCTAACTCCCTTTTGAATATATCCAATGAACTGGCATCAACAACTCTCAGCAGTAAGGAATTCTACAGGTTAACAACTCTCTGAATGAAGAAGTTTCTCCTCATCGCAGTCCTAAATGGCTTACCCCTTATCCTTAGACTGTATCCCCTGGTTCTGGACTTCCCCAACATCGGGAACATTCTTCCAGTATCTAACCTGCCCAGTCCCGTCAGAATTTTAAATGTTTCTATGAGATCCCCTTTCATCCTTCTAAACCCAGTGAATACAGGCCCAGTCGATCCAGTCTCTCCTCATATGTCAGTCCTGCCACCCCGGGAATCAGTCTAGTGAACCTTCGCTTTACTCTCTCAATGGCAAAAACGTCCTTCCTCAGATTCGGAGACCAAAACTAAACACACTATTCCAGGTGAGGCCTCACCAAGGCCCTGTACAACTGCAGTAAGACCTCCCTGCTCCGATACTCAAATCCCCTAGCTATGAAGGCCAACATACCATTTGCCTTTTTCACCGCCTGCTGTAGCTGCATGCCAACTTTCAATGACTGATGTACCATGACACCCAGGTCTCGTTGCACCTCCCCTTTTCCTAATCTGACGTCATTCAGATAATATTCTGCCTTCGTGTTTTTGCCACCAAAGTGGATAACCTCACATTTATCTACTTTATACTGCATCTGCCATGCATTTGCCCACTCACCTAACCTGTCCAAGTCATCCTGCAGCCTCTTAACATCCTCCTTTCATCTCACACCGTCACCCAGCTTAGTGTCATCCGTAAACTTGGAGATATTACACTCAATTCCTTCATCTAAATCATTAATGTATATTGTAAATAACTGGGGTCCCAGCACTGAGCCCTGCGGCACCCACTACTCACTATCTGCCATTCTGAAAAGGAACCATTTATCCTGACTCTCTGCTTTCTGTGTGCCAACCAGTTCTCTATCCATGTCAGTACATTACCCCCAATACCATGTGCTTTAATTTTGCACACCAATCTCTTGTGTGGGACCTTGTCAAAAGTGTTTTGAAAGTCCAATTACACCACATCCACTGGTTCTCCCCTGTCCACTCTACTAGTTGTAGCCTCAAAAAATTCTGGAAGATTTGTCAAACATGATTTCCCCTTCATAAATCCATGCTGACTTGGACCGATCCTGTTACTGCTTTCCAAATGCGCTGCTATTTCAACTTTAATAATTGATTCCAACATTTTCCCCATTACTGATGTCAGGCTAACTGGTCTATAATTACCTGTTTTCTCTCTCCCTCCTTTTTTAAAAAGTGGGGTTACATTAGCTACCCTCCAGCCTATAAGAACTGATCCAGAGTCGATAGACTGTTGGAAAATGATCATCAATGCAGCCATTATTTCTAGGGCCACTTCCCTAAGTACTCTGGGATGCAGACCATTAGGCCCCGGGGATTTATCGGTCTTCAATCCCATCAATTTCCCTAACACAATAAGGATTTCCTTCAGTTCCTCCATCTCACTTGACCCTCGGTCCCCTCCGGAAGGTATTTCCAGAAGGTTATTTGTGTCTTCCTTCGTGAAGACAGAACCAAAGTATTTGTTCAACTGGTCTGCCATTTCTTTGTTCCCCATTATAAATTCACCTGAATCTGACTGCAAGGGACCTACGTTTGTCTTTACTAATCTTTTTCTCTTCACATATCTATAGAAGCTTTTGAAGTCAGTTTTTATGTTCGCAGCAAGCTTCCTGTCATACATTATTTTCCCCCTCCTAATTAAACCCTTTCTCCTCCTCTGCTGAATTCTAAATTTCTCCCAGTCCTCAGGTTTGCTGCTTTTTCTGGCCAATTTATATGCCTCTTCCTTGGATTTAACACTATCCTTAATTTCCCTTATTAGCCACGGTTGAGCCACCTTCCCGTTTTATTTTTACTCCAGACAGGGATGTACAATTGTTGAACATCCATATGATCTATAAATGTTTGCCATTGCCTAGCCACCGTCAACCCTTTAAGTATCATTTGCCAGTCTATTCTAGCCAATTCACGCCTCAAACCATCGAAGTTACCTTTCCTTAAGTTCAGGACCCTAGTCTCTGAATTAACTGTGTCACTCTCCATCTTAATGAAGAATTCTACCATATTATGGTCACTCTTCTCCAAGGGGCCTCGCACAACAAGATTGCTAATTAGTCCTTGCTCATTACACATCACCCATTGTAGGATGGCCAACCCTCTAGTTGGTTCCTTGACATATTGGTCTAGAAAATCATCCCTAATACATTTCAGGAACTCCTCCTCCACCACATTGCTACCAGTTTGGTTCACCCAATCTATATGTAGATTAAAGTCGCCCATGATAACTGCTGTACCTTTATTGCACACATCCCTAATATCTTGTTTGATGCTGTCCCCAACCTCACTACTGTTTGGTGGTCTGTGCACAACTCCTACTAGCGTTTTCTGTCTTTTGGTATTCCGTAGCTCCACCCATACCGATTCCACATCATCCAAGCTAATGTCCTTCCTTACTATTGTGTTAATTTCCTCTTTAACCAGCAACGCCACCCCACCTCCTTTTCCTTTCTGTCTATCCTTCCTGAATGTTGAATACCCCTGGATGTTGAGTTCCCAGCCTTGGTCACCCTGGAGCCATATCTCCGTAATGCCAATTATATCATATTCGTTAATTGCTGCCTGCGCAGTTAATTCGTTCACCTTATTACGAATACTCCTCGCATTGAGGCATAGAGCTTTCAAGCTTGACTTTTTAAAACACTTTGCCCCTTTAGAATTTTGCTGTAATGTGGCCGTTTTGCTTTTTGCCTTGGGTTTCTCTGACATCCACTTTTACTTTTCTTCTTTGTATCTTTTGCTTCTGCCCCATTCTACTTCCCTCTCTTTCCCTGCATAGGTTCCCATCCCCCTGCTATATTAATTTAACCCTTCCCCAACAGTACTAGCAAACACTCCCCCTCGGACATTGGTTCCGGTCCTGCCCACACACTAGCTGCACATTAATGGAGTGGGTGCCTTTTTTGTTCCTGTACATCTTGGAATCCTCCAAAGCTGCTCACAAGGCGATGTGGGTACAATCAATGCAGCCCTGTACCTTTGGGAAGCCAGCAATCCTTGATTTGATGAGTAGTGAAGGCTTCTGATGCCTTCTGTATGCCTTCCACAGCCCCCCCGGACTTCTATTGCAGCCAAGCCCCGAGCCCATTTCCGCGCACGGGACCGATTCTGCCGGCCGACGCTCCGACCCTCAAGCCCTGTTTGCAGACGTCGGTGGTGGCATTTCAGTTGAAAAAAATGACAACTTAGAGAATTCCATCAAACTTGCATTTACTGCATTATAAGGTAAAACATTTTTATCATTATTATGCATATTTAAGTGTTCTTGGGCTAAACTTTCCTGAGAGCCCCTCAACGCCTGATTGCCCGCCCAGAAAAGCCATTAGCGTTTGGTAAGTAACGTTGGTGAAAATTTACACTTTTTTGTTAAAACTAATTAAAACTAATCGCCCGGCGAGTAAATGGGCTTTGCAACTTTATTCTCGGCGGTTAAGGGAAAACTACGTAAAACAGATGTTTTTTTAAAAATTAGGTCCGAGGCTACGATTGGGTCTAGGGAAGGTAAAAAGCATTCCCAAGATACTTTTACTCCTAATCGCCTTTTTAAAATTAAAAAAAAAATAAAGAACCTTTAACTTACTTTTTTTGCAGAGTACTCACCTGTTTAAGCATCTTTCACAGGGTGATTTCCTCGGTGATCTGGACAGGCTTCCGTTGAGGCCAAACTTACACCCTGGCGATTTTCTCGGCAGTGCACGTCGGCGTTTGGTCCCGGCAGGCGCTTTCAGATTTGGGTGATACCACTAAAAAAAAATGGGGAAACTTTCAATGGGCGGAAAAAGGGCTGTACCGCTGAGAACCTGCCGAAAATGATAGGAAAGTTTAGTGCTATTTCTCCCTCCAAAACTTTGCTGAAAAACAATAGCATCTTTCGACGCCAATTTTTCAATGCGCACTGGTTTTTCTTACCTCACCAGAAGGTTTTTCGGGAATGGTCACATACACTGACCCAGGAGACATTTTTTTGAGGCAAAGTTACATAATTGACAAAAACTGGTGCAGACATCAGGTTACGCAAGAAAAAAGAATCTAAAAAAATTGTAACTGAGTTACGCTGGTGCACATTCCTTGGGGAAACTGACATTTTTTGACTTACGCCAAAAAAAGTGGCATGTGCCAAATAAAAACGCAAATCACTGGAGAAAATTGAGCTCATGAACTTTTCTAGTTAGCCATGGTTATACCATTTTCCCAGTGGAGTTTTTATTCCTCAAGCAATGTATATGTTGGGAATGTTGATACTAGCTGAGGTGCTCTTGCAGAGAGCTGGCATGGACACGATGGATGAATGGCCTTATTCCTTGCTGGAACCATTCTATGATTCTATATTCATTGTGAATTATGAATTCTTTCTTTAAATGTTTACCATTGCTTATCTACCATCATATCTTTTAATCTAATTTCCCAATCTACCTCAGCCAATTAACCCCTCATATCTTCATAATTGGTCTTGTTTAAATTAAGAACCCAGGTCACTCTCAAGCTTAATATGAAATTCTATCATACTATGATCATTCTTTCCTGGAGAATCCTTTACCATAAGATTCTAATCAACCCTGTCTCATTACACAATACCAGATCTAAAATAACCTGTTCCCTAGTTCGTACCAGGATTTTGACCCAGCAACGATGAGGGACCGATGATATATGTCCAAGTCATGAAGTAGTGTGACTTGGAAGGGAAACTTGGAGGTGATGGTGTTAACATTCACCTGCTTTGCCCTTGTTCTTCTAGGTGGTAGAGGTCGTAGGTTTCAGAAGTGCTGTTGAAGAAGCCTTGGCGAATTGCAGCAGTGCATCCTGTAGATAGAACACACTGCTGCCAAGTTGGAGGGAGTGCATGTTTAAGGTGATGGATGAGCTGCCGATCAAAAGGATTTTTGACATACGCTTTATAGAACCTTGCCACAATACCCAACTTAATTTTAATGATTTCTAAGTTAAATTTGGGATTTCCCAGCCCGGTATGTTAGAAGGGACCACAGATACCAAAAATCAACTGAAAAAGTGAGGTATGTTTTGATGTGAAATTAATTGAAACCATTGATAAAGAGGAGGTACCAGAAATGCAGACTGTACTTAAAGTAGCTAAGTCACCAGGACTGGATGGGATGCATCCGAGGATGCTGAGGGAAGTAAAGGTGGAACTGGCGGCAGTACTGGCCATAATCATCCAAGCCTCCTTGGATAATGGGGTGGTGCCAGAAGACTGGAGAATTGCAAATGCTACACCCTTGTTCAAAAAACGTGTGTAAGGATCAACCCAGCAACTACAGGCCAGTCAGCTTAACCTCAGTGGTAGGAAACTTTTAGAAACAATAATGTGGGACAAAATGAATGGTCACTTGGACAAGTAAGGTTGAATTAAGGGAAGCTAGCACAGATTTGTTAAAGGCAAATCGTGTTTAACAGCATGATAATATTTTTTTGGGGGGATAAAAAGGGTAGAGGGTTGCAGTATTGATTAAAGAAACTATTACAGCTGTGAATAGGGATGATATGTTAAAGGGATCATCAAATGAGGCCATATGGGTTGAACTGAAACATGAAAAATGGGCGATCACACTGCTGGGCGTGTATTATAGACCTCTAAACAGTGGGAAGGAGATAGAAGAGCAAATATGTAGGCACATTTCTGTGAAGTCCAAAAACCATAGGGCAGTAATAGTAGGGGATTTCAACTATCCTAATATTGATTTGGACAAATATAGTGTGAAGGGTATATAGGGTGAGCAATTCCTAAAATGCATTCAAGAGAACTTTTTTAGTGAGTATGTAACAAGCCCAACATGGGAGGGGACGGTTCTGGATTTAGTTTTGGGGAATGAAGCTGGGCAGGTGGAAGGGGTATTAGTGGAAGAGCATTTGGGTGCCAGTGACCGTAATTCAGTCAGATTCAAGGTAGTTATGGATAAAGACAAGGATAGATCAGGAATAAAATTCCCAAATTGGGGATAAGCAAACTTTGCTAAGTTGAGAAGTGATTTAGTCACAGTGGACTGGAAACAGCTACTTGAAGGTAAATCAGTGTCGGAACAGTGGGAGGCATTCAAGGAGGAGATCCGGAGGGCTCAGGCCAAACATGTGCCCTTAAAGAAAAAGGGTGGGAATGATGGCCCCAAGTTTCCACATGATTTGCTCCTAATTTTTAGGAGCAACTGGTGTAGAACGGAATATCTTAGAAATCAGAATTCTCCACATTTAGTTTTCTGCAGTTCTAATCAGGTAGAACAGTTTCACTTTGGAACAGAATTTTTTTTTCAAAAGGGGGCGTGTCCAGCCACTGACGCCTGGTTTCAAAGTTTCCACAGTGAAAACGTACTCCAAACTAACTTAGAATGGAGTATGTGAAGATTTTTGTACGCTTGAAAAAACCTTGTCTACACATTAAAAAATCAGGCGCAGGTTACAAATTAGGCGTCGGGAACGAGGGAGGGGGGGGAAGGGAAGTCATTAAATTCTACAATAAATCCTTAGTTATACTTATACAAATATTATACAAATAAATCCAACCTGAATAAAAATTTATAAGCAAAGAAAAGATTAAATAAACCATATTCCTACCTGTGTGAAAGTGCTTCAGGCAGGCCTTTCAGGCAGTGGTTTGCCGTCGGGACCGAAGGCTGAATGGGCCGGGCCCGAGACTGAGACTTCGGACAGGGCCCGTCCCCAGCACCAGATTTACAGGTAAGTGGCGTTGGGTCGGGTCGGGGAGGGAGGTTCGGTTTGGGTCGGCTGGGGGGGGAGGGGGGGGGGGAGAGGGAGGTCAGGTCGAGGAGGGGGAGGTCAGGTCGGGGAGGGGGAGGTCAGGTCGGGGAGAGGGAGGTCAGGTCGGGTCCAGTCGGGGGGGAGCGGGAGCGGCAGTCGGGTCGGGTCCAGTCGGGGGGGAGTGGGAGCGGGAGTCGGGTCGGGTCCGGTCGGGGAGGGGGGGGAGCGGGAGCGGAGCGGGAGTCGGGTCGGGTCGGGAAGCAGGAGCGGGAGTCAGGAGGAAGCAGGAGCTGGCCGTGGGAGGAGCCTTATGCATGCAGCCCCAGTGAGGCCATTCGGCCAGGGCTAGGGGCTGCGTGCTTCAGGCCCCTCCCACACAGTTTCAGGCGCCTGGAGCTATTGCACTTGTGTGCCCACTGTAGCGCGCATGTGCAGAGGTCCCGGCACTGTTTTCAGCGCAGGGACCTGGCTCCGCCCCCCTACAGCTCCTGCTGTGCTGCGTCGAGGGCCAGAGGATACGGAGGTGGAGAATACGGAGGTTTTTTTTAGGCGCACTTTGTGGCGCGAAAAACGGGCGTCCAGGTCGGGACTGCGCCATTCTAGGCACGGCTCGAAACTTGGGCCCAATAATTCTAGAGCCCCCTGGATGTCTAGGGACTTACATAGGAGGATAAAGAAAAAAAAGGGAAGCTTATGTCACACATCGGCGGCTAAATACTGTAGAATGTCTGGAGGAATATAATGTGTCTCTACTTATCTGTAGAATAACTCCACAAGGCCTAGTGCTGTGCTTGAACTGCTGTGACCTTAGTCTCTTTATTCAAACTGCAGAGTGAGGCAGCAATGTGGTGACCAGCCTTTTATACAGCTGCTGCCTGGACCTCCCACAGTTGCACCCTCTAGTGGTACCAGCATAGTATGTACAGAGTATGCATATATGACAACATTCCCCCCCAAAGTCTTTGATGCAAGTTAGTTACAGGTTGAGGTAATCCAGAACTCTGCACTCTCTGGTTGATCGTCTGAATGTCACTTCTGGCATGGGTGAGCTGTCTTGCAGCGCTGTTGGTCTGACTGGACTGTTGGAGATGGTGGGATCATCCTCGTGGTTGGCAGCTTGGTCTGTTGCTGATTAAGTGTGTGTCGGTGGATCGCTGAAGGTAAGGTCCTCTCCCGGTAGTTCCTGTAAATCGCAATTTGGTCTGGTCCAAATGCTTTCTGCACGTTTGTCTGTTAAGCAGTTTGACAAAAATCATTCTATTCCCCTCCTTGGCTAAACCAGTGCCAGCAACCCATTTGGGGCCATGACCATGATTCAGCACAAACACCGGGTCATTTACATTGATGTCACGTGATATAGCCACGCGATCATGGTACATATTTTGCCGATAATACCTGGTTTCCACCTGATCGTTGAGGTCAGGGTGGACTAAAGAGAGCCTGGTTTTGAGTGCACGTTTCATCAGTAACTCCGCAGGGGGGACTCCGGTAAACGAGTGGGGTCATGTCCTGTAATTGATCAGCACCCGGGATAGGTGGGTTTGTAAGGAGCCTTCCGTGATGCATTTCAAGCTCTGCTTTATGGTTTGAACTGCTCGCTCCGCTTGGACGATTGATGCGGGCTTGAACGGGGCAGACCTGATATGCTTGATGCCATTGCGGGTCATGAATTCATTGAATTCTGAGCTGGTGAAACATGGACCATTGTCGCTGACCAGAATGTCAGTCAAGCAATCGGTGGCGAACATGGCCCTGAGGCTTTCAATGGTGGCGGTTGACATGCTGGATGCCATTATTACACATTTGATCCACTTCGAGTAGGCGTCCACTACAACGAAGAACATTTGTCCTAGAAAGGGGCTCGCATAATCTACGTGGATCATGGACCATGGTTTTGAGGGCCAGGACCACAGACTAAGTGGAGCCTCCCTGGGGGCATTGCTCAATTGTGAGCAAGTGTTACACTGGCGCACGCACGACTCCAAGTCCGAGTTGCTGCCGGGCCACCAGATGTGGGACGTGGCGATAGCCTTCGTCATGACTTTGCCTGCGTGGGCACTATGTAGGTCGCATATGAAGGTTGCCTTGCCTTTTTTTGGCAGGGCGACGTGGTTGCCCCATAAGAGCCAATCCGATTGGATGGACATTTCATCTTTGCGACGGTAAAACGGCTTTATCTCGTCTTGCATTCCTCTTGGGACCGCTGACCAGCCCCATTGAGGACGCAACTTTTTACAAGAGATAACACAGGGTCCTGTTTGGTCCAGGTCCTGATCTGGCGGGCCGTTACGGGTGACCCTTCACTCTCCAAGACGTCCATGACCAGGCGCAGGTCTGCGGGCTGCCCCATTTCCACCGCACTGAGGGCATCGGCGCACTTCTCAGTGCCTGGCCTGTGGCGAATCATACAATCGTAGGCCGACAGTGTTAGTGCCCATCTTTGGATTCGCGATGAAGCATTGGTGTTTATGCCTTTGCTTTCCGAAAACAGTGAGATTAGGAGCTTGTGGTCCGTTTCTTACTCGAACCTGAGTCCAAACAAATACTGGTGCATTATTTTTACTCCATTGACACAGGCCAAAGCCTCCTTCTCGATGATACTGTAGGCTCTTTCAGCCTTGAATAGACTTTTAGACGCATATGCAACTGGTTGGAGTTTGCCCACTACATTTGCTTGCTGTAGAACACAGCCGACACCGTAAGACGACACGTCACTTGCTCAAAATAGGCGTTTGCTTGGGTCATTCAATACAAGCAACTTGTTCAAACACAGCAAGTTTCTGGCCTTTTTGAAGGCAGTCTCTTAATTTTGACCCCAAACCCAGTCGTCTCCCTTGCGTAGCAACTTGTGCAATGGTTCGACCAAGGTGCTCAACACTGGAAGAAAGTTACTGAAATAGTTGGTGCAGTCCCAGGAACGAGCACAGCTCCGCTACATTTCGTGGTCTGGGTGCATTCTTGATGTCTTCGAGTTCGCGGGCCTGATGCCGTCTGCCGCAATCTTCCTCCCCAGGAATTCTACCTCTGGTGCCAGGAAGACACATTTGGATCGTTTCAACCGGAGTCCGACTCTGTTTAGTCGACTTAAAACCTCTTGCAGGTTGTGCAGGTGTTCGGTGGTGTCGCAACCAGTGATTAGGATGTTGTTGTGTTTCTGTAAAGCATGGACTCCCATGTTCCGCCACCAGGAAGCTCATCCCCTGAAGTCCCAAGGGATCCCAGCATCCCTTGGGAGCACTGTATATAAGCCAGCCTGGAGTGTCTTATTGGTCACTGTTACTTTAAATTCCCTGTGTGCAGCCTCATCTGTGTTAGGAACACAATAACTGGCGACAAGAATACGAATCCAACGCAAAGATGCAGCAAACTGTGGCATCTTGGAGAAGTTCTCGGAGGGTGAGGACTGGGAAGCCTATGTCGAACGGCTAGACCAGTACTTTGTAGCCAACGAGCTGGACAGAGAAGGAAGCGCTGCAAAAAGGAGAGCGGTCCTCCTCACAGTCTGCGGGGCACCAACCTACAGCCTCATGAAGAATCTTCTGGTTCCGGTGAAAACCACAGATAAGTCCTATGAGGAGCTGTGTACACTGGTTTGGGAACATCTTAACCCAAGGGAAAGCGTACTTATGCCGAGGTATCGGTTCTACACGTGCCAGCGATCTGAAGGTAAGGAAGTGGCGAGCTATGTTGCCGAGCTAAGGCGACTTGCAGGACAATGTGAGTTTGATGGCTACCTGGAGCAGATTCTCAGAGACGTTTTTGTACTGGGCATTGGCCACGAGACCATCCTACGAAAACCTTTGACTATAGAGACACCGACCCTCAGTAAGGCCATTGCGATAGCACAGGCGTTTATGTCCACCAGTGATAATACCAAACAAATCTCTCAGCACACAAGTGCTAGCAATGTTCATAAATTAACTGGAACTGTGTTTGCGAGCAGAAAAGTACAGGGCAGAACCCACGAGTCTGCAACTGCCAGCAGGCCTCAGGTGACCCAGATGACTCAGAGTTCCCAACAAAGAGTGAATGCAAGGCAATTCACATCTTGTTGGCGTTGTGGAGGCTTGCATTCAGCCTATTCATGCCACTTCAAAGGATATGTTTGCAAGAGCTGTGGAACAATGAGGCACCTCCAACAAGCTTGAAAACGACCTGCAAGCTCTGCAAAACCTGCTAACCACCACGTGGCAGAGGAAGATCGGTCCATGGTGGATCAAAGCAATTTCGAGCCTCAGAGAGAGGAGGCAGATGCTGAAGTACACGGGGTGCACACATTTTCGACGAAATGTCCAGCTATAATGCTAAACGGAAAATTGAATGGCTTACCCATAGTCATGGTACTGAACACTGGCGCTAGCCAATCCATTATGATTAAAAAGATGTTTGAGAGACTGTGGTGCAACAAGGCATTCAGACTAGCCCTGAGCCCCATCCACATGAAACTGAGAATGTACACCAAAGAGCTTATCACTGTCCTGGGCAGTGCCATAGTCAAGGTCACCTACGAGGGCACGGTGCATGAACTGCCACTCTGGATTGTCCCGGGCGATGGCCCCACACTGCTTGGAAGGAGCTGGCTGGGCAAAATCCACTGGAACTGGGATGACATCCGAGCGCGAGCACATGTCGATGAAGCCTCATGTACCCAGGTTCTGAACAAATTTCCTTCCCTTTTTGAGCCAGGCATTGGAAATTTTCTGGGGCGAAGGTGCAGATCCACTTCGTCCCAGAGGCACGACCCATTCACCACAAGGCGCGAGCGGTACCTCACACGATGAGGGAGAGAGTGGAAATCGAGCTGGACAGGCTGCAACACGAGGGCATCATCTCCCCAGTGGAATTCAGCGAGTGGGCCAGCCCGATTTTTCCAGTACTCAAAAGTGATGGCACGGTCAGGATTTGTGGTGATTTAAAGCAACTATTAATCGTTTCTCGCTACAGGACCAATACCCGCTACCGAAGGCAGACGACCTATTTGCGACGCTGGCAGGAGGCAAGACATTCATCAAGCTCGACCTGACTTTGGCCTACATGACGCAGGAGCTGGAAGAGTCTTCGAAGGGCCTCACCTGCATCAACACGCGCAAGGGACTGTTCATCTGCAACAGATGCCCGTTTGGAATTCGGTCGGCTGCAGCGGTCTTCCAGAGAAACATGGAGAGCCTACTCAAGTCGGTACCACACACGGTGGTATTTCAGGACGACATGGGTCGAGACACTGCCGAGCATCTACAAAACCTGCAGGAAGTCCTCCAGCGACTGGATCGCGTAGGGCTGTGGCTGAAGAGGTCGAAATGCGTCTTCATGGCAACAGAAGTGGAGCTTTTGGGGAGAAAGATCGTGGCAGATGGCATTCGGCCCACAGATGCCAAGACAGAGGCTATCAGGAACGCGCCCAGGCTACAGAATGTCACAGAGCTGCGGTCGTTCCTGGGACGATTCAACTATTTTGGTAACTTCCTACCGGGATTAAGCACCCTTTTTGAGCCCCTACATGTGTTATTGCACAAAGGTGAGAAATGGGTATGGGGAAAAAAAATCAAGTAATTGCTTTTGAGAAAGCCAGAAACATTTTATGCTCCAACAAGCTGCTTGTGTTGTATAACCCGTGTAAAAGACTTGTGCTAGCATGTGACGCATCGTCGTACAGAGTCGCGTGTGTATTACAACAAGCTAACGTTGCGGGGAAGTTGCAACCTGTCGCCTCTGCTTCCAGGAGCTTATCTAAGGCCGGGAAGGCCGACAGCATGATTGAGAAAGAGGCATTAGCGTGTGTGTTCGGGGCAAAGAAAATGCATCACTACCTGTTTGGCCTCAAATTTGAGCTGGAAACCGATCACAAGCCCCTCAAATCCCTGTTCGCTGAAAACAGAGGGATAAATACTAATGCCTCAGCCCGCATACAAAGGTGGGCACTCACGCTATCAGCGTATAACTATACCATCCGCCACAGGACAGGCACCGAGAACTGTGCGGATGCTCTCAGTCGGCTACCATTGCCCACCTCGGGGGTGGAAATGGCGCAGCCTGCAAACTTGTTGATGGTCATGGAAGCGCTTGAAAATGATAAATCACCTGTCATGGCCCGCCAGATTAGGACTTGGACCAGCCAAGATCCTCTTCTGTCCTGAGTAAAAAACTGTGTACTGCAAGGGAGCTGGGCCAGCATCCCCGTTGAAATGCAAGAGCTAATCAAGCCGTTCCAGCAGCGAAATGACAAGCTGTCTATTCGGGCAGACTGCCTGTTGTGGGCTAACCGCATAGTGCTACCAAAAAAGGGCAGGGAGACGTTCATCTCGGATCTCCACAGCACACACCGGGGTATAGTAATGATGAAAGCGATAGCCAGATCCCATGTGTGGTGGCCCGGTATTGACTCTGACTTAGAGTCCTGTGTACGGCAATGCAGCATATGTGCTCAGTTGAGCAACGCGCCCAGAGAGGCACCACTAAGTTTATGGTCCTGGTCCTCCAGACCATGGTCGAGGATCCATGTCAACTATGCGGGCCCGTTTCTCAGTAAAATGTTCCTGGTGGTGGATGCTTTTTCAAAATGGATTGAATGTGAAATAATGTCGGGAAGCACCACCACTGCCACCATTAAACGCCTGAGAGCCATGTTTGCCACCCATGGCCTGCCTGACATACTGGTCAGTCACAACGGGCCATGTTTCACCAGTGCCGAATTTAAAGAATTCATGACCCACAATGGGATCAAACCTCGGCCCCGTTTAAACCAGCCTCCAATGGGCAGGCAGAGCAGGCAGTACAAACCATCAAACAGAGCCTTAAACGAGTCACAGAAGTCTCACTCCAAACCCGCCTGTCCCGAGTACTGCTCAGCTACCACACGAGACCCCCCAGCTGAGCTACTCATGAAAAGGACACTTAAAACCAGACTCTCGCTGGTTCACCCCAACCTACATGATCAGGTAGAGAGCAGGCGGCAGCAACAAAATGTAAATGATGGTCGCGCCACTGTGTCACGGGAAATTAATCTGAATGACCCTGTGCATGTGCTAAACTATGGACATGGCCCCAAGTGGATCGCGGGCACGGTGATAGCTAAAGAAGGGAGTAGGGTGTTTGTAGTCAAACTAGACAATGGACAAATTTGCAGAAAGCACCTGGACCAAACGAGGCTGCAGTTCCCAGACTGCCCTGAACAACCCACAGCAGACACCACCTTTTTTGAGCCCGCAACACACACCCAAAGGATCAACGACACCACGCCGGACCAGGAAATCAAACCCATCATGCCCAACAGCCCAGCAAGGCCAGGCTCACGTAGCAGCTATGCAGGGCCAACAACACGCCAGCCCAGCGAGGGCACAGCCAACACACCAGAACAGACATTTGTACCGAGGCGGTCCACCAGGGAAAGAAAGGCTCCCGACCGCCTCACCTTGTAAATAGTTTTCACTTTGACTTTGTGGGGTGGGGGGGAGTGATGTTGTGTATTTGTAAAGCATGCACTCCCATGTTCCACCACCAGGGAGCTCATCCCCTGAAGTCCCAATGGATCCCAGCATCTCTTGGGAGCACTGTATATAAGCCGGCCCCTGAGGCCTGTTCCTTACTCTGGAGTGTCTTAATAAAGACTGAGGTCACTGTTTCTTTAACCTCCCTGTGTGCAGCCTCATCTGTGTTATGAACACAAAAGAGTCATCCTGAAATACAACGGTACGTGGATCCAATTTCAACAGACTCCTTTGGAAGATGGCTGCAGCCGAGCGGATCCCGAATGGGCACCTGTGATACAAAAACAGTCCCTTGGGTGTGTTAATGCAAGTTAATTTTTTCGACGACTCAGCCAGCTCCTGGGTCATGAAAGTGGAGGTTAGATCCAGCTTGGTGAATGCCTTTCCCCCTGTTAATGTCGCAAAGAGATCATCGGCTTTGGGTTGCGGGTACTGGTCCTGTAATGAAACTCGATTGATCGTTACCTCGTAGCCGCCATAGGTTCTGACCGTGCCATCGCTCTTAAGTACCGGAACAATCGGGCTGGCCCACTCGTTGAATTCGACTGTTGATGTGATTCCCTCACATTGAAGTCTGTCCAATTCGAACTCCACTTTCTCCCTCATCATGTAAGGGACCGCTCGAGCATTGTGATGAACAGGCTGTGCCTCGGGGACCAAGTGGATCTGCACTTTGGCGCCTGTGAATTTGCCGATGCCTGGTTCAAATAGGGATGGGAACTTGCTCAGCACTTGAGCGCAGGAAGCATTGTCCACTGAAGATAGTGCTCTGATGTCTTCCCAATTCCACCGGATCTTCCCCATCCAGCTTCTGCCAAGCAGCATTGGCCCGTCGCCTGGTACAACCCACAGTGGCAATTTGTGTATCTCTCAATCATAGGATACCTTTACATTTGCACTGCTGGTAACTGGAACCAGTTCCTTGGTGTAAGTGCGCAGCTTTGTCTGAATCGGGCTCAGCTTGGGTCTTTGTTCTTTGTTCCCCTACAGCCTCTCAAATGCCTTCTGGTTCATAAGTGACTGACTCGCCCCCGTGTCCAACTCCATGGAAACAGGAATGTCATTTATCTTCACTTTCATCATCAAGGGGGGACTTTTGGTAGTGAAGGTGTGCACCCTGTGCACTGCTTCCTTGGGCTGAGTCACCTCTCTAGCTTATACGTTATGATCCTTGCAGGATCGGAAACCTCCTGCCAACTCCTCTGCCACGTTTTGAGTCACAGTTCTTCTGCACATTCACTGTGGGTGGCCCGTTAGGCCGCAGCCTTTGCACACATAGTATCTGAATCAACACAGATGGGCCCGATGGTTACCCCCGCAACACCAGCATGTTAAACGATTCACACTTACACCCCTTGGCGACTCTGACTCGGACTAATTCTTTGATCAACAGTTTTTTCTGCACACTACTTGCCAGTGAGTTTTGATTCTGGGAGAATCTCAACGTTGAAGTCGTGAACGCCTGGCTTAAGGTGATGGTCCACTTCACGTCCCGTACCGTTGTGAAAACGTCCCACAACACATTGTTGAGGAATTCGCCAAATTTGCATGGTTCCACGAGCCTTCGTAGGTCTGCGACATATTCCGCTAAATCCAGTCCTTCGGTACGACGATGTGTGTAGAAGCGATACCTGGCCAGCAAAAGCCAAGTAAATGCTTCACCTTCTGCAAACTTTTCTAAACTACCAATGGCAGCCATCTCTGCATGTAAGTCCATGATCTGTTCTCGTTGCCAGTTAATGTGTCTCTACATATCTGTAGAATAACTACACGAGGCCGAGTGCTGTGCTTGAACTGCTGTGACCTTCGTCTCTTTATTCAATCTGCAGAGCGAGGCAGCAATGTGGTGACCAGCCTTTTATACAGCTGCTGCCTGGGCCTCCCACAGTTGCACCCTCTAGTGGTACCAGCATAGTATGTTCAGAGTATACATACATGACAGAATATAGAAAGTTCAGTTCTGCTCGCCATATTATAGGAAGAACGTGATTGTACTGCAGAGGGTGCAGAGGAGATTTAAGAGGATGCTGCCTGCAATGGAGAATCTTAACTATGAGGACACTTTGGATAGGCTGGGTTTGTTCTCCTTGGAACAGAGGAGGCTGAGGAGAGACCTCATTGAGGGGTATAACATTTTGAGAGGCCTGGATATAGTGGATAGCAAGGGCTTATTTCCCTTGGTGAAGGGGTCAATTACAAGGGGGCATAGTTTTAAAGTGGTTGGTGGAAGGTTTAGAGGGGATATCAGGGGAAGCTTCTTCATGCAGAGAGTTGTGGGCATCTGGAATCTAATACGGCCAGAGTGGACTAGTTTCGATCACCTGGATGGGTCGGAGAGGTATTTTTCCAGATTCTTTTCCCCAATTAGCCTGGATCTTTATCTGTTTTTTTGCCTCTCCCAGGAGATCGCATGGCTCCGGTTGGAGTGGTGCATAAAATGTTGCGATACATGGGGTATCGCACGTGTATGTAGATTGGTTGGACCAGATGCTCTTTATCTTTCCGCTATTGTTCATGCTTCATAGGTTTATATGTAACCTTCAGGGCTGCTGACCGAAGGCCGTGTGGTTCTTTGTCGGCCGGTGCGGACACGATAGTGATAGGCGATTCAATTGTAAGGGGAATAGATAGGTGTTTCTGCGGCCGCAACCGAGCTCCAGGATGGTATGTTGCCTCCCTGGTGCAAGGGTCAAGGATGTCTCGGAACAGGTACAGGACATTCTGAAAAGGGAGGGTGAACAGCCAGTTGTCGTGGTGCACATTGGTACGAACGATATAGGTAAAAAACGGGATGAGGTCCTACGAGACGAATTTAAGGAGCTAGGAGCTAAATTAAAAAGTAGGACCTCAAAAGTAGTAATCTTGGGATTGCTACCAGTGCCACGTGCTAGTCAGAGTAGGAATCGCAGGATAGCTCAGATGAATACGTGGCTTGAGCAGTGGTGCAGCAGGGAGGGATTCAAATTCCTGGGGCATTGGAACCGGTTCTGGGGGAGGTGGGACCAGTACAAACCAGACGGTCTGCACCTAGGCAGGACTGGAACCAATGTTCTAGGAGGAGTGTTTGCTAGTGCTGTTGGGGAGGAGTTAAACTAATATTGCAGGGGGATGGGAACCAATGCAGGGAGACAGAGAGAAACAAAATGGAGACAGAAGCAAAAGACAGAAAGGAGATGAGTAAAAGTGGAGGGCAGCGAAACCCAAGGCAAAAAACAAAAGGGCCACTTTGCAGCAAAATTCTAAAGGGTCTAAGTGTGTTAAAAAGCCAAGCCTGAAGGCTCTGTGCCTCAATGCGAGGAGTATTCGGAATAAGCTGGACGAATTAACTGTGCAGGTAGCAGTTAACGGATACGATGTGGTTGGCATCATGGAGACATGTCTCCAGTGTGACCAAGGCTGGGAACTCAACATCCAAGGGTATTCAACATTTAGAAAGGATAGACAGAAAGGAAAAGGAGGTGGGGTGGCGTTGCTGGTTAAAAAGGAAATTAATGCAATTGTAAGCAAAGACATTAGCTTGGATGATGTGGAATCGGTATGGGTGGAGCTACGGAATACCAAAGGGCAGAAAACGCTAGTGGAGTTGTGTACACACCCCCAAACAGTAGTAGTGATGTTGGGGAGGGCATCAAACAGGAAATTAGGGGTGCATGCAATAAAGGTGCAGCAGTTATCATGGGTGACTTTAATATGCATATAGTTTGGGCTAACCAAACTGGAAACAATACAGTGGGGAAGGATTTCCTGGAGTGCATAAGGGAGGTTTTCTAGACCAATATGTCGAGGAACCAACTAGGGGGGAGGCCATCTTAGACTGGGTGTTGTGTAATGAGAGGGGATTAATTAGCAATCTCGTTGTGCGAGGCTCCTTGGGGAAGAGTGACCATAATGTGGTGGAATTCTCCATTAGGATGGAGAATGAAACAGTTAATTCAGAGACCATGGTCCAGAACTTAAAGAAGGGTAACTTTGAAGGTATGAGGCGTGAATTGGCTTGGATAGATTGGCGAATGATACTTAAGGTGTTGACAGTGGATGGGCAATGGCAGACATTTAGAGACCTCATGGATGAATTACAACAATTGTACATCCCTGTCTGGCGTAAAAATAAAAAAGGGAAGGTGGCTCAACCGTGGCTATCAAGGGAAATCACGGATAGTATTAAAGCCAAGGAAGTGGCATACAATTGGCCAGAAATAGCAGCGAACCCAGGGACTGGGAGAAATTTAGAACTCAGCAGAGGAGGACAAAGGGTTTGATTAGGGCAGGGAAAATAGAGTACGAGAGGAAGCTTGCAGGGAACATTAAAATGGACTGCAAAAGTATGTAAAGAGAAAAAGGTTAGTAAAGACCAACGTAGGTCCCCTGCAGTCAGAAACAGGGGAAGTCATAACGGGGAACAAAGAAATGGAGACCAATTGAACAAGTACTTTGGTTCGGTATTCACTAAGGAGGACACAAACAACCTTCCGGATATAAAAGGGGTCAGAGGGTCTAGTTAGAAGGAGGAACTGAGGGAAATCCTAATTAGTCGGGAAATTGTATTGGGGAAATTGATGGGATTGAAGGCCGATAAATCCCCAGGGCCTGATGGTCTGCATCCCAGAGTACTTAAGGAGGGGGCCTTGGAAATAGCGGATGCATTGACAGTCATTTTTCAACATTCCATAGACTCAGTTCCTATGGAGTGGAGGGTAGCCAATGTAACCCTACTTTTTAAAAAAGGAAGGAGAGAGAAAACAGGGAATTATAGACCGGTCAGCCTGACCTCAGTAGTGGGTAAAGTGATGGAATCAATTATTAAGGATGTCATAGCAGCGCATTTGGAAAGAGGTGACAATATAGGTCCAAGTCAACATGGATTTGTGAAAGGGAAATCATGCTTGACAAATCTTCTGGAATTTTTTAAGGATGTTTCCCATAGAATGGACAAGGGAGAACCAGTTGATGTGGTGCATTTGGACTTTCAGAAGGCTTTCGACAAAGTCTCACAAGAGATTAGTGTGCAAAGTTAAAGCACATGGGATTGGGGGTAGTGTGCTGACGTGGATTGAAAACTGGTTGGCAGACAGGAAGCAAAGAGTAGGAGTAAACGGGTACTTTTCAGAATGGCAGGCAGTGACGAGTGGGGTACCGCAAGGTTCTGTGCTGGGGCCCCAGCTGTTTACACTGTACATTAATGATTTAGACGAGGGGATTAAATGTAGTATCTCCAAATTTGCGGATGACACTAAGTTGGGTGACAGTGTGAGCTGCGAGGAGGATGCTATGAGGCTGCAGAGTGACTTGGATAGGTTAGGTGAGTGGGCAAATGCATGGCAGATGAAGTATAATGTGGATAACTGTGAGGTTATCCACTTTGGTGGTAAAAACAAAGAGACAGACTATTATCTGAATGGTGACAGATTAGGAAAAGGGGAGGTGCAACGTGACCTGGGTGTCATGGTGCATCAGTCATTGAAGGTTGGCATGCAGGTACAGCAGGCGGTTAAGAAAGCAAATGGCATGTTGGCCTTCATAGCGAGGGGATTTGAGTACAGGGGCAGGGAGGTGTTACTACAGTTGTACAGGGCCTTGATGAGGCCACACCTGGTGTATTGTGTACAGTTTTGGTCTCCTAACTTGAGGAAGGACATTCTTGCTATTGAGGGAGTGCAGCAAAGGTTCACCAGACTGATTCCCGGGATGGCAGGACTGACATATCAAGAAAGACTGGATCAACTGGGCTTGTATTCACTGGAGTTCAGAAGAATGAGAGGAGATCTCATAGAAACATTTAAAATTCTGACAGGTTTAGACAGGTTAGATGCAGGAAGAATGTTCCCAATGTTGGGGAAGTCCAGAACCAGGGGTCACAGACTAAGGATAAGGGGTAAGCCATTTAGGACCGAGATGAGGAGAAACTTCTTCACCCAGAGAGTGGTGAACCTGTGGAATTCTCTACCACAGAAAGTTGTTCAGGCCAATTCACTAAATATATTCAAAAAGGAGTTCGATGTAGTCCTTACTACTAGGGGGTTCAAGGGGTATGGCGAGAAAGCAGGAATGAGGTACTGAGGTTGCATGTTCAGCCATGAACTCATTGAATGGCGGTGCAGGCTCGAAGGACCGAATGGCCTACTCCTGCACCTATTTTCTATGTTTCTATATTTCTGTGGGCTGAAATGGCCTTCTTCTGCGCTGTAAATTTCTATAGGCTGGATTTTATATATTGCCCAAAAATGGGTATTATTTCCGGCGTGGGCGGTAAAAAATGGGTTTTCAGATCATCGGCTTCTCACCCATTTTCAAAGCACCTAGTCAGTGATATGAAATGGGAGGAATCGTTAAATCTTTTTGACCTGCTGCATAAAGTGTCGCCGTCCTTAGCAACGGCATGGCAATGCTCGATTCCCGCGATTCAGGAGGTCAAGGGTCATCATGACATGCGCAGAAGAGGAGACAGAGAGAGAGGGAGCTCAGAGGGACTGAAGGCGAGTCTGGGTGTGGTGTGGCTGCTTTAGGAGGAAGGATGGAGCCTTTCGAGATTCACAGCAAGTAGGGAAACAAAAATTAGCTGTTACCAGCCACATATTTGCCCGAATTTGGCCTATAATGGAGAGAGAGGAGGAGGCATCACAGCACACTTTGGAGACTAACGCTGGAGAGAGCAGTGAGTTGGGAGGGGAACACATTGGAGGGCGCAAAAGAGCCAGGAGGTTCTCGGACGAGGCAAATGCCTCCCTCATGCAGAAGGTTGAGTTACGCTGGGGTGATTTGACACAGAGAGGGTGTAGGAAGCCGACCCCAAAGGCCTACGAGAGGACATGGACCGAGATAGCAGAGGTGGTCTCATCGGCGACCAATGAGGTTCGTGAGGGCAAACAATGCCGCACAAAATGGAACGACCTTGTGGGATCCGTAAGAGTAAGTATTACATTGATTGACATGTACCTATGTATTTATATAATTTGATTTGTAACAGGCACCAGTGACTATCAGCAGATGTGATGTCTTTCGCTTTTACCGAGAATGTTTTCCTCAAAGCTTGTGGTCACGGTGCAGGTTGGAGATTGCAAAATTCGTGGGAAAACCCCCGCAGTGATAGGACTCAGTGGCAAGGAAATTTAATTTGGAACTTTCTCCAAGAAAGTTTGAGATCCTAAAGTGCACATGGAAGAAACTACGAGTTTTAATCGAATTTGGGATTTTACAAGGCAGATTGGGTCCGTGTGGGAAGGGCTAAGAACTAAAGGAGAACTATCCTTCAAAAGAAACCGGTTTTGAGTATTGAAACTGTCTGGGGTATTGACACTAAAACAAATCATCTGGGGAATTGTGTAAACTCAAAAGCCCTTCTCCCCAGGAGGCATTAACATAGCAACAATCAACCCAGCCATCACCCTGAGCAAGAAATCAATCCAGCATATACATAATGACAATGGCACATCCAGCCCGCATGGAAAACTCAGGCCTAGGCAGAAATTGCTAATACCAAAGCTAATTTTTCCTCATCAAGAAACAAATTTGAAAGATCGACACATCCGAGACAGGTTAACAGTAATGGGCCCACCAAAATATGACAAAGAGATATCAAGCCCGCCAAAAATTAAACAAAGAATCGGGACTGATTTGGTGCGAAGATTATAACAGCTCCTAAAATATAACAGGTGCCCTGTTTTAACGAAGTTTATGCATAGCATCATAGAGCATCAAGAAGGGAGAAGAGAGAGAGACCACCGCAGCAGTTTTAACAAGCCTCTCCAGCCTCGACGAGATTAGGGGGCCACGCTGCTCTGCTATCGAAGAAGAAGGACGAACATCACCACGGCAGAGAAAGCAGCCCCAATAACCCCAGACATCGCCATCGCGGCAGCAACCGACCACAGCCAACATGGTACCATCGAAAACACCGCGATCGACCAACTCCGAAACAAAAATCCTCAAAGAAGAAACCGAAGATTCAAAAGTTTCCACTCTATAATCTAGTCCTGACTACCAACAGGTGAAGCATTATCGAAAGAGACTTTTGAAACCTATTGCTAATGAAAGAAAGTGGGTACTCACCCCATAAGTCCTAATACACGCCCTACCGCATCAGCGGACACTGCCCAACTGAAGACTACGCAGTCAGAAGTCCGCTACGACGTTCGGGGTATGGCAAGCAAAACCTACAGAGTCCAATGAAGCACCGCCAACTGACAATATAGGATTGGTGAGCATGGTCCCTGTTTGTCCTGCAGTTTAACCTAGTCAGAGTTAGGCATTGGGAGGTGGGAGGTGTATTATTTCTGTAACCCCTTTGAATGTGTGATATAGTATTCTTTATTTGAGTGATTACAAGTTTGACATTGCATTTTCTTGTCCTTAATAAAATTGAAGTTCTTTGTCCAAACCAGTTGTCTCTTGCACTTTGTCACATCCCCCAAATAAATCCAAAGTCTAGAACCCAGGGAGTGGGAGCAATTCGAACCGCTCAGAAGGTCAGAGGTGAACCTGACCCCACACACCACACCCTACAGAATGGCGACCTTGGCAGGACTTTGGTGTAAGGGATGTGATGCAGAGAGTGCTGTTTTGGAGGAAAGATGGAAGAGAGGATTTCCTCCTATGTGTACAAGAAAGTGAATGTCACTAAGGAATGGGTGCTTGGTCTATTGCACGCTGAACATCCGGGAGATGCTGTGGCCCAGTGGACAGCAAGCAAGGACCATAAAGAATCAGTAAAAATGGCAATTTGGTTAGTCTGTCTCCAGCAATAGGCCCAACTCCTAGATAAAACCATCGAGTCACTACAGGCAGAACTATGGGAATGTGCAGAGACATCACATGAAAGGGCTATGGCAGGAGAGAGTTAATGGGGAGAACTCCGTAAGCTGAAGCATGGAAAACCGCAGCTAATCGAGAGGTTCAAGAACAGCCAGGACTATTTTCAGTGTCAGGTTACCGAGGTTAGGAATAACGAAAAGATACTGCGGAGGAAAATACTCGCCTTACCCTTCAAGTAAAAGAGCTGGAGGAGAAGTTAAGAGAAGTACAGGCAGCTTATAAAGTAGCCAGCCCTAATGGGTTTGAGTCAGGAGACCACGGTCCCTGCCAGCAACAAATCAAGAGTTTAACCCTTGCTCTGTCCAAGGCAAAAGGCATGGTATGCCTACTAAGCCCGAGTACGGCCCAGGTAAACCTGGACAAGAAGGAGGAAGCTGTTCAACCACCACTATACTGGTTCGGCAGCAGGAGGGGCAAATGAGTTGCAGGGCAGACAGGGATAATGGACCACCACCTGTGGCGTCGAGGTTCAGCTCGGTTTGGCAGCAGGGAGAGGTGGGTGAGCCAGAGCAGCAAGAGCCAGAGTGGGGCCGATGTGCCCGGTCCGGCAGCAGAAGTTCGACCCGCCCTCTGCTGCTGGGGGTCAGGGGCACCTGGAAAGTCAATTTATGATTCCCCACACTACCCAACAGCTTAGGGCTATGATAAGTCACCTGGGAAAGCTCACTCCAAAGGGAGACCCATTGGTCCACTTTATGGCAGCGGAACAGGCAGGGGATATTAACGGATGCGATGATGCCAAGATAGCAAAAACGACTCACAGGCTGTGGAGTGTATGACCCCGAGGTAGGCATTGCCCTGGCGATTAAACTCCCCAGTACTATGAGCGCCCAGCATGCTGAACTGTCAGCAGTGGTGTACGTGGTCACACACCCCGAAGAATTCCCTACCCCACACACGATTTGCTCGGACAGTATGTTCACATACAATTCATGTACGGAGTACCTGGCTGTCTGGTCCCGTCGCGGATACACATCTGCAGATGGGAGACCCCTGGCAATTAAGCCTTTACTGGGAAAGATCATGACAGCCGTGGGGGAGGAAGGGAAGATTTATATACATAAAGTGAAGGCACATTCCACCACTGAACCCCGTAGCGAGGGAAACCAGCAGGCTGACATGTTGGCCAAGCAAGGTGCCCGCACGGGCAAGCTTTGGGATCCATACCACCCCATCGCAGCAGCCAGGGGCAGGATTGGGACGATAGGGAGAGCAGGAGTAGCATTGCCCCAGGATCTGAAAGCGGTTCAGACCCAAGATCCCGTCCTCAAAACTGTCCTAATCATGCTTGCTAAAGGGGAAGAGGTAGATGGCCCGTACAGCACCGCAGCGATTGCCATTAAAGAAGGCATGCTGTTCAGGGGGGAGCAATGGGTGGTACTGCAACAACACCGGAGAGAATTCCTCCAGCTGACCCACGAGGGTCCAGGGGCAGGACACCCCGGACCTGCAACGGGTGGAACAGGCAGGGTGGCGGCCAGGACTCAGGGAAAACGTCCGCGTGTTCTGTGCTAGCTGTCTGGTGTGTGCTGCCAACAAACCTGACCCCCAGAAAAGAAAGGTATCTATGGGACAAATATAGGAGGGTAGAGGGATGCTGGCAGTCAATCCAGATCGACTACATCGGGCCCCTACCCACTGCTCAGGGAGGCTACAAGTACAACTACTGCTCTGGGAACAGCTAGGATCCTGGTAAGGGAGGTGTTCTCCCAGTGGGGACTACTCCAGTACGTGGAGTCCGACCAAGGGAATCACTTCACCGGGCAGGTGATGCAGGAGACGCTTAAGGTGCTTGGCATCGAGGGAAAATGGCATGTCGCCCAAAACCCGCAGGCTTCTGGGCCTATGGAGCGTTTAAACCGCACTATAAAAGAAAAGTTATGGAAGGAGACGGGGGACTCACCCAAGAAGTGGGTAGAGGTCCTACCACTGGTCCTCATGGTACTCCCCGTACAAACTCATGACTGGCAGAGCCATGCGAACCCCTATCCATGTATTAGCCCCCGTACTCACGGCAGGTCAGCTTAGGGAAGCAAACCAGGACAGCTTTGTCAGGAATCTGTTTGAACACCTTAAACAGATTCACCGGCAGGCTGTTAACAACATGGGAAAACAGCATCGGAGCAACCAAATGCTGCTAGAAACCCGCAACCACCACGAATGGGAGGTAGGGGACCAGGTCATGGTAAGGAACTACGCTTGAGTAGGGGTAGTTGAGGGACCGTACCACATTGTCGACAAGGAAAGCCCCATAGTCTATGCTGTAAAGATGCCCCGCCGTACAAAGTGGTTCCACAAAAACCAGTGCAAACATTTCAACCCCCGAATAGCAGCTAAGCGTAAAGGACAGCCAGAAACCGTGAACCGTGCCAAAGGCAGGGATCCTCAGCCAGCAGCCCCCGACTGTGGAGATCCCACAGGGGATGTGGCAGACCCACAGACTGTACCTAGAGGGGCGGTGGACTGTGTTACTGGAGGAGCTAGTCCCGCCAATCATTTGGGACTCGGACGCACCCCCAGTAGTCAGAACCCTGAGAAGGACTCTCCACACGCCGCGGCCTAAGACACCTTGGTCACCAGTGCCCCAATTTAAGTGTTTCACTCCCGGGAGAGGGACCAGCCGCAAAGGGGTACCTAAGATCAGGGATCAGCCTGCGAGCAGGGACCCCCAGCCGGTAGTCTTGAGCTAGGAGGGACCCCTGGAAGAGATAGTGGTGGACCAGCCACCAATTGGGAGTCACCAGCCCGCAGCCCTCGATCAGGTAGAACCCTCAGGTGATGAAATGAACCGTGCAGCTACCCCGAAAGGGGTGGTGTGCTGCAGCACCGGAGGGGACGTTCCCCCAATAGTGTGGAACTCAGACCCACCTCCGGTCAGGACGCTCCGGGTGCTGTGGTACAGGCCGACCTACTACCGGCCCCGCTAGAACCCCAGAGGCCAGAGTAGAAAGGATAAGAACAGGAATTAACCTGGCCACCCGGAGACAGGTGGCAGATGCACATAATTAGGATAATAAGAATCGAGTGTACCGTATGATTAAGGTTTTCTTTTTTCAGGGTCACCACGACCGAAAGTAAACCACGCATATAGAAGTAATGAAATGAGTAAAATAGGATAGAAGCATTTGTATAGATATGTAATGGAAGAGCTCCTGACACCAGCTGATGCCAAATTAGTGACATATGCCTAGTAGTATTTGAAGGAAGCACTGGTAACAGTTCTTGGAGAAAGGAAAAGACCCCATCTTGTAGGCAGTAAAAGAGGCACGACAAGAACGATAAGAGTAAGATGAGACAAATGTTGATAACAGACATCAGTTCCTACGGGAACTGGAAAAGACAGCCAGTTGATTAAAAACTTTATTGTGTTCTCCGAGAAGAAATGAGCCCAAATTGGAACTCGATCACTGTTTGTCAAGACTGAGAGCTTTTCTCAGGGCTGGACAATCTGTTTTGTGTGCCCCTACAGGAAGGAGAACAACATGAGAAGGGTCCTGTTCCTGCTCGCCTTGATAAGGATGAACAGCGGCAGACGAGGAGACGTGGAAGAATTCCTCATTTATGGGTGCTCAGGAGAGAGAGCACCAATCGTGACTGCAGTGGGTAGCACACCGGGTGTGGAAGAGTTCGCCGTTTATGCACACGGAGGGAGGTGGCCAGGGTGGCTGGGGTCTAATTCCACTCGCTACTCCAGCCAGGAAGAGTTTACCTATAGGGAGGCTTCCGTTCCATGCCCCAGGATATGGCTCGTTGCTGCGCGGGTCAGTGTTATGGAGGGAATACATGTGTGTTTGACTTGTAAAGGACAGATTCCCCTGGGTAGATGGTGGTGGCTCAGGAATCTGAGCAAGGACATGGGAGACCAGGAATCTGACTGGGAAAGACTTGGTAATGACACGTGCTGTACCATCACAGGGACATGGGGAGGAGAGAATGTGTGTTGGAACAAGTGGTGGGAGTCTGAACAGGGAATTTACATCTGCATGTGGGGGTTAGAGGAGATCTGTCCCCGCAGGCATATCAATCGCCTTCGCCAGGCAATGGCAAGATGATGGAGAAGGGATGGCGTGGGATTCCATCCTACACGGGTGTGCGGTCCCGCACTCCCCATTCCCAATTAATGCCACCGAATTTAGAGCACACATTAAGAAACCCCTGCCCACGACCCCGCCAATGCGAACAGTAATAGAAAGGTGTCCTATCACCACTAAGGGACCAGGGAACGGATTAGTATTGGTACCGACCGAAAAGGTGTTATACTAGGGGGGTACACTATGCAGTAACTTCAGTTATTTTAAACCTTACCGAGGTGCACTTACTTGCATGGTGCCCAAAGGAAACAGAGCAGCTATACTAGGCCCTACTCAGAGAAATGTTCAAGAAATTTTATGAGTTAGACTTTGGGAATGTAGACAAAGCAGATCTATACACCCTATATGCTAGGGACACCCATAGGCACAGGAAGACATAGAAGGGGAACCTTGAACAAAATTTTTACTGCATATAATACAGGATCCTCTGTGATAAATATCTTAGATGATATATAACTGTAAACGCAGATAAATGGTCGAAAGAACCAACTGAGAAAGATCCTAAAAGAGGAAAACACAGTAGTAGGCTCAGAGCTACACAAGGACCAGGCTGTGATGTTCCATTTAAAAGACATTGTGACTGAGCTGGAAAAACATGCACAGACAGTGAATGCACTCATACGGGAGGATAGGAATGCTTCGGACCAGGCTTCACAGAATGAGGTGTGCGTGCTGTATGGGGCATGGTTGTTGTGCGAGGGCCGCAACAACCTGGAGGATTTAAAACAAGGTTTAGTCCCCTCCTGGATCAGTAACAAGCAGCTCGCAGCCCTCCACCCATACAGTAATTCACTAAGCCTGTTCCAGCTCCGCCTAGCTTCTGAAGCCTACCCTGTCCCAGTAGATTGCAGACATTCGAATCACACCATCATGGGGCTAGTACTAAGGATGCCGGTCATGGGTGGGACAGTCTGACCCGCACCGGTATACAGGGTGGAGAATATTGGGATCATTCAAGGAGGTGCACACGTTCGTTTCATAGCGGTCCCACCCTATGTCATAAAGTAGGAGCATGCTATGACAAGTACTGACCTCTCCGGGTGCCGGAGCCGGGGTGCACACATAATACTGTGTCCCCAGCACTTGAACGCCTATTCTAAACCACAGTGCGGGTTTAAAGCTGCTGGTGCACAGCCTATCAACTGTACCATGGAAGTGATGGCACAAGACCATGTCCCTCCACAGGTAGCATACATAGGAGGTGGGACACATTGTGTCACCACCAGTGCACCCCACTACCAGCATGGACAGCACTTCTGGTGTCCGGTGAGTGACAGCAGTTTTTGCTTTAAACCCGAGGCAGAATTTCAAGTGGCTCAGGAACGGATTGTCCCCATTCCTGAACCCTCCACTGTCCACCTCACTATGAGAGAAAACATCACAAACCTGCAAGATTATGTTGTACATTTTGGCTATGAAATTCCCCCTCTACCCGAACATCTTACCGCTCTGCTAGAAGCTGTAGTAATCTCACAAAAACATTTCTACACTCTGGAACAGAAAACAATTGAGATAAGGAGATAAATTCTAGAGATCACAATTCCACCTTGGTGGGACATTTTCAGGAATATAGAAGTTCCTGCCAGGATCAGAATAGCTTCCCACGTTTTGATTGTCTGTCAACTCACGATTACTCTTTACTTATGGTGTCTCACTTGTCGAGTGAAACACAGAGGCTGTCAGGTCAGGCAGCAAAGGGTGCTGTATGCTCCCTGGCCAAACGTGGGGATCGCACAGGGAGGGGTGACACCATATTACCATGTTTGATTTGTTTTAATTTTCACTTGCTGTAAAAACACAGAGATCGAGTGTTGTAAGAATGTTACTTAAAAATGAGTTTGACTAAGTACCTTTTTTTTCTGTAAACCGGGTAATGGAGGGACGTCGGAACTCCTCTATGCTGTAACATAATTTAAATGACTGTACCCGCCTATAAACTGCATTACATTTCAAAGGGGGATGCACATTTAAGTTTAGCTCGGTAAACACAGGGAGGGTTGACTCTCGGAAGATCAGGAATTTTGCTCACCTAGCATGACACTCTAGCATGTAGAGTGTCACAGAGGGGACTGTAGATTGCAAAATGTGAGGGAAACCCACCCCCTGCCACCCAGTGTTTGGACTCATTGGAAAGGAAATTTAATTTGGAACTATCTACCAGAAAGTTTGAGATCCGAAAGTGCACATGGAAGAAACTACTAGTTTTAATTGAATTTGGGATTTTACAAGGCAGATTAGGTCCGTGTGGGAAGGGCTAAGACCTAAAGGAGAATTATCCTTCAAAAGAAACCAGTTTTGAGTATTGAAACTGTCTGGGGTATTGACGCTAAAACAAATCATCTGGGGAATTGTGTAAACTCGAAAACCCTCCTCCCCGGAGGCATTAACATAGCAACAATCAACCCAGAGATAGCCAGCCATCACCCTGAGCAAGAAACCAATCCAGCACATACATAATGACAATGGCACATCTAGCCTGCATGGAAAACCAAGGCCTAGGCAGACATTGTAAATATCAAAGCTAATTTTTCCCTATCAAGAAACAAATTTGAAAGATCGACACATCCGAGACAAGTTAACAGTAATGGGCCCACCAAAATATGACAAAGAGTTATCATACCGCCAAAAATTAAACGAAGAATCAGGACTGATTTGATGCGAAGATTAGAACAACTCCCAAAGTATAACTGGGGCCCTGTTTTAACGAAGTTTATGCATAGCATCATAGAGCATCAAGAAGGGAGGAGAGAGAGACCATCGCAGCAGTTTTAACAAGCCTCTCCAGCCTCGACGACACTACCGGGGCCATGCTGCCCTGCTATCGAAGAAGAAGGAAGAACATCACCATGGCAGAGAAAGCAGCCCCAGTAACTCCGGACATCGCCATCGCAGCAGCAACTGACCACAGTCAACGTGGTACCATCGAAAACACCGCGATCGACCAACTCCGAAACCAAAACTGAAGATTCGAAAGTTTCCACTCTACAATCTAGTCCTGACTACCAATAGGTGAAGCATTATCTAAAGAGACTTTTGAAACCTATGGCTAATGAAAGAAAGTGGGTACTCACCCCATAAGTCCAATACACTTCCTACCGTATCAGTGGACATCACCCAACTGAAGACTACGCAGTCAGAAGTCCTCTACGACATTTGGAGTATGGCAAGCAGAACCTACAGAGTCCAGCGAACCCCGAAATTGTGAACCACCGCCAACTGACAATAAAGGATTGGTGAGCATGGTCCCTGTTTGCCCTGAAGTTTAACCTAGTCAGAGTTAGGAATTGGGAGGTGGGAGGTGTATTATTTCTGTAACCCCTTTGAATGTGTGATATAGTGTTCTTTATTTGAATGATTACAAGTTTGACATTGCATTTTCTTGTCCTTAATAAAATCGATGTTCTTTGCACCAAACCAGTTGTCTCTTGCACTTTGTCACATCCCCCAAATAAATCCAAAGTCTAGAACCCAGGGAGTGGGAGCGATTCGAACCACTCAGGAGGTCAAGGGTGAACCTAACCCCACACACCACCCCCTACATCTTTAGGTAAAGAATGATAAATTTCATAATAATCATGATTACATCTGTAGGTTATATGCTGTATCAGTCTCTGTGACAGTACCTAGCAATGATATCACGCAATGATCTCATGACATGTCGTGTTGTCACTTTTTACAGAAGAAGCTATCGACGATGAGGTCCGTGCAGAGGCGAAGGGGTGGGTGGCCACCAGTCCCCAGCGACACCACCGAGATGGGGAAGCACACCCGGACAGCTACGGATGCATCTGCAGACCCTGAATTGATGCCACTTGAATAAAGCTTACACCATTGCGTAATGTAAAGTCAATAGATGCCGCACTAACTCATATCCGAACAATCATATATTTTAGATGATTTCTAAAATTGTCCTAGAAATTATGATGCCCTAATGTAAATCATTGTAATACAAATATGTTGATGGTCATGAAATGTGATGATTTTGTGAGCGGTGGTGCTTTTGTCATGCATATGCTGTGTGTAATGCTGGACTCACCTTCTCCTCTAATAACTTCATTTGTGTTTTGCAGCTCAGCCAGCAGCGCGGCCCCAGGCAAGACCACAGAGGCCAGAAGGTGGGGGCGCAGGGCTCAACTCTCCAGATGATCCTACATCTGGTGCTGAGGAGCTCTGATTTTCGCCCGTCAATCCACTGGGTCTGTTCTCCACAGATAAGAGCGCGGACTTCGAGGAATCTGCATTGCCACGCTCCCGAAGCTATTCCACCCTAAGGCCAGCTAGTGGTCCTCCGGTCATTCCCGCCTCCACTCTGACAGTACCAGTCCCAAGGACCTCATCACAAGTCACCCCATTTGTCCCCAGGATGGCGCTGACCCCGCGGAGGTCTCGTGGATGCGGCAGGTCTGTTCCACGTGCGCCACATGGGAGCAGAGAGATGGTATAATTGTCCAGGAGGACTGTAGATATTGGTGACCAGCTCATCGAAGCCACCATGACCGAGTTCATTTCGTGGATGGCGGAAGCCCTGGATGCGATTGCCAGGAACACAGCTGGTACAGGCCTCCCAGTGGTCCCCGAGCGCGGCACTCCACCCCTAGGTTCTGCACCACCACTGCGAATGACAGATGAGAGCAAGGACCAAAATCCTGCTTCTGCATCAGAGAATGTTGCCCCTCGGCATCCCCACTCCCGTATCCATGCAACCACCAATGAGGCACCGCCTGAGGAGCTCCTTGGCCAGGCACCGTGGAGCGAGGAGGGAAGGGGTAGAGGTGGGGAGAAGAAGGGAAGGTGGGAAGGAAAGTGAGGTGCATGTCCACAGGTGATGGCTGTGTTATATCTCCTTCTGGGTGTATACAATTTGTTGTAATGTATGGGGGCTGGGGACCACCTTCCTGCTTTGCCTTTGTATTCTGTGTTGCTGGACATGTTGATCATTTGATTTATGTCGATGGTGGAAAAAGTGAGGTGTGGGCAGGGGTTGGGTATTATTGTCTGTGATACTTATGATTTCAGACCAATGTTGGTCTAAATTTTTTTTTATTGAACATAACCTTGTTGCGCATTGTCTCAGATAGCTGGACCATTACACACTGGTGATTCCTTAACATGAAAGGGTTAAATACAACTTAACTTCAATCAACATAAACTTTAACTGGCACCAAGGTGATGGGCACCATTGATGTCTGAGCTGCACACACACAGCAGTGTGTCAGCATTGTCACTCATATCAACGCTCTTTCAAGCAAATTGTTCAGATATCAGCTCCTCACTTAAGAGTCTTGCAGCTATGTAGCCACCACGGGCCCTTTTACTGCGGTCTGGAGGGGGTTGGGGGCATGATTGCACAGCCAGCCTGATTGTCTGGCCCCAGGTCAGCATCCAGCCCCTCGTCGTCCTCTTCCTCTCTCTCCTGAGGTGGAGCATCAGTCCCTTCTGGCAATTCTTGGCCCCTCCTCATAGCCAGGTTGTGCAGCATGGAGTACATGACCACGAATTTACCTACTTGCTCAGGGTTGTATTGCAGCTCCCCTCCTGAGTGGTCAAGACATCTGAAGCGCTGCTTAAATGCAGTTATTGTTTGCTGGCCCCATTGCATTGAAAGTTGAATAGAAATTGATCAGAAGCAATGATTTCCTCACTAAAATACACCTAGAGTAAACCCCCATTAGTCCAGAGTCTGAAAATATGTCTGTTGAGATGTTCACTTCACCTGAGAAGAACTCCAGTTAATGCAAACGCCCCCGAAGTTGAAGCAGCCTTTGGAATGAAGCAACCTGCGATTTAAAAAATGGCAGCCACACCGCTGGCTTTAGTTCAGAACAGTTCTACTTTTTCTGGATGGTTTTTTGGTTGAGCGTTTTTGTGGGTGGGATGTGTGCGAGGAGGTGAAAGTGATGGTGGGGGATCTCCTGAGCGTTAGTTTTTCCAAATGTGCTCTTTACGCCAAAAAAAAGTGGGCGGGCGGTATTATTGAATCTCGCCGTTATTTCTATACGGAAAGTAATGTTGGGCGATATTGTGGGCGTTGATTTTGTCCATTCTGATGATTCTGCCCAAAAAAAGTGGACGGGCGGTATTATTTTTTGCGGGTGTTAAGCACATGGGGAAAGTAACGCTCGGCAATAAGTTTCCTAAAAATGCCCGTCAGTTTCCATTTTGTGCCAAAATGGGCGATATATGGGCATTATACGTAATTTCAACGGTAAAATGGGCTTTAAGTGGGCGTTAAGCATGCAAAAAAAGTGGAGGTTCTAGCCCTATGTTTCTATGAATCTATATAACAGAGAGGGTTGATGAGGGAAATGCGGTTGAAGTGGTGTACATGGATTTCCAAAAGTGCCACATAATAGGCTTGCCAGCAAAGTTGAAGCCCATGGAATAAAAGGGACAGTGGCAGCATGAATACAAAATTGGCTAAGTGACAGGGAACAGGGGAGTGGTGAATGGTTGTTTTTCAGTCTGGAGGAAGATATACAGTGGTGTACCCCGAGGATCAATCCAGGACCACTGCTTTTTTTGCTGTATATTAATGATTTGGACTTAGGTGTACAGGGCACTTTTTCAAAATTTGCAGTTGACACAAAGTTTGGAAGCACAGTGAACAATGAGGAGGATACGAATAGACTTTAAAATAACATAGACAGGCTGGTGGAATGGGCGGACACATGACAAATAAGAACATAAGAACCTAAGAAATAGGAGCAGGAGTAGGCCATTTGGACCCTCGAGCCTGCTCTGCCCTTCAATAGGATCATGGCTGATCTGATCCTGGCCTCAACTCCACTTCCCCGCCTGCTCCCCATAACTCTGTACTCCCTTATCTTTCAAACGTCTGCTACTCCACCTTAAATACATTCTTTGGGCCCAAGTTTCGGCCTCAGTTGCTCCTGATTTTTTGGAGCAACTGGTGTAGAACGGAGTATCTTAGAAATTCAAATTCTCGGCATTTAGTTTGCTCCAGTTCTAGTCAGTTAGAACAGTTTCACTTTGGAAAATAATTTTTTTTTCAAAAGGGGGCGTGTCCGGCCACTTACGCCTGTTTTCAAAGTTTCGGCAGTGAAAACTCACTCCAAACTAACTTAGAATGGAGTAAGTGAAGATTTTTGTACGCTCGAAAAAACCTTGTCTACACTTTAGAAAATCAGGTGTAGGTTACAAATCAGGCGTAGGGAATGGGGGGTGGGGGGTGTTTAAAGGGTAGTTTACAAACATTAAACACTTCAGTTTTACAAATAAAGAGCCATCATCAATAATAAATGATAAAAACATCAATAAATCAACCAATAAATCAATCAAAAAAAATTAATAAGCAATAATTTTTTAAAAAATCAATAAATAAAACATTTTCTACTTGCCGACTGCAGCACCGGGAGCCCTCCAACAGCATGCTGGGATGCCCCCCCCCCCACTCCCAGTGTGTCTCTGTCAGTGTCTCTATCTCTCTGTCTGTCTGTCTGTGTGTGTCTCTCAGTCTCTGTCTGTCAGTGTCTGTGTTTCTGACAGCGAGGGGAGGGGGAGGAGGGGCAGGGGGAGGGGAAGGGGGGGAGAAGGGGCGGGAGAGAGGGGGGGAGAGAAGGGGGGAGGAGGAGGAGAAGGGGGGAGGAGGAGGAGAAGGGGGGGAGGAGGAGAAGGGGGGAGGGAGGAGGAGGAGGAGAAGGGGAAGGGGGGAGGAGAAGGGGAAGGGGGGAGGAGAAGGGGAAGGGGGGAGGAGAAGGGGAAGGGGATAGGAGAAGGGGGGGAGAGGGGGAGGGGAGAGGGGAGGGGAGAGGGGGAGGGGAGTGGGGAAGGGGAAAGGGGAAAGGAGAAGGGGAGGGGGAAGGGGAAAGGAGAAGGGTGGGAAAGGAGAAGGGGGAAGGGGAAAGGAGAGGGGGGGAAGGGAAAGGAGAATGGGGAGAAGGGAAAGGAGAAGGGGGGAAGGAGAAGGTAGGGGGAAGGAGAAGGTGGGGGCGAAGAAGAATGTGGGGGGGGCGAAGGAGAAGGTGGGGGGGGAAGGAGAAGGTGGGGGGGGAGAAAGGAGAGGGAAGGAGAAGGTGGGAGGGGAAAGGAGAGGGAAGGAGAGGGGGGGAAAGGAGATGGGGGGAAGGAGACGGGGGAGGGAAGGAGAAGAGTGGGGGGAGGAGAAGAGGGGTGGGGGGGGAGGCTGAACGGGCCGGGCCCAGCTGTTCGGGCAGAGCCCGTCCCCAGCACCAGATTTACAGGTAGGTGGCATTGGGTCAGGTCAGGTCTGGGGTTCGGGGGCGGGACCGCAGGTCGGGTAGGGTCGGGTCGGGTCGGGTCCGGGGGGGGGGGGGGCGGTTGCGGTCGGGAGTACGGGTCGGGTCGGGGGGGGGGGAGGATGGAGGTCGGGTTGGTTCGGGTAGCGGGGGGGAAGGAGGGAGCGTGGGTCGGGTTGGGGGGTGTGGTGGGAGGGAGGTCATTTGGGTTCGGATCGGGGGGGAGGGAGAGGGAGGTCAGGTTGGGTGGGTGGGGGGGGAGCGCAGGTCGGGTCCAGTCTGGGAGGTCGGGTCCGGTCCGGGGGCGGGGTGGAAGCGGGAGTCGGGTCGGAGTCGGGTCGGGTCCCTCCGTGGGAGGGGGGGAAGCGGAAGTCGAGTCGGGTCGAGAGGAAGCAGGAGCTGGGCGTGGGAGGCAGCCTTATCCACTCAGCCCCAGTGAGGCCATTCGGCCAGGGCTAGGGGCTGCGTGCTTCGGGCTCCTCCCACACAGTTTTGGGCGCCTGGAGCTACTGCACATGCGCGCCCACTGTAGCGCGCATGTGCAGAGGTCCCGGCACTGTTTTCAGCGCAGGGACCTGGCTCCGCCCCCTACAGCTCGTGCTGTGCCACGCCCGGCTCAAGAGGACCAGCAGGGAGCCGGAGAATCTGGAAGTTTTATTTAGGCGCACTTTGTGGCGCGAAAAACGGGCGTCCAGGTCGGGGCTGCGCCGTTCTAGGCGCGGCCCGAAACTTGGGCCCAATGACCCAGACTCCAAAGCTCTCTGAGGTAGAGAATTCCAAAGATTCACGACCCTCTGAGAGCTTGGGCCAGATTTTCGGCAGCTTTGCCACTGAGTTTTCACCGTGATTTGACCCTCCGCGGCGAAAACCCGGTCGCAAAGCCTGGGAGGGATCCTCGGTTACCTGTTTGCGATTCCCAGTACTTCCAGGGAGAGGCGTGCCGACGTGCGACGACTTGGATTACGTTTGTGTCCGACTTTCGGCACTCTCCCGACCCGTATGTCGTGCCCAGAATAGCGACAGGTCCAACCCGTCGGTGCAGTCCTGCCAGCAGCGGTAAGTATGAAAATCTGCAAAAAAGGTTGGTTAAAGTTTTCATTTTTTTTTTGCAGCGATTAGATAGTTAAGGGACTTGTAAATGTTTTTGGAATGTTTTTGGAAAGTTTTTTGGAATTTTGGAGGGGTATTCTTTTGCCCCCCCCCTCCCGAGGCCTCTCTCGCAGCACTTCCGGCTCGGACTAAAGTTGCCGAAACTCGTGTTTTGAACCACAAGTGCTTGTGCAATGCCTCCTTTGCTGACCCCGGTGCAGGTGTAAAGGCCGAAAGTTCGGGCTAAAAACGGAAGCACAGCAAAAACGTTAAGTTTCACGTATCGCTATAATTTTCGCCAAAAAACCCTGAAAGCCGAAAATCTGGCACAAGAAATTCCTCCTCATTTCTGTTTTAAATGGACAATCCCTTATTCTGAAACTATGCCCACATGTGGGGAAACATCCTCTCTGCATCTACCCTGTCAAGTCCCCTCAGAATCTTATATGTTTCAATAAGATCACCTCTAAATCTTCGAAACTCCAGTAAGTATAGGACCAACCTGCCCAACTTTTCTTCATCATTTATCCCAACTCTCTGCTTTCTATTCGTTAGCCAATCCTCTATCCATGCTAATATATTACCCCCAACCCCATGAGCTCTTATTTTGTACAGTAACCTTTTATGTGGCACCTTATCGAATGCTTTCTGGAAATCCAAATACACAAAATCTACTGGTTCCCCTTTATTCACCCTGCTCGTTACATCCTCAAAGAACTCAAGCAAATTTGTCAAACATGATTCCCCTTTCATAAAACCATGCTGATTCTGCTTGACTGCATTATGATTTTCTAAATGTCCTGCTACTAATCCCTTAACAATGGACGCCAGCATTTTCCCAATGACAGATGTTAGACTAACTGGTCTATAGGTTCCTGCTTTCTGTCTCCCTCCTTTCTTAAATAGGGGTGTTACATTTGTGGTTTTCCAGTCTACTGGAACCTCTCCAGAATCCAGGGAAATTTGGTAGATTACAACCAATGCATCCAATATTTTTGCACCACCTTTTTTAAGACCTTAAGATGTAAGCCTTCAGGTTCAGGTGACTTGTCCACCTTTAATCCTGTTAGTTTGCCTAGTACTTTTTCTCTAGTGATAATGATGTTTTAATTTCCTCCAACCCCCTCCCCCATTAGCTCCTTGATTAGCAATAATTGGGATGCTTTTAGTATCTTCTACCATGAAGACCGATACAAAATATTTGTTCAAAGTCTCCACCATTTCTCTGTTTCCCATTTTCAATTCCCCAGTTACATTCTCTAAGAGACCAACATTTACTTTAGCTACTCGCTTCCTTTTTATATACTTGTAGAGCTCTTACTGTCTGTTTTATATTTCTTCTTAGTTTACTCTCATAAGCTATCTTCTCTCTCTTTATTATCTTTTTTGTTGTCCTTTGCTGGTTTCTAAAAAATTCCCAATCCTTGATCCTTCCACTGTTCTTCACAACATTGTATGCCTTTGTTTTCAATTTGATACAATCCATTACTTCCTTAGGATGGTTCATCCTTCTCTTCGAGTCTTTCTTTCTCACTGGAATATATCTTTGCTGAGAGTTATGAAATATCTCCTTAAATGTTTGCCACTGCTTTTCTATAGTCTTACCCTTTAATATATTTTCCCAGTCCACTTTAACCAGCTCTGCCTTCATACTGTTGTAATTACCTTTATTTAAGTTCAGGACACTAGTTTGAGAACTAGCTTTCTCACCCTCAAACTGAATTTGAAATTCTACCATGCTATGATCACTCTTCGCAAGAGGATCCTTCACTACAAAATCATGAATTAATCCAGACTCGTTACACATTACCAGATCTAAAATAGTCTGCTCCCTGGTTGGTTCCACAACATATTGTTCCAAGAAACCATCCCACATACACTCTATGAACTCTTCCTCCAGGCTACCTTTGCCAATTTGATTTATCCAATCAATATGAAGATTAAAATCACCCATGATTATTGCTGTACCTTTCTTACAAGCCTCTATTATTTCTTGATTATACTCTGTCCTACAGAATGGCTACTGTTTGGGGGTGTGTAGACCACTCCCACCAGTGACTTCTTACCCTTATTATTTCTTATCTCCACCCAAACTGATTCTACATCTTCATCATTTTCTGAGCCAATATAATTTCTCACTACTGCACTGATCTCATCCCTTATTAACAGAGCTACCCCACCTTCTTTTCCTTTCTGCCTATTCTTATGAAATGGCAAATACCCCTGAGTATTCAGTTCCCATCCTTGGTCACCACGTCTCTGTAATGACAATCAGATCATACCCATTTATTTCGACTTGTGCTGTCAACTCATCTATCTTGTTACAAATGCTGAGTGCGTTCAGATGTAGAGCTTTTAATTTTGTCGTATGTGTATACGTTCTGTCCCTTCCTGTCACACTCTGGTTATCATTACCCCTTTTGCTATTGTTAGCGTTAGTGTTTTCTTAGAAGAATCACTCAACACTCAGAGTCGGTTCCAATGCCTGGCGGCATTTAATAACGCTCAGCGGGGAGGAAACACACAGGACCGTATCCAGGTTTCTCTCCACAGAACAAAGAGTTACATGTACCTTTATATGTTTCACAACAGTTACAAAACAGTTTACTACAGTTACACAGCCCATCACGGCTGGACACAAGCCAATCACAACGATTATAGATTACATATAGGTTCTTTTAACCCAATAGAATTCTCCTAGTATCCAGGGAACCATATGTTCGGTTATTGTCAGCTTGGGCTGATCGATGGCTTTATAGGTTCTCTCCCTAGTTCTTTCATCTGGGAGAAATAATTGGTATATAGCCTTGTTTACAGCAAATGGTTTCCCTCTTATCTTTCTTCCTGGGGAATTAATTGGTTTATGGCCTTGTTCACAGGAGATGGTTTCCTTCTTATCTCTGTCTTCCCAGGCATTCCTACAGTGGGCCTCACAGGGTTATTGCTCGGTCAGTGAACGTTCAACAGTTCACAGTTTGACTACCTGATTTCCCATAATGCCTGGGCAGCCATTTTATGTGTGTGTCCATTTAAGCTTATGTGAGTTTTAAATATCCAGCAGGTGCCTAATGCCTAAGTCTATATATATATTTCTACTCTCTACAACAATTCCCCCTTTCGGTAAAGGGACTAGTCCTAGTCCCCTTTTAACCGAAATACTGCCTTTATCTGATATTTGTGCACGGCCCGGTACTCCTTGCCTCAACGTGCTGGCCAGTCACGCGGTTTCAGGAGTTCCGGTTGCTTAAATCAAATTAACAAAGGCTAGCTCCTCCCGTCCCCTTATCAAACAGGCCTGTTTAATATCCAGGGAACGGTGATTAGTCCGTTTCCGCCGTTTGTGGCGCCTGCATACCTGGCAGGCCATCACGCCCCATGTTATTGCTAAGATTAATTGTATTCCGACCAGTGTGTGTGAAATAATTCGGATCCATGGGTGGATGTTCACATTTATTCCCCAGTCCCAGACCTTTCTCTACCAACTCTGACTTTGTAAGTCTACCTCAGTATCTTCTTTGATTTTAGTTTGTAGCTGGTGATAGAGTTTTACAGATTGACCCACTCTGAGCCTCAACTCCCGTAATACTTCGGTTAGATGTGGGATAGGGACCTGCTCTGGCTCGTCATAATCCTGCAAATGATCATGGAGCTGATCAGTTACTTCAATAACTTCGGACTTCCGGCGCCTAACCTGGGTGATATGCGCTTGCCCGATCGCGACAGGTCGTAGTGGTGTAAAGCAAAAGTTTGGCTGCGGTATAGGGCACTGCAGGTCATTATACTGGTATGAACGCTCAGTAGTAGAGACGCAGTATCTTCCCCTCCCTCCGTAGCCTGCCCTCGCGAAGTGCATGTGTGCGGGCACTATTTCTAGTACACACCCGTTGGTTCGGTTAAACCCGCACTCGTCTAGTTCCCCTCGGCCCACCGGGTGAGGGCATACTGTGATTTCCCCCCTTTGCTTGCAATCTGCTAGGGAAATCCCAGTAAGTATGTTGTTTCGACGAACGGCAGAGGTGGTGGTTAGGTAGTAGCGTATGGAGACATTTTCCTGTATTACTCCGATATTCTCTAGTTGGTATAAGGGGAACGGCCCTGAGTCCGGCGTTGCTATGGGGATCAACAGGACTATCCCTATCCCGGTAGTCCTACCCATCTGGCAATCTGGAATTGCGGGGTATACTCGGGTCAGTCCCTTCAGAGTACAATTATCCAGTGTCCCCCTTTGGTTCGCCAACTGAGCCAAATGTGAACTGTCTATCCAATCGGGTACTTCCTCGCGTTGGATCTGGTCGAGGTTGTGGCGGATCTGTCCCACCATCCACAGACCATAAGCATGACAGAGTTGCCCCTGTCTTTGCTTTATTGTATCTTCTTGTTCTCTATCAATGAGGTGATTGATGGTTTTAGCGTGAGCTTCCAGGACTGAGATGCCATCCAACTGGATTTCGGCACCCTCCTTTCCTAGGTTGGCCTGGTCTTCCTGGTTTTGCTCCACCCTCTCCAATAACCCCTTCATCACCCCTTTAAGCTGTTCTACCCTCTCATTTAACCCTTGTATGTCTATCGAGTTCACTACGGAGGTTCTTGTATTGAAAACGGTAGCAACATCATTTACTATTTCCCTCTTCACCCTGGGTGCTAACCCCTGTCCCCGGAACTTACTGGCACCCATGGCATCGGCAGCCTGCTGCATTACGACTTTACTTAATACATTGTACATCTTCCTTGACTGTTCGGTACAATATTCCAGCATCTGGATGCCTGAAATATTGATCAGAACAGGCACAATTTCATGTTTAACATTATCATACAATAATTCCTCTTCGTTGTACATTGCAATCCCATTTTCTGGTCCCTTAGTAGTTATGGGACAAGGCAGTTCTTCGGGCAATGTAGTGATTCTTATGGGGCGCGGTGTCGGAGGGGGTGAGAAACATACATAGAATTATATTGCAGCCGCCCCCGCCTCCTCGTAATACCCACACAGCCCCATTCCCTTCTTGCGGATGACTGATTGCTGGGATTGTCCCGGAGGCGCGCAAATTATGCCGAAAGTACATTCATCAGGCCCTTTGACATCCCTCCGTTTAATGCATCTGCTCCTTATACCCGTGGAGCACTGTACACATACTCTTATTCTTATTAGGATTCTTATTAGGATTCACTTGTAACCATGCATTAAAATAAGTCCTGTCCTTGCTCCAGTCCTTGGCTGCTGGGATGCACATTCCGTCCGTTAAATTAAACAAGACTCCATAGTTCATATAGTTGTTTATTTCCAGCGTGCTCTGCTGTCCGTCGGTGTTGCCCAGGGTACGTGCATGTCGCAGGGCTATCCATATTACGAGTAGCGCCTTTCGTATTCCCATTCCGGTAAGTATTATCTGTAATTTTAAACAGACGGCCTGGTCGTCACCAGGGGTTAAGTTTTTTGCTCTACGAGTGTCCCTGTCACCCTGCAAAATCAGAAGGACAAGGTTATAATCGAACCATTTCGAGCTGAATCTGTAGGGCGTGCGCCCGTGTCTTTACCCACTTAAATATTACCCAAACTCCTATTATGACCAAGGCCAAAGCTATTCCTCCAAACATCGCTGTCTGCTTTACCGTTAGGTTGGGTTTGTGGACTACACCTACCCACCGTGGGGTACATTGGCTCTATTGCCAGAGGTGATGGTGCTATGGCTGCGCACTGCACTATCCGTCTAGACCCGTTATCTCTTCCAGCCTGTTTATCTTAGCTTTTAACTCTTCAATTTGTTTTATTGAGTACATATTTCTTTATTGTATCAGGCAAGTATTATTACATAAGCTAGTTCTGTTTTTATTTTTGTTTCCTCTGTTAGGTGAGTCTTTTTTTTTATTAAGAAATCCAAATTAATAATGTTCAGTATAAAACGGCTGTCAATGGAAAGGGTTAACTCCTTTCCAGGTTTGTAAGAAGACCTGATGTCATTACGTGACTTCACGTAATCATCTGAAAAAAAAAAGTCTTTGTGCCTTCAAAACTGGCTTCGAAATTAGGAATCCGTTAAACAGCATAAATCATTAGAGTAAACTCCAATGTTTTCTTAACTTCTAATTCAAGTACTTGCCAAAGAATTTTTTTTTTTAATTGTTTTAAAACAAGACCACACATACAATAGCAATTTTGTTTACTGAAATTCAATTCTGTTTTTTTTTTATTTCTCTCTTTCTCCTCGTTATCTTCAAAACCCTCCTGCTTGTTTAGACTGTTCGGGACATTTTTGATAAACACTGTCCATTTTGGAAATCTTTTCAAACTGCATTGAAACTTTTTCATAATTTAAAATTCGAATCCATGTAGAGTGTTTTTTACTTATTCCAAAATTTTTTTCTCTTCTAATTAAACCAATATCTTTTTCACAGCAAACATCAACTAGTATTTAGTAAGTTATGTCTTTTTCCATTTAGTCTGTTACATCTTTTTTTTTCTTTCTTCAAATTAGGTTTTGTATTTTACACGGAGGGTTCGTAACTCCATAAAGTTGTTAATTTAAAATCATTTGTTTACTTTCAAAGTGGCGTCTTTATCTTTTTCTTTTTCTCCATAACTGGAATGGAGACCAGCTTTGAGAGTTTGAGTGCTGCCTTTCGTTATCTCAAAATGCTCCAGTTTCAAAGTCGTTACTAAAGCTTGCTGTTTTTAACATTTTCCAAAAGTTCCTTTTACACCTTCGCAGATAGCTCGCCACTTGCCCAGGAGTTTGACCTGATCAGATTTAATTTAATCTTTCTCTTTTTTTTTAATCCACCTCAGTATTTCCTGTGCCTTCTCTGAATATCTCAAAATCCCAATTCAAACGTTGTAATTTCAATCTTTATTTAAAACTTTTTTTTTTAGAAGCTCTTTTTTTTTAAAGCATTCTTTATCTCATTCCGAGACTAAATTTATGTCTTTCAACCCAATCAATCATTGCATGTTTTCTTTCGGCAAGTAAGTGAGCATGTCAAATAAATATTTTGCTCAACAAACCTATTCTTTATTTGTTTATTTTCCTAGCTCCGTAACTTATCATCCGAATAAATCCATACCTGCGTTTCGAACTTAAATTTCTTAAAACTTCCCACATACAGGACAACATTACAAAGGGTTAAAAAAAGACTTTCACTCTGTTTCTAAAATAAACAGACACTTGCATTCCTCTTCCAACCAGGCTTTCGGAACATGAAAACATAAAAAATTCATTCTGCAGTCAAAAATCACACAGACACTTCTCACTCAACGATCATACATTTACAACAGTCTCTCTTCTTGTTTTGGCCGGCTCAATTTTTGGATCCATGACCTTTCAGGGAATTCGTAGTTTTATCTAAATAATTCCTCACATAACTAGTTCCTGAGGATTCCACCCTGCTTTAATCATTTTTCAATTAGCTTCTTTTGTTTTTCCGCCAGGTGGCGGGTAAGCGACCCTTCTGGTCCCCACTCGAGTTTACTTGTTTTCATGGCCATTCCTGGGTAGGACTAGTACCGTTAGGAATCTACTCTCAGAGGTCCGCTTTCTTTCTAGCGTGACTTGTAGTAAACTGTCTCTTGGCTACTGTCAGGTCACAAGTTCTGCTGTTACACAAACTTATACAATTCTTAAAAACGCGTTTAAGCAATTCCCGCAGTGCTCTACGTATCCTTAACGACTACCTACCACCGCTCAGCCCGTTGGTCCGACCCTGTTCACAGGTTTGGATTCCATTAGCCGTTGTACACCGCTTGGTTCTACCCCGGGGTATTTCAAATTACACTACTGGGTCCGGAAGATGTCTCTCGGTATCACGATCCCACGGTCTAAGTGTGTTCCCTACGCCTACTTGGTTCCTGGCCGTCACGTGGGACAAAAGTCCTCTTAATTCAGGCTCAGGCTAGGCGTTTGAGATATTAGACCGTCTCCTCATGTCGATCAACCAGCTTCCACCTTCCGCACCCTTTATACTTAAAAATTGTTTTTTATACTCACCCGGGTTTTTTCCAAGGGCGTCCAGCGACTCCGGGAAATCCCGTCGACTACGCCATTGTTAGCGTTAGTGTTTTCTTAGAAGAATCACTCAACACTCAGAGTCGGTTCCAATGCCTGGCGGCATTTAATAACGCTCAGCGGGGAGGAAACACACAGGACCGTATCCAGGTTTCTCTCCACAGAACAAAGAGTTACATGTACCTTTATATGTTTCACAACAGTTACAAAACAGTTTACTACAGTTACACAGCCCATCACGGCTGGACACAAGCCAATCACAACGATTATAGATTACATATAGGTTCTTTTAACCCAATAGAATTCTCCTAGTATCCAGGGAACCATATGTTCGGTTATTGTCAGCTTGGGCTGATCGATGGCTTTATAGGTTCTCTCCCTAGTTCTTTCATCTGGGAGAAATAATTGGTATATAGCCTTGTTTACAGCAAATGGTTTCCCTCTTATCTTTCTTCCTGGGGAATTAATTGGTTTATGGCCTTGTTCACAGGAGATGGTTTCCTTCTTATCTCTGTCTTCCCAGGCATTCCTACAGTGGGCCTCACAGGGTTATTGCTCGGTCAGTGAACGTTCAACAGTTCACAGTTTGACTACCTGATTTCCCATAATGCCTGGGCAGCCATTTTATGTGTGTGTCCATTTAAGCTTATGTGAGTTTTAAATATCCAGCAGGTGCCTAATGCCTAAGTCTATATATATATTTCTACTCTCTACAACACTATCCTGCACTTTTGCCTTCTCCTTTCTCTTTTTAAATTTCCACTCATCGGATCCCTCCCTCCCCCCCACTATTTAATTTAAAGCCCTATTTACAGCCCTAGTTATTTGATTCGCCAGGACTCTGGCCCCAGCCTGGTTCAAGTGAAGCCTGTCCCAACAGAACAGCTCCATCTTACCCCATGAATTGAAATCCATTTCTCCCACACCAATCTTTGAGCCACATGTTCATTTCTCTGATCTTATTTACCCTATGCAAATTTGCTCGTGGCTCAGGTAGTAATCCAGAAATTATTTGTGGTTCTGCTTTTTAGTTTAGCCCTTAGCTGTTCATACTCCCTCAGCAGAACCTCTTTCTTTGTCCTATCTATGTTATTGGTACCTCTGTAGACCACAACAACTGGATCTTCCCCCTCCCACTCCAAGTTCCTCTCCAGCTCAGGGGCGATGTCTTCAACCCTGGCACTGGGCAGGCAACACAGCCTTCGGGACTCACGCTCTCAGCTGAAATTTAACGCAGAAAAGTGCAAAGGCATACATTTTGTTAGGAAGAATGAGGAGAGGAAATATAAACTAAAAGATACAATTCTAGAGTGGGAGCATGAACAGAGAGACCTGGGGGCTTATGTGCACAAATCGTTGAAGATGGCAGGACAGATTGAGAAAGCGGTTAAAAAAACGTACGGAATCCTTGGCTTTATAGATAGAGGCAGAGAGTGCAAAAGCAAGTAAGTTATAATGCAACTTTATAAAATACTGGATCAGCCACCATTAGAGTAGTGTATCCAATTTTGGGCATCACACTTGTGATATATTTACAGAGCACAGCACACACACAGCTTCTAACATGGCAGGCAGCTCTCTCGGAAGCCTCCAGAACAGCCTGGTTCTGTTTATTATTAACTCTGCAGTTGCAGTACACAATACGTCCACATCCACAGTGTGGAGCTACAAATATTACAAGCTTACAGCCATTACACTTCTCCCTCCTTAATGAAGAAGTTATTATAACAAACATCATACATAACTTTCATTTTTATACATAACACAGGATATAGACGTATTTTTTTTCCATATTTACAAATTTAACTTTATCACTTGTTTTCTGTTTCGAAGAGGATACCTTCGCTCTCGAACAGAACCTTCCAAACATGGTGTCGATTTCACACCCATTCGAGGCTCATCCTGAGGAATGTTTTCCTCCACGGAATTTCCTTGATTTTCATTTGAACTCACTCTAACTTCAGGCTCTTAGTTTTCCTGACTCGGACTCAGACTTTCATTCTGATTCTCTCCTGGATTTGTTTCCGGTACATTGGATTTAGGATTTGCAAATGGTGTATCAAAACTATCTGATGAGTCAGAAATAATTGAATCATTCCCACCTTCAACTCCTTCCATGTCTGTAGGTAAAATATGATCAATATGAACAAACCTAACCTGTCCATTATCAAACATCTTTAGCAAATATGTGCGAGGACGACATATCTTCACCACTCTTCCTAGTACCCACTTTAACTATTTATGGTGATGGTTCTTCACTCTCACCTTCTGGTTTAATTTCACACTTCTCTCTTTTACTCTACCTCTATCATGATTCTCTTTCTGTCTTAATTGTGTCTCTTCGAGAATCTGGTTTGTGGCTGTCGTTTGAGAAACAAATCTGCTGGTGTTCTACCAGTAGTTGTATGAGGAGTAATTCGATATGTAATCAAAAAATTAGCCAATTTGTGATCCAATGACAACTCTTGTTTCCTTGGATTGGGATCTAACATTTGTTTTATGAGGGCACGTTTTACAACTTGTACAGTGCGCTCTGCTGCACCATTCAAAGCAGGATGGTGTGGTTGAACCTTGGTATGTTTCACACCATTTTTGCTCGTGAATTGTGCAAATTCTTCTGAACAAAATTGTGGTCCATTATCCGAAACAATTTCTTCAGGGAAGCCAAATGAAGAAAATAATCTTCGTAAAATGTCCAATGTTTTACTTGTTGTTATTTTCCACATTGGAAACACCTCAACCCACTTCGAATGGCTATCAATCACAATGAACAATTGTTGTCCTTCTAACTCAGCAACATCAATATGTAACCTTTGCCACACCCTGGGAGGCCATTTCCATGGCTGTAATGGTACTGATGGTGATTGCATGCTTACCGATTGACATGTCGTACACTAACTCACGATGTGCTCTATATCTTTATTAAGACCTGGCCACCATAAATAACTGTGTGCAAAATTCTTGGTCAAGCACATTCCCAGGTGCTGGTCATGGAGGTCTCCTAATAATTTGGACCTGAATTTATTTGGTATAACCACTCTTGCACCCCACATGATACAATCTTTATCAACTGATAATTCATTCCTACGGATGAAGAATGGATGAATATCTTTGTCTGATACCTGGTTTGGCCATCCATTTGCAATATAATCATACACCTTGACAAAACTGGGTCACGTTTGGTTGCTCTACCAATCTCCTCAGCTGTGACTGGCAGTTTATCAATGTATGAAAAATAAAACACTTCTTCCCTATTGGGTGTAACTTGTGATGGGGAAGGCAATCTCGACATTGCATCAGCATTACTGTGATCAGCTGATCATCTGTATTCAATATCATATGTATATGCTGACAAAATCAAAGCCCATCTCTGCATTTGGGCTGCAGCTAATGTTGGAACTAGGGACTTTGGATGGAGTATTGTTGTTAGCGGCTTATGGTCCGTAACGATGGTAAACTTATGACCATACAAGTATTTGTGAAACTTCTTGACCCCAAAAATTAATGTCAAAGCTTCCCTTTCAATTTGCGCATAATTAGTCTCACTGGCACTGAGAGTGCGTGAAGCAAAAGCAATTGGTCTCTCCTCCCCACTACTTAATACATGAGAGATTACTGCCCCAACTCCATACGGAGAGGCATCACATGCTAGCTTAATCTCCTTAGATATGTCATTGTGAACTAACATGGTGCTCTCTACCAATTTGCTTTTACACTCCTTGAATGCTGTTTCGCATTCTTTTGACCACTTCCAATGGACCTGTTTTTTCAAAAGTTCATTCAGTGGATGTAATTTAGTAGCCAAATTTAGTAGGAACTTCCCATAATAGTTCAAAAGACCCAAGCATGAACGAAGTTCAGTGACATTCCTGGGAGTGGGTGCATTTCTCATTGCATCCAGCTTTTCCTTGGTCAGATGTAAACCATCTTTGTCTACTCTGTACCCTAAGTACTCCACTGAGTTTTTAAATAACTCACACTTATGAGCAGACACTCGTACTCTGTGCTTCTCTAGCCGTTTGAGGACTTCATTCAATATGTTATTATGAATTTGCTTATTTGTTGCTGAAATTAGTATGTCATCCAAATAACATACTACCTCTTCAATATCTTGCAAAATCTGGTTCATCACCCCTTGGAATATGGCAGGGGCGGAAGACACTCCAAACGGTAGCCTATTAAATTGATATAGCCCTAGATGAGTATTTATAGTCAAACATGACTTGGACTCCTCATCTAGTTCAAGCTGTAAGTAGGCATTTGTAAGATCCAGTTTTGAGAAGATCTGACCACCTGCCAATGTTATGAACAAATCTTCTATATTCGGCAATGTATTGGGGACATTAGCCTCTAGAACCTGGTTTACGGTTACTTTATAATCACCATTCAATCTTACCTTACCATCGGACTTAGGTACAACAACAATGGGTGTAGCCCAATTACATCGATCTATCTTACAAATAATGTTCTCAGTCTCTAGTCTTTTGAATTCTTGCTCAACTTTTTCCTTGCGTGCGTATGGTACGGGACGTGGGTTGTACTAAACCGATCTAGAGTCATTCTGTACCCTGACACTCGCCTTGAAGCCTTGGATCGGACTGCCCGTTTCGCAGAACACCTTCAGATACTCCTTGATAACCTCATCCGTTGATGAAAATCTCATTTCCACACAGAAAATCTCACTCCAATCCAGCTTCAGTGAGCTCAACCAATTTCTTCCTAGTAAGGCAGGCTTGTCTCCTTTCACTACTATTAGAGGCAAGTTCTGAAATTGATCTTTATACTTCACCGGTACAGTGATATGAGCTACCACAGGAACTTTTTCTCCCGAGTAGCCTCGCAGCTCTATCTTGGACTTCTCCAGTTTGAAATCATGCAATTTGTCGAGGTATAGCGACTCAGGTACTACACTCACGGATGCACCCGTGCCGATTTCCATTGGTATCTTGAATCCCGCAACAGCTATTTGGATTTTGATCATTTCTGAATCGCTGTCCATTAACCTCGTGCTCCTGCTGACGTGTAACTCTAACATCTCCTCGTCCTGTTGTTGTTCTTCCATGCAATGTAGTCTCTTGGGATTTCTACTCATAGCTTTGAACGCTGGACTCATAGCTTTGAACGCTAATTTACCCTTCAGTCGGCATGCCTTTGCAAGATGCCCAGTCTTCCTGCAGAAGAAACACTCTGCCTTCACGTATGGACAACTTTGAGCAATGTGTTGTCCCAGGCACCTGTAGCACGACTTTGACGCTCTGGTAGAATTTCCAGTTTCTGAGACTTTGGCCCCCACCGTTTTTTACTTTGAACCTGCAGGTGATTTACCTCAGTTGACTGACGACCGTAATAATTATTTAATTCTCGGGAATATTGTTTGGCCATGCCCATCAACCTCGCTGTCTGACAAGCAATCTCAAAAGTCAAGTCATCCGTCGTCAATAACTTCCTTCTGATCACATCATTTTTCATCCCACAAACAAAATGATCCTGTAATACTTGGTTTTGAAAGTTTCCAAAATTACAGTGCATCGATAGCTTTTTTAATGCTGCGATATAATCACTGATACTTTCGTCAGTCTTTTGAATCTGAATCCCGAAACATTAGCTTTCAGCAATTTCTAATGGTTTGGGGTTATATTGCTGCTCCAGCTTCGTTAAAATCTCTTTCAGCATTGTGTCCTTTGGCTCGTCAGGCACAAGCAGATTTACCAGCGTTCCATACAATGCCGGACCTACCTGCGATAAGAAGATCGCAGTCTTACGTTCCAACACAGCCCGGTTTTGGACTGAATTGTCTGGAACTTCGATTATGTTATTTGCAGTGAAATACATTTCTAGCCGATCCACATACATTTTAAAACGGTCCCGGTTGTATCTATATTCACCCAAATAGCCCATTACACCTTTCATTTTAATCTCTAGCTGTTCACACTGTGTGTTGTATTTTACCTCAGATTTTTGTAGCTTTTTCCAAAGACAGAAACTTCCAAAGTCTCTCTGTCGTCTGACTAAATCCTTCACCAACAAAATTTAAGCTTTAAATCATCTGAAAAATCCCATCTCATCGCCAAATGTGATTTTTCACAGAGCACAGCACACACACAGCTTCTAACATGGCAGGCAGCTCTCTCGGAAGCCTCCAGAACAGCCTGGTTCTGTTTATTATTAACTCTGCAGTTGCAGTGCACAATACGTCCACATCCACAGTGTGGAGCTACAAACATTACAAGCTTACAGACATTACAACACTTCAGGAAGGGTATGAAGGCTTTAGAGAGAATGCAGAAAAGATTTACAAGAATAGTTCCAGGAATGAGGAATTATAGTTACATGGATAGACTGGAGAAACTTGGATTGTTCTCCTTGGAGCAGATAATGTTGAGAGGAGATTAGATAGAGGTGCTCAAAATTATGAGGGGTCTCGACAGAGTAGATAGAGAGAATCTGTTCCCATTGGCAGAAGGGTCGAGAACCAGAGGACATAGATTTATGGTGATTGGCAGAAGAACCAAAGGCGACATGAGGAAAAACGTTTTTACGCAGCGAGTGGTTAGGATCTGGAATGCACTGCCTGAAAGGGTGGTGGAGGCAGATTCAATTGTGGCTTTGAAAAGTACCTGAAAGAATCAAAATGGCAGGGCCACGAGGAAAGGGCGGGGGAGTGGGATGAGCTGAGGTGCTCTTGCAGAGAGCCGGCACGGACTCGACAGACTGAATGGCCTCCTTCTGGGTTGTAACCATTCTATGATTCTATTTATACAGAGACAGACCGAGCCCACGAGCCCATGTGATGCACCTCGCCACATCGGTACTATAATTGCCTAGTTTAGCTTATTTGTAGGCTAAGAAATTCAGCATTTTTTAAACTGTTCCTGTTGACTCCTCTTGTATTTTTTTGATTGGTAAATCAGGATGAAAGACTTAACCAGGCATGTTGCTTCACAACAGATATAACATGACATGAAATAAATGCTCCCTACAGAAATAAGTGAACGACACCTTGTACCTTTAATTAGATTTCTATCACAATTAAAATCTTCCTGCACACACCCAAATGCTGCAATAATCTCGTGCTTAAAAACAATTTAGAAGTGCAGAACAATTGTCTGTAATAAATAATTATGTACCAGCTTACTCTCCTATTAATTCAAATGCATCTGCTGCTTCTGTTGTTATCTCAGGCACTTTGCCTGTATACTAATTACTGAGTATTTCATAAGAACATAAGAACATAAGAATTAGGAACAGGAGTAAGCCATCTAGCCCCTCGAGCCTGCTCCGCCACTCAACAAGATCATGGCTGATCTGGCCGTGGACTCAGCTCCACTTACCCGTCCGCTCCCCATAACCCTTAATTCCCTTATTGGTTAAAAATCTATCTATCTGTGACTTGAATACATTCAATGAGCTAGCCTCAACTGCTTCCTTGGGCAGAGAATTCCACAGATTCACAATCCTCTGGGAGAAGAAATTCCTTCTCAACTCGGTTTTAAATTGGCTCCCCCGTATTTTGAGGCTGTGCCCCCTAGTTCTAGTCTCCCCGACCAGTGGAAACAACCTCTCTGCCTCTATCTTGTCTATCCCTTTCATTATTTTAAATGTTTCTATAAGATCACCCCTCATCCTTCTGAACTCCAATGAGTAAAGACCCAGTCTACTCAATCTATCATCATAAGGTAACACCCTCATCTCCGGAATCAGCCGAGTGAATCATCTCTGTACCCCCTCCAAAGCTAGCATATCCTTCTCTAAGTAAGGTGACCAAAACTGCACACAGTACTCTAGGTACGGCCTCACCAATACCCTGTACTTTTTAATTTAACTCCTAGCTCCCTAAATTCAGCTTGTAGGACCTCATCCCATTTTTTACCTATATCGTTGGTACCTATATACACCATGATAACTGGCTGTTCACCCTCCCCCTCCAAAATATTCTGCAGCCACTCCGAGACATCCTTGACCCTTGCACCAGGGAAGCAACATACCATCCTGGCGTCTCAATTGCGGCCACAGAAACATCTATATATTCCCCTTACAATAGAATCCCCTACTACTATATCTCTCTCACTCTTTTTCCTACCCTCCTGTGCAGCAGAGCCACCCACGGTGCCATGAATTTGACTGCTGCTGCCCTCCCCTGATGAGTCATCACCCCTGAGTCAAACACATAGTGGGTAATTTTAAGCCTCAAGAATGGGTGGGTTGGGTGCAGGTGAGGTTAAAATAAAACAAAATGGCAAACCACACCTCAACACGTCTGCAACCCGCCCATTTCTGGTTTTAACGGAGGCAGGTTAGGTGAGCAACCAATCCACTCTCAGGAGGCGGGTCAGTCGGTTAAAGCTTTTAAGGAGGCGGAGTGTCTCCATTTTTATAGGCATTTTATTTTTTACCAATTTTGGCCAGGCGAGTCCAACCCGGCAAGTGAAAGGAGGTGAGAAGGGCCGAATCTGTCAGGTAAGTGCATTTAAGCATTGTTTATGGGCCGGTAAGAACAGGAGTATTACTTCCAGGCCCAACAAGCTAACTTACTTCTCTTACCAGCCCAAGGGTTGTAATTTTAACCTGCTCTTTTGAGCAGACCACAGTGAAACTGGCTGGCCCTTCTTTAAATATGCCGATTGGGCTCTGATGATGTCATTGGGGCATTTTAGCCTCAGGATTGCACTGGGAATAGTGGCTTTCCCACCAGGTGAACCTGACAGCCAGTAGAGGCTCAGAAAGCAAAGTTAGTTTTTATTTGTGTTCTTGTGAACCAGACGGAGCTGGAGTGCACCTACAGAACACATAAACCTTAAGCCTTCCCTGCCTCAGGCTTCACATGTCCTCTCCCAACCACTATGCCCTCCAGCACCTCTCCCCCCGCATGCCCCCTACCGCTTCCAATTACCAATGTGAGTGCCGGGGACCATTCCTTTAGGTCTCCATCAGCTGCTGCCCGAAATCCTGCTCCTGCCCACTGGCCAGCTAGAATTCCTGCCAGGTTAAGGTGAGAGACCAATGCGGTCTATGCAGATGAGGCATCATGGAATCTCCCAGGCCTCACACTGCAGTTTGCAGCCCGCCTCGACCTCCGCCCACACAGCCCATGACGAGGAGTTAAAATCAGTCCTTAATTTTTCAAACTGACTTTACCACGAAGTAAACGTATTAACATTTAATGTACAGAATTCTTATTAAGAATAGATACTTCATCAAAGTCTATTTTTCCCCTATGAGCAGAAAAGCTCACAGATTGGGACTAGTGTATTTTATTGCACCCTGTAGTTTAGTATACAACACCTTGATAACATTGAGTAAGCACCTGCTAGATTCATACAATTCTCCCATTTTAACCAGCTGTTTAGAATTCTATAGCCAAGAGGAATAATACATGGGAACACTTTGTACTTTAGTAAAGGATGCACCATAGAAGTTTTATTAAATGAAGTGAGCTGGTGGTAACTCCATGACAAAAGTAATCAGTCACGTCACAGTTTATCTGTCAAGACTGTTTACTTCAGCTAAGGTGTTGGTGTTTTTAATGTGCCACAGTGAATACATTGGCTTTTTAAAGAATACTTGTATCTGTCACATCAGATGCCTTATGTTTTCTGACCTAGCTTTTAAAAACTACCACATTCTTTTCTTGGCTGAAAATTTCAATTCAGACAAGAGTTGGATCAATAGGGAAGCTGTTTCAACCCCTGAAAGTCAAGATGAGTTTTAGTCATTTATAGTTTTTATAGTTTTTAGTAATTTATAATTCTTAATGAATACTTTGCGTCTGTTTTCATAAAAGAGAGGGGCAATGCAGACACTGCTATCAGGGAGGAGGAGTGTGAAATAAACATCGTGAGAGAGGAGGTATTAAGGGGTTTAGCAGCTTTGAAAGTGGATAAGTCACCAGGCATGGATGAAAGGTATCCCAGGCTGTTAAGGGAAGCAAAAGAGGAAATAGCAGAGGCTCTGACCATCATTTTCAAATCCTCTCTGGCTTCAGGTGTGGTGCCAGAGGACTGGAGGTCTGCTAATGTGGTACCTTTGTGTAAGAGGGGATAAAAGGATAGACCAAGTCATTATAGGCCAGTCAGCCTAACCTTGGTGGTGGGAAAATTATTGGAAAAAATTCTGAAGGACAGGATAACTCTTCATTTAGAAAGACAAGGATAGTCAGCACGGATTTGTTCAGGGAAAGTCGAGTCTGACTAACCCGATTGTAATATTTGAGGAGGTAACAAAGAAGGTCGATGAAGGTATTGCATTTGATGAAGTGTAAATGGATTTTAGCAAGGCTTTCGATAAAATCCCACATTGCAGACTGGTCACGAAAGTAAAAGCCCATGGGATCCAGGGCAAAGTGGTAAGTTGGATTCAAAATTGGCTCAAAGGCAAGAAGCAGAGGGTAATGGGTTGATGGGTGTTTCTGTTTCCAGTGGGGTTCTGGAGGGCTCAGTAATAGGTCTATTGCTTTTTATGGTATACATCAATGATCTAGACTTGAAAAGAGATGGTATGATTAAGAAGTTTACGGATGATACGAAAATCGGCTGTGTGGTTGATAATGAAGAAGAAAGCTGTAGAATGCAGGAAGATATCAATCAACTGGTCAGGTGGGCAGAACAGTGGTGAATGGAATTAATCCGGAGAAGTGTGAGGCAATGCGTTTAGGGAAGGCTAGCAAGGAAAGGGAATACACATTAAATGATAGGACAATGAGAAGAGTAGAGGAAAAAAGGGACCTTGGGGTGCATGTCCATAGATCCCTGAAGGTAGCAGGCCAGGTAGACAAGGTGGTTAAAAAGATATATGGAATACTTGCCTTTATTAACAGAGGCATAGAATACAAGAGCAGAGGGATTATGTTTGGAATGTATAAAACACTAGTTAGGTCACAGCTAGAGTACTGCGTGCAGTTACAGTCACCGCATTACAGGAAGGGTGTGATTACACTGGAGAGGGTGCAGAGGAGATTTACGAAGATGTTGCCGGGAGTGGAGAATCTTGGCTATGAGGACAGATAGGATAGGCTGGGTTTGGTTTCCTTGGAACAGAGGAGATTGAGAGGAGACCTCATTGATGTGTATAAAATAATGAGGGGCCGAGATATAGTGGATAGAAAAGGTCTATTACCCTTAGCAGAGGGGGTCAACAACCAGGCGGTATAAATTTAAAGTAATTGAGGTTATCCACTTTGGCAGAAATAATAGAAATGCAAATTATAATTTAAATGGAGAAAAATTGCAAAGTGCTGCAGTACCGAGAGACTTGGGGGTCCTTGTGCATGAAACACAAAAAGATCGTATGCAGGTACAGCAAGTAATCAGGAAGGCAAATTGAATATTGGCCTTTATTGCAAGGGTGAGAGAGTATAAAAGCAGATAAATCCTGCTACAACTATACAGGGCATTGGTGAGGTCACACCTGGAGTACTGCATACAGTTTTGGTCTCCGTATTTAAGGAAAGATATATTTACATTGGAGGCTGTTCAGTGAAGGCTTACGAGGTTGATTCAGGAGATGAGGGGGTTGACTTATGAGGAAAGTGTAATGTATGTTAAGTGGGTTTTAGCTGCCACCGGAGGGCGCGACTGTCGGAGTCCTAGTCACTGGCAGAGATTCGCAGAAAGGGAAGATTTCACTTTAAACTGAAGGAAAGCATCATGGCAAGGTATTGTGACTATATGCTCAATCGCTCCAAGGGCCAGGACGTGGTGGAATTTGTTGCCGACCTGAGATGGCTCGCTGGGCCGTGCAATTTCAGAGCTGCATTGGAGGAAATGCTGCAAGATTTTTCGTGCTTGGCATTGGCCACGAGGTCATCCTTCGAAAGCTGCTGGCTGCTGAAACTCTAGACTTAGATACATAGAAACATAGAAAATAGGTGCAGGAGTAGGCCATTCAGCCCTTCGAGCCTGCACCGCCATTCAATGAGTTCATGGCTGAACATGCAACTTCAGTACCCCATTCCAGTTTTTTCGCTATACCCCTTGATCCCGCCAGTAGTAAAGACTACATCTAACTCCTTTTTGAATATATTTAGTGAATTGGCCTCAACAACTTTCTGTGGTAGAGAATTCCACAGGTTCACCACTCTCTAGGTGAAGAAGTTTCTCCTCATCTCGGTCCTAAATGGCTTACCCCTTATCCTTAGACTGTGACCCCTAGTTCTGGACTTCCCCAACATTGGGAACATTCTTCCTGCATCTAACCTATCTAAACCCATCAGAATTTTAAACGTTTCTATGAGATCCCCTCTTATTCTTATGAACTCCAGTGAATACAAGCCCAGTTGATCCAGTCTTTCTTGATATGTCAGCCCCGCCATCCCGGGAATCAGTCTGGTGAACCTTCGCTGCACTCCCTCAACAGCAAGAATGTCCTTCCTCAAGTTAGGAGACCAAAACTGTGCACAATACTCCAGGTGTGGCCTCACCAAGGCCCTGTACAACTGTAGTAACACCTCCCTACCCCTGTACTCAAATCCCCTCGCTATGAAGGCCAACATGCCATTTGCTTTCTTAACCGCCTGCTGTACCTGCATGCCAACCTTCAATGACTGATGTACCACGATACCCAGGTCTCGATGCACCTCCCCTTTTCCTAATCTGTCACCATTCAGATAATAGTCTGTCTCTCTGTTTTTACCACCAAAGTGGATAACCTCATATTTATCCACATTATACTTCATCTGCCATGCATTTGCCCATTCACCTAACCTGTCCAAGTCACTCTGCAGCCTCATAGCATTCTCCTCACAGCTCACACTGCCACCTAACTTAGTGTCATCCGCAAATTTGGAGATACTACATTTAATCCCCTTGTCTAAATCATTAATGTACAATGTAAACAGCTGGGGCCCCAGCACAGAACCTTGCGGTACCCCACTAGTCACTGCCTGCCATTCTCAAAAATACCCATTTACTCCTACTCTTTGCTTCCTGTCTGCCAACCAGTTCTCAATCCACGTCAGCACACTACCCCCAATCCCATGTGCTTTAACTTTGCACATTAATCTCTTGTGTGGGACCTTGTCGAAAGCCTTCTGGAAGTCCAAATGCACCACATCAACTAGTTCTCCCTTGTCCACTCTACTGGAAACATCGTAAAAAAATCCAGAACATTTGTCAAGCATGATTTCCCTTTCACAAATCCATGCTGACTTGGACCTATCATGTTACCTCTTTCCAAATGCGCTGCTATGACATCCTTAATAATTGATTCCATCATTTTACCCACTACCGATGTCAGGCTGACCGGTCTATAATTCCGTTTTCTCTCTTCCTCCTTTTTTAAAAAGTGGGGTTACATTGGCTACCCACCACTCCATAGGAACTGATCCAGAATTTATGGAATGTTGGAAAATGACTGTCAATGCATCCGCTATTTCCAAGGCCACCTCCTTAAGTACTCTGGGATGCAGACCATTAGGCCCTGTGGATTTATCGGCCTTTAATCCCATCAATTTCCCCAACACAATTTCCCAACTAATAAGGATTTCCCTCAGTTCCTCCTTATTACTAGACCCTCTGATCCCTTTTATAACCGGAAGGTTGTTTGTATCCTTAGTGAATACCGAACGAAAGTACTTGTTCAATTGGTCTGCCATTTCTTTGTTCCCCGTTATGACTTCCCCTGATTCTGACTGCAGGGGACCTACGTTTGTCTTTACTAACCTTTTTCTCTTTACATATCTATAGAAACTTTTGCAATCCGTCTTAATGTTCCCTGCAAGCTTCCTCTCGTACTCTATTTTCCCTGCCCTAATCAAATCCTTTGTCCTCCTTTGCTGACTTCTAAATTCCTCCCAGTCCCCGGATTCGCTGCTATTTCTGGCCAATTTGTATGCCACTTCCTTAGCTTCAATACTATCCCTGATTTCCCTTGGTAGCTATGGTTGAGTCACCTTCCCTTTTTTATTTTTATGCCAGACAGGGATAAACAATTGTTGGAGTTCATCCATGCAGTCTCTAAATGTCTGCCATTGCCCATCCACTGTCAATCCCTTAAGTATCATTCGCCAATCTATCCCAGCCAAGTTATGCCTCATAACTTCAAAGTTACCCTTCTTTAAGTTCTGGACCATGGTCTCTGAATTAACTGTTTCATTCTCCATCCTAATGTAGAATTCCACCACATTATGGTCACTCTTCCCCAAAGGGCCTCGCACAACGAGATTGCTAATTAATCCTCTCTCATTACACAACACCCAGTCTAAGATGGCCTCCCCCCTAGTTGGTTCCTCGACATATTGGTCTAGAAAACCACCCTTATGCACTCTAGGAAATCCTCCTCCACCGTATTGCTTCCAGTTTGGTTAGCCCAATCTATATGCATATTAAAATCACCCATGATAACTGCTGCACCTTTATTGCATGCACCCCTAATTTCCTGTTTGATGCCCTCCCCAACATCACTACTACTGTTTGGAGGTCTGTACACAACTCCCACTAACGTCTTTTGCCCTTTGGTGTTCTGCAGCTCTACCCATATAGATTCCACATCATCCAAGCTAATGTCCTTCCTAACTATTGCATTAATCTCCTCTGTAACCAGCAATGCTACCCCACCTCCTTTTCCTTTTATTCTATCCTTCCTGAATGTTGAATACCCTTGGATGTTGAGTTCCCAGCCCTGATCATCCTGGAGCCACTTCTCTGTAATCCCAATCACATCATATCTGTTAACATCTATTTGCACATTGAATTCATCCATCTTAATACAGATACTCCTTGCATTAAGACACAGAGCCTTCAGGCTTGTCTTTTTAACACACCTTGTCCTTTTAGAATTTTGCTGTAACGTGGCCCTTTTTGTTTTTTGCCTTGGGATTCTCTGCCCTCCACTTTTACTATTCTCCCTTCTATCCTTTGCCTTTGTCTCCCTTTTTTTCTCCTCTGCCTCCCTGCATAGGTTCCCATCCCCCTGCCATATTAGTTTAACTCCTCCCCAACAGCACTGGTAAACACTCCCCCTAGGACATTGGTTCTGGTCCTGCCCAGGTGTAGACCGTCAGGTTTGTACTGGTCCCACCTCCCCCAGAACTGGTTCCAATGTCCAAGGAATTTGAATCGCTCCCTTCTGCACCACTCCTCAAGCCATGTATTCATCTGAGGTATCCTGCGATTCCTACTCTGACTAGCACGTGGCACTGGTAGCAATCCTGAGATTACTACTTTTGAGATCCTTCTTTTTAATTTAGCTCCTAGCTCCCTAAATTCGTCTCGTCGGACCTCATCCTGTTTTTTACCGATATCGTTGGTACCTATGTGTACAACGACAACCGGCTGTTCACCCTCCCTTTTCAGAATGTCCTGCACCTGCTCCGAGACATCCTTGACCCTTGCACCAGGGAGGCAATATACCATCCTGGAGTCTCGGTTGCAGCCGCAGAAACGCCTATCTATTCCCCTTACAATCAAATCCCCGATCACTATCGCTCTCCCACTCTTTTTCCTGCCCTCCTGTGCAGCAGAGTCACCCACGGTGCCATGAACGTAGCTGCTGCTGCCCTCCCCTGATGAGTCATCCCCCTCAACAGTACCCAAAGCGGTGTAACTGTTTTGCAGGGGGATGACCGCAGGGGACCCCTGCACTACCTTCCTTACACTGCTCTTCCTGCTGGTCACCCAATTACTATCTGGCTGAGTACCCTTTATCTGCAGTGTGACCAACTCGCTAAACATTCTATTCACGTCATTCTCAGCATCGTGGATGCTCCAGAGTGAGTTCACCCGCAGCTCCAGTGCTGCAATGCGGTCTGTCAGGAGTTGGAGGTGGATACACTTCCCGCACACGTAGTCGTCAGTGACATCGGAAGCGTCCCTGAATTCCCACATAGTACAGGAGGAGCATAACATGTGTCCGAGCTCTCCTGCCATGACTTAACCCTTAGATACACTTAAGTTTGCAACAACAATGCTAAATATTACTTACTGATAAAGAAAGACCTGAGCAGTGCCATCACGATCGCCCAGGCATGTATGTCCACGGACGAAAACTCGAAACTGATATCTTACCGGCATCGAAACTCACCGGCAAGTACTGTGCATAAAATAATATCGCCGGCAGGCAGAACTGCACATGGCAGGGCCTACTCGTCCGTGTTCGTACGACCTTTAACTGCTCAAATTCCGCCATTGGGGGTGAATCAAATCTCGCCTTGTTGGCGTTGCAGGGGCTATCATCAGGCCCATCAATGCCGATTCAAGCAATACATGTGCAAAGGCTGTGCAATAATGGGGCACTTTCAGCGAATGTGTCCGCAACCGAGTAAGCATGCTGCGACACACCACATGGCTGAGGATGATCGATCCAGCGTAGATCAGGCGGCACAGGCAACTCAACCCGAGGTACAGGACAAAGACGTGTATGGGGTACATTATTTTACCAAAAGTTCTCCGATAATGCTGGAAGTTAAATTAAATGGGGTTCCAGTATCCATGGAATTGGACATGTGTACGAGTCAATCAATAATGAAACAGAGGGCTTTCAAAAAGCTGTGGGACACAAAGGCAAAAAGACCCAAACTGAGCCCAATCAATGCGAAGCTGCGTACCTACACCAAAGAGCTCATACCAGTCATTGGCAGCGCGGCAGTAAAGGTATCATATGATGGAGCTGTACATGATTTATCGTTGTAGATCGTTCCAGGCAATGGTGCAATGCTGTTCAGCAGGAGTTGGTTGAGAAAATTAAATGGAACTGGAACGATATTAAAGCCTTATCATCAGTGGATGACGCTTGGTGTGCTCAAGTGCGGACCAAGTTTCCCTCGTTATTCGAATCAGGCATCAGCAACTTCATGGGAGCCAAGGTGCAGATCCACCTAGGCCCGGATGCAAGACCCGTCCATCACAAGGCTCAGGCTGTTCCGTACGTGATGAGGGAGAAGGTCGAGATCGAACTGGACAGACTTCAGTGGGAAGGAATCATATCACCAGTCGAGTTTAGCAATTGTCCCGGTGTTGAAAAGTGATGGCACGGTCAGGATCTGCAGCGACTACAAGGTAATCATCAACCGAGTCTCGATACAGGATCAATACCTGTTACCCAAGGCTGACGACCTGTTTGCAATACTAGTGGGGGAGAAGTCGTTCACCAATTTGGACCTGACCTCTGCTTACATGATACAGGAGCTGGTCGAATTTTCGAAAACACTGACGTGCATCAACACGCACAAAGGACTGTTTATATACCACAGATGCCCTATCGGAATTCGCTCGGCGGCAGCCATATTTCAGAGAAGCATGGAGAGTTTGCTGAAGTCCGTCCCGAGAACCATCGTGTTCCAAGATGACATCTTGATCACCGGTCACAATGCCACCGAACACCTGCACAACCTGGAAGGGGTTCTACGTCGTCTGGACAGAGTGGGACTCAGACTAAAACGCTCCAAGTGCGTTTTCATGGCACCAGAAGTTGAATTTCTGGGGAGAAAGATTTCAGCAGACGACATCAGGCCTACGGACTCAAAGACAGAGGCCATCAAGAATGCACCCAGACCCCAGAGTGTGACGGAGCTGCGTTCGTTCCTGGGTCTTCTCAACTATTTTGGTAACTTACTACCTAGTTTGAGCACATTGCTAGAGCCCTTGCACATGTTGCTAAAAAAGGGTAATGACTGGTTTTGGGGCAAATCTCAAGACAGAGCCTTTGAGAAGGCCAGGAACCTGCTATGTTACTGGTACACTATGACCCATGTAAGCAGTTAGTGCTGGCCTGCGACGCCTCATCATATGGGGCCAGTTGTGTGCTCTAGCAAGCCAATGTATCAGGCAAACTCCAACTAGTTGCATACGCGTCCAGAAGTCTGTCGAAGACTGAAGGAGCCTCTAGTATGGTAGAGGAAGAGGCTTTAGCATGCATATATGGGGTTAGGAAAATGCACCAATACCTCTTTGGGCTTTGATTTGAGCTTGAAACAGAACACAAGCCGCCTACTTCATTGTTTTATGAGAGCAAAGGTATAAATACCAATGCCTCGTCCCGCATCCAAAGATGAGCACTGACATTATCCGCTTATGATTATGTCATCCGCCACAGACCAGGCACTGAAAACTGTGCTGATGTGCTTAGCCGGCTACCATTGCCCACAACCGGGGTGGAAATGCCAAAGCCTGCAGACTTGCTGCTGGTCATGGATGCCTTCGCGAGTAAGGGGTCACCCATCGCGGCTCACCAAATTAGGACCTGGACCAGCCAGGATCCTGCACTGTCAAGCGTAAAAGGGTGTGTCCTAAATGGAAATTGGTCTGCCATTCGCAGGGAAATGCAGGATGAAATTAAGCCTTATAGCCACCGCAAAGATGAATTGTCTATTCAGTCTGATTGTCTGTTATGGGGTAATCATGTTGTTATGCCAAAAAAAGGCAAGGAAACTTTTGTGTGAGATTTACACAGTACCCACCCAGGCATTTCATGATGAAGGCCATTGCCAGGTCTCACGTTTGGTGGCCCGGCATTGACTCGGACTTGGAATCATGCGTGCATCAGTGCAAAACTTGCATGCAACTGCATAACGCACCTGTGGAGGCTCCGCTGAATCTGTGGTCCTGGCCATCCAAACCGTGGTCAAGGATCCACCTCGATTTTGCCGGCCCCTTTCTTGGCAAAATATTTTTAGTGGTAGTGGACGCTTACTCCAAATGGATTGAATGCATAATCATGTCATCCAGCACATCCACAGCCACTATTGAAAGCCACCGGGCCATGTTCGCCACCCATGGCCTGCCCGACGTCCTTGCAAGCGACAACGGACCGTGTTTCACCAGTTCGGAGTTCCATGAGTTTATGACCCGTAATGGCATCAAGCATGTCAGGTTTGACCCTTTCAAACCCACGTCTAATGGTCAAGCGGAGCGGGCTGCCCAAACCATTAAGCAGAGCCTAAAACGCGTGACTCACAGCTCCCTACAGACTCGCTTGTCTCGCATTCTGCTCGGTTACCGGATAAGACCCCACTCGCTCACTGGGGTCCCTCCTGCCGACCTATTAATGAAGAGAGGCCTCAAAACCTCCCTTGTACACCCGGATCTCAATGATCTGGTCGAAACCAGAAGGCAACAGCAGCAATGGTACCACGATCGCGCGGCCATATCACATGACAATGCTGTTCATAATCCTGTGTTTGTCCTGAATTATGGTCACGGTCCAAAGTGGGTTGCTGGCACGGTTTTGGCAAAGGAGGGGAACAGGGTGCTTTCAGTCAAACTGTTAAATGGCCAAATGTGCAAGAAGCATGTCAACCAAACCAAACTGCGATTCACAGACAATCCAGAACAAATTGAAGATGACATCATCATCGACCAACCAACACACATCCAACCATCAGTTGACCCTTGTGTCATTCACGGAGATGAACCTACCATCCCCCACAGTCTATCAGACCGACTGCTCCGCAATGCAGCAATGGTGCTACTAACTCACCCAAGCTTGTGTTCGAACTGAGAAGATCAACCAGGGAGTGGAAGGCCATGGACCATCTCAACTTGTAAATACAACCTGTACCAAGGACTTTGGGGGGAATGATGTTATGTATGTTAACTGGGTTTTACCTGCCACCGGAGGGCGCGACTGTCAGAGTCCTAATGGTCACTGGCAGACACGTGCAAGCCGTGTCTATAATACTGGCAGCCGTGTTGAATTTGAGAATAAATAAACTGGAGTAAGGTCATGCCTGAACTAGCTCATCGTACTTAGCCTCGTGGAGTTATTCGATACTTAACAGATAGGTTGGGTATGTTGGGCCTATACACATTGGAGTTCAGAAGAATGAGAGGTGATCTTATTGAAACAGATAAGATAATGAGGGGGCTCAACAAGATGTATGCAGAGAGGATATTTCCACTCATAGGGGAAACTAAACCTAGGGGGCATCGTCTCAGAATAAGGGTGCGCCCATTTAAAACTGAGATTAGGAGAAATTTCTTCTCTCAGAGGGTTGTAAATCTATGGAATTCTCTGCCCCAGAGAGTTGTGGAGGCTGGGTCATTGAATTAATTTAAGGCAGAGATAGACAGATTTCTGAGTGATAAGGGAGTAAAGGGTTTTGGAGAGTGGGCAGGGAAGTGGAGCTGAGTCCATGACCAGATCAGCCATGATCTTATTGAAAGGTGAAGCAGCCTACTCCTGTTCCTATTACTTATGTTCTATGATAGAAGGTTTAGAGAGGATTTGAGTGGAAATTCCTTCACCCAGAGGGTTGTGGAGGTCTGGAAGTCATTACCTGAAAGGGTGGTAGATGCAGAAACCCTCACCACATTTAAAAAGTACTTGGATGTGCACTTAAAGTGCCGTAACCTGCAGGGCTACAGACCTAGAGCTGGAAAGTGGGATTAGGCTGGATAGCCTCTTGTTGGTCGGCATGGACATGATGGGCTGAAATGGCCTCCTTCCATGCTATAAATTTGTATGATTCTATGATTCTATAGGGTGAATATATTGTGCGATACGATATTATCAAAGGAAGAAATTAATGTGTTTGTATGAAATTCCTCTAGCTGTCATTTAAAAGAAGGTTCTAACGCTTTCGACAAAATACTGACCAGAGACATTTCGTGCATCTCATATGACCCCGTTAACTTAACTCCAGGTGGATTCCCCGCTCAGACCTGAGTTAAAATTACAGTCAGGTCTCAATGATGTAATCAGGTCGCAACATGCATATATAAAGAAGGACCGGGACCAATATTCTCGCGGCAGGGGGCTTTGCTAGTGCTGTTGGGGAGGGGTTAAGCAAGCTTGGCAGGGGGATGAAAACCTGAAAATAGATTCAGTAGGGAGGGGAGTAAAGCTGGAATTAGAAAGCAAAAATAAAGAAAGTGAGTTTGAAGGAGTGAGGAAACAAGCAGGAAAAAAGCGTAAAAAGACAAATTTAAAGGCACTTTGTCTAAATGCACGTAGCATTCGTAATAAAATAGATGAGTTGACGGCACAAATAGATACAAATGGGTATGATCTGATAGCCATTACAGAGACGTGGTTGCAAGGTGACCAGGACTGGGAATTAAATATTCAGGGGTATTTGACAATCCGGAAGGACAGACAGAAAGGAAAAAGAGGTGGGGTAGATCTATTGATAAAGGATGGAGTCACTGCAATAATGAGAAATTACATTGGCTCAAATGATAAGGGTGTTGAAACAGTTTGGGTGGAAATAAGGAATAATAAGGGGGAAAAAGTCACTGGTGGGCATAGGCTATAGGCCCCCTATAGTCGCTACTCTGTTGGTCAGAGTATAAACCAGGAAGTAGTGGGGGCTTGTAAAAAGGGAAAAGCAATAATCATGGGTGGTTTTAACCTCCATATTGATTGGACAAATCAAATTGGTCAGGGGAGCATTGGGGAAGAGTTCATAGAGTGCATAAGGGACGGGTTCCTTGAGCAGTATGTAATGGAACCAACCAGGGGGCAAGCTATCTTAGATCTGGTCCTGTGCAATGAGACAGGATTAATAAACAATCTCCTGGTAAAGGATCCCCTTGGAATGAGTGATCATAGCATGCATGAATTTCAAATTCAGATGGAGGGTGAGAAAGTTGGATCTCATCCAGCGTACTAAGCTTAAATAAAAGAGACTATGAAGGTATGAGGGCAGAGTTGGCTAAAGTGGACTGGGAAAGTAGATTAAAGTGTGGGATGGTTGATGAACAGTGGCATACATTTAAGGAGATATTTCACAACTCTCAAGAAAAATATATTCCAGTGAAGAGGAAAGGGTGTAAGAGAAAAGATAGCCATCCGTGGCTAACTAAAGAAATAAAGGATAGTATCCGATTAAAAACAAGGGCATACAAGTAGATTGGTGGATTCTGGGGAGGTCCCAGCAGATTGGAAAACTGCAAATGTAATGCCTCTATTTAAAAAAGGAGACAGACAAAAAGCAGGAAACTATAGACCAGTTAGCCTAACATCTGTGTTTGGGAAAATATTGGAGTCCATTATAAAAGAAGCAGTTGCAGGACATTTAGAAAAGCATAATTCGGTCAGGCAGAGTCAGCATGGATTTATGAAGGGGAAGTCATGTTTGACAAATTTGCTGGAATTCTTTGGGGATGTAATGATCAGGGTGGATAAAGGGGAACCAGCGGATGTGGTGTATTTGGACTTCCAGAAGGCATTTGACAAGGCACCATATAAAAGGTTACTGCACAAGATAAAAGTTCACGGGGTTGGGGGTAATATATTAGCATGGATAGCGGATTGGCTAACGAACAGAAAACAGAGAGTTGGGATAAATAGTTCATTCTCGGGTTGGCAATCAGTAACTAGTGGGGTGCCGCAGGGATCAATGCTGGGATCCCATCTATTTACATTTTATATTAATGACTTGGAAGAAGGGACTGAGTGTAATTTAGCCAAGTTTGCTGATGATACAAAGATGGGAGGAAAAGCAATGTGTGAGGAGGACACAAAAACTCTGCAACAGGACATAGACAGGCAAAGTGAGTGACCACAAATTTGGCAGATGGCGTATAATGTTGGAAAGTGTGAGGTCATGCACTTTGACAAAAAAAATCAAAGAACAAGTTATCATTTAAATGGAAATTTTTTTTTAAGTGCTTCAGCACAGCTGGACCTGGGGGTACTTGTGCATGAAACACAAAAGGTTAGTTTGCAGGTACAGCAAGTGATCAGGAAGGTCAATGGAATCTTGGCCTTTATTGCAAAAGGGATGGAGTATGAAAGCAGGGAAGTCTTGGTGCAGTTGTACAGGGTATTGGTGAGGCCTCACCTGGAATACTGCATACATATTTACGAAAGGATATACTTGCTTTGGAGGCAGTTCAGAGAAGGTTCACTAGGTTGATTCCGGAGATGAGGGGGTTGACTTATGAGGAAAGGCTGAGTAAGTTGGGCCTCTACTCATTGGAATTCGGAAGAATGAGAGGTGATCTTAATCAAAATGTATACGATTATGAGGGGGCTTGACAAGGTGGATGCAAAGAGAATGTTTCTGCTGATAGAGGAGGCTAGAACTAGGGGGGCATAATCTTAGAATAAGGGGCCGCCCATTTAAAACTGAGATGAGGAGAATTTTCTTCTCTCAGAGGGTTGTTAATCTGTGGAATTTTCTGCCTCAGAGAGCTGTGGAAGCTGGGACATCGAATACATTTAAGATAGAGATAGACAGTTTCTTAATCGATAAGGGAACAAGGGATTATGGGGAGCAGAATAGGGAAGACTAGAACTAGAGGGCATAATGTTAAAATAAGGGGCCGCCCATTTAAAACTGAGATGAGGATGAATTTCTTCTCTCAGAGGGTTGTAAATCTGTGGAATTCGCTGCCTCAGAGAACTGTGGAAGCTGGGACGTTAAATAAATTTAAGACAGAGATAGACAGTTTCTTAACCGATAAGGGGTTATGGGGATCAGGCAGGGAAGTGGACGTGAGTCCATGATCGGATCAGCCATGATCGTATTAAATAGCAGAGCAGGCTCGAGGGGCCATATGGCCTACTCCTGTTCCTATTTCTTATGTTCTTATGACCCTGCTGGCTCTGGGCACATATCCTTGCTGCCTGCTCAGGAGAGAAGGTTAAAATTGCAGATTCAGCGATCATGGCGGCATTCGACAGGTAAGAGGCAGGGTGATTTCACTTCCCCACCTGCCAGGTTTCTGCTGAGCGAGCAGGGTTAAAATTGGCCTGGAACGTTCTATGACTTCATTCATTCTACATTCTACTAAATCACTCCTGACAAACCGCAAGCTCATGAAGTTAGAAGATACACTCATTGAGAGTCTGTGGATTGATATCATAACAGCAATTAACAATGTCACAGAAAATATAATGGATGGGGATTTCCTAGATTTGCTTTATATGTTGAAGTTGGCAACAAATTGCAAACGCAAGAATTGTTATCCCAAAATCTTCCTAAAACCAGCAAAAACATTACCTTTGTTACTGTGGCTTCATAGAATCATAGAATCATTACAGCACAGTAGATGGCCAGGCGGCCTGTCAAGCCCCTGCCGGCTCTCTGTAAGAGCACTTCAGCCAGTCCCACTCTCATACCCTTTCCCCGTAGCGCTGCAATTTTTTTTTTCCTTCAGCTACTTATCCATTTCCCTTTTGAAAGCCACTATTGAATCTTCGTCCACCACGCTTTCAGGCATTCCAAATCATTCCAGATGCAGGGAGACAGAGGGAAACAAAATGGAGACAAACGCAAAAGACAGAAAGGAGTTAAGTAAAAGTGGAGGGCAGAGAAACCCAAGGCAAAAAACAAAAAGGGCCTCTGTGCAGCAAAATTCAAAAGGGTCAAAGTGTAATAAAAAGGCAAGCATGAAAGCTCGGTGCCTCAATGCGAGAAGTATTCGGAACCCAGGAGAGGGCTCTGAGCTAGTTAGAGTGGGTGAGAACTCAGATGAACAGGACCCCAAGAAAAAATGCAAAAGGCAGGAGGCACCAGAGCAGAGTAGCACTGGGGTAAGTGTAAACCACAAGGTGATAGGAAGGGACAATATGTATGAATATAAAGGGGCTGCAGGAGGGGTCAAAACTAAAAATCATGGTTTAAAAACTAGTATTAAAACACTCTACCTAAACGCACGCAGCATTCGAAATAAAGTAAATGAGTTGACGGCACAAATCATTACAAATGGGTATGATTTGGTGGCCATTACAGAAACGTGGTTGCAGGGGGGGCCAAGACTGGGAATTAAACATACAGGGGTATCTGACAATTCGGAAAGATAGACAAGAAGGGAAAGGAGGTGGGGTAGCTCTGTTAATAAAGGATGATATCAGGACAGTTGTGAGAGATGATATTGGCTCTAATGAACAAAATGTTGAATCATTGTGGGTGGAGATTAGAGATAGTAAGGGGAAAAAGTCACTGGTGGGCGTAGTTTATAGGCCCACAAATAATAACTTCATGGTGGGGCGGGCAATAATCAAGGGAATAATGGAGGCATGTGAAAAAGGAACGGCAGTAATCATGGGGGATTTTAACCTACATATCGATTGGTCAAATCAAATCGCACAGGGTAGCCTTGAGGAGGAATTCATAGAATGCATACGAGATTGTTTCTTAGAACAATATGTTACAGAACCTACAAGGGAGCAAGCTATCTTAGATCTGGTCCTGTGTAATGAGACAGGAATAATAAACGATCTCCTAGTAAAAGATCCTCTCGGAATGAGTGATCACAGTATGGTTGAATTTGTAATACAGATTGAGGGTGAGGAAGTAGTGTCTCAAACGAGCGTACTATGCTTAAACAAAGGAGACTACAGTGGGATGAGGGCAGAGTTGGCTAAAGTAGACTCGAAACACAGACTAAACGATGGCACAATTGAAGAACAGTGGAGGACTTTCATAGTGCTCAACAAAAATATATTCCAGTGAAAAAGAAGGGCGGTAAGAGAAGGGATAACCAGCCATGGATAACCAAGGAAATAAGGGTGAGTATCAAATTAAAAACCAATGTGTATAAGGTGGCCAAGGTTAGTGGGAAACTAGGAGATTGGGAAAATTTTAAACGACAGCAAAGAATGACTAAGAAAGCAATAAAGAAAGGAAAGATAGATTACGAAAGTAAACTTGCGCAAAACATAAAAACAGATAGTAAAAGCTTTTACCAATATATAAAACGGAAAAGAGTGACTAAAGTAAATTTTGGTCCCTTAGAAGATGAGAAGGGGGATTTAATAATGGGAAATGTGGAAATGGCTGAGACCTTAAACAATTATTTTGCTTCGGTCTTCACAGTGGAAGACACAAAAACCATGCCAAAAATTGCTGGTCACGGGAATGTGGGAAGGGAGGACCTTGAGATAATCACTATCACTAGGGGGGTAGTGCTGGATAGGCTAATGGGACTCAAGGTAGAAAGGTCCCCTGGTCCTGATGAAATGCATCCCAGGGTATTAAAAGAGATGGCGGAAGTTATAGCAGATGCATTCGTTATAATCTACCAAAAGTCTCTGGACTCTGGGGAGGTACCAGCGGATTGGAAAACAGCTAATGTAACGCTTCTGTTTAAAAAAGGGGGCAGACAAAAGGCAGGTAACTATAGGCCAGTTAGTTTAACATCTGTAGTGGGGAAAATGCTTGAAGCTATCATTAAGGAAGAAATAGCGGGACATCTAGATAGGAATAGTGCAATCAAGCAGACGCAACATGGATTCATGAAGGGGAAATCATGTTTAACTAATTTACTGGAATTCTTTGTGGATATAATGAGCATGGTGGATAGAGGTATACTAACGGATGTGGTGTATTTAGATTTCCAAAAAGCTTTCGATAAGGTGCCACACAAAAGGTTACTGCAGAAGATAAAGGTACGCGGAGTCAGAGGAAATGTATTAGCATGGATCAAGAATTGGCTGGCTAACAGAAAGCAGAGAGTCGGGATAAATGGGTCCTTTTCGGATTGGAAATTGGTGGTTAGTGGTGTGCCACAGGGATCGGTGCTGGGACCACAACAGTTTACAATATACATAGATGACCTGGAAGAGGGGACAGAGTGTAGTGTAACAAAATTTGCAGATGACACAAAGATTAGTGGGAAAGCGGGTTGTGTAGAGGACACAGAGAGGCTGCAAAGAGATTTAGATAGGTTAAGCGAATGGACTAAGGTTTGGCAGATGGAATACAATGTCGGAAAATGTGAGGTCATCCACCTTGGAAAAAAAAACAGTAAAAGGGAATATTATTTGAATGGGGAGAAATTACAACATGCTGCGGTGCAGAGGGACCTGGGGGTCCTTGAGCATTAATCCCAAAAAGTTAGTTTGCAGGTGCAGCAGGCAATCAGGAAGGTGAATGGAATATTGGCCTTCATTGCGAGAGGGATGGAGTACAAAAGCAGGGAGGTCCTGCTGCAACTGTATAGGGTATTAGTGAGGCCGCACCTGGAAGTACTGCGTGCAGTTTTGGGAACCTTACTTAAGGAAGGATATACTAGCTTTAGAGGGGGTACAGAGACGATTCACTAGGCTGATTCCGGAGATGAGGGGGTTACCTTATGATGACAGATTGAGCAGACTGGGTCTTTACTCGTTGGAGTTCAGAAGGATGAGGGGTGATCTTATAGAAACATTTAAAATAATGAAAGGGATAGACAAGATAGAGGCAGAGAGATTGTTTCCACTGGTCGGGGAGACTAGAACTAGGGGGCACAGCCTCAAAATACGGGGGAGCCAATTTAAAACTGAGTTGAGAAGGAATTTCTTCTCCCAGAGGGTTGTGAATCTGTGGAATTCTCTGCCCAAAGAAGCAGTTGAGGCTAGCTCATTGAATGTATTCAAATCACAGATAGATAGATTTTTAACCAATAAGGGAATTAAGGGTTACGGGGAGCGGGCGGGTAAGTGGAGCTGAGTCCACGGCCAGATCAGCCATGATCTTGTTGAATGTCAGAACAGGCTCGAGGGGCTAGATGGCCTACTCCTGTTCCTAATTCTTATGTTCTTATAACCACTCGCTGTGCAAAAAAGTTTTTCCTCATGTCACCATTGGATCTTACCAATCACCTTCAATCTGTGTCCTCTGGTTCAACTCTTCCACCAATGGGAACAGTTTATCTCTAACTACTCTGTCTCGACCCCTCATGATTTTAAACACCTCTATCAAATCTCCTCTCATTCTTCTCTGCTCTAAGGAGAACCAGCTTCTCCAGTCTATCCATGTAACTGTAATTCCTCATCCTTGGAAGCATTCTTGTAATTCTTTTCTGTATCCTCTCTAAAGCCTTCACATCCTTCCTAAAGTACGGTGCCCAGAATTGGTCACAATACTCCAGTTGTGGCTGAACCAGTGTTTTATAACGTTTCATCATAACTTCCTTGCTTTTGCACTCCATGCCTCTATTTATGAAGCCCAGGATCCAGTATGCTTTTTTAACCTGCCCTGCCACCTTCAACGATTAGTGCACATAAACCCCCAGGTATCTCTGTTCCTGCACCCCCTTCAGAATTGTACCCTTTAGTTTATATTTCCTCTCCTTGTTCTTTCTACCAAAATGTATTACTTCGCACTTTTCTGCGTTAAACTTCATCTGCCACATGTCCGCCCATTCCACCAGCCTGTCTATGATTTCTTAAAGTCTATCACTATGCTAACTATACTGCCAAGTTTTGTGTCATCTGCAAATTTGGAAAAAGTTCCCTGTACACCCAAGTCAAAGTCAAAGGGGAGATTTAAGGGGAGATTAAAATTTTCTTTTCCTTTTTGTTTATCGTTAGCTGATTAATAGCTTAGGGAATGTTTGATAAATAGGGCAGGATTTTCTGCAAAATGCAGATGACAGGAACAGCTGTCACAGCTTAAACATTGAGCACAGTTCACTATGCCTGACTAAGGAACTGAAATAGTTCTGCATAAATTGTAGCCTGTGAGTTTTATCTCGTTGACTGCGCAATGTGTCAATATATAAACATGGTGGTCACCACTGCTACTTCCTTAATTCTTTTGTGCTTTCCTGCTCCATATGATCGAATGAGGCCTGATGCAGTTCTTCCCTCCCACACTGTGGGGTCGATTTTAGATCACATACACCCAGTGGAAACCGTGAAGAGGGGTCAATTAAAATGAGCAGGTCACTTACCTGCTCCGCTTTTACCCCAACCTGGCCGAATTTAACATTTCAGGCAGCAAGGATAGCCACCCAGAACCGCCGCGCTCCTTCTTTAAATATGCAAAACGGGCTCCAATGGCATCATCAGGACCTGTCTGCTATTTTTACCTCAAGCCTAAACAATGGAGCAGTTGTTGCTTCCCTAAAAGATCAAAGCTGACGGGGTCTGGATATGGATCTAGCAGCAGGCTAGTCATAAATTTTTAACGTTTTCCAGGTTTCCTTTTAGGCTAAGAGGAGCAGAAGGCCATTCAGCCCATTATGCCTGTGTCAGCTTCTGGATAAGGCAATCTAAACCTAATCCCAGTGTCCCGTTCTCTCCCCATATATCTTCCTCTGCTTCAAATATTTATCCAATTTTCCCTTAAAAGATGATTTTTGCCACCGCAACTTTCTCTGGGAATTAATTTAATTGCGTAAAGACATTTCTCCCATCCTGTTTGCTCATTCTCTTAGTGATAATTTAAATTGTTGACCTTTCATCACTAACATACCAACCAGAGGAAGTCACATCATGCTCTTCAGTGTATCAACATTCTGGTCTGGTTGGTCTGTTGAGAACACAAATGCCACTTTGTTTTTCTTTTCTCAGTTTAAAGATCTATTAGTCGTGAATTAGACACGTCCTCAAAATAAATCCTCCAGTTCTATGTCTACTCTTTGTCCATTGTTCTGCTTTGGGGTATCAATACAGAGGAATCTCCCTGTTGTCAGCCACTGGGAAAGTCATCGCGAGAATCCACCTCAAGCGGCTTCTCCCTGTGGCTGAGGAGCTCCTCTCGGAATCACAATGTGGATTCAATCCACTACGGGGTACAACGGATATGATCACGGCAAACCAATTCCACCCACCCTTTCCTACACCGACTGTCTGTTCCACCTGTGACAGAGACTGTAATTCCCGTATTGAACTGTACCGTCACCTGAGTTTTAGAGTGGAAACAAGTCTTCCTCGATTTCGAAGGACCGCCTATGATGATGATGAACATGAAGAACACCATAAAAATGCAAAAGCAAAATACTGCGGATGTTGGAAATCTAAAATAAAAACAGAAAATGCTGGAAATACTCAGCAGGTCAGGCAGTATCTAAAGAGAGAAACAGAGTTAACAGTTCGATGATCTTTTATCAGAACACCTCTGAGGAAAAATCATTGACCTGAAATATTAACTCTGTTTCTCTCTCCACAGATGTTGCCTGGCCTGCTGAGTATTTCCAGCATTTTCTGTTTTTACTAATGCAGATTGCTAATTTACTTGTTGCTGAATCCCTAAGGCTATTATGCCATAAAATCTGTACGTTCATTGCCGTGTTCTATTCCAGTTAATAATGTTGTCTATTAATTTATTGTTCCTAATGACTAATAGATTTGTGCTGTCTTCACTTTAAAAATGTTTAAAATTAATCCTCTGGAATATAAGGCAGACGCAACTGGTACACTTGTCAATTAAATTTGCAGTGCACTGGTTTAAAAGTACATAATGTTCTGGTACAGGAATCGTCACTTGCACAAACAGTAAATGAGAGTATGAAGGAACATTTCTAGAAAAAAATTCTGGTAACTGAGCTTTGAAAACACAGCCACTTCTCAATTCTAGTAATGCTTATGGTTGCAAATAGGTTTAGAGAATACGTGCTATACCATTTTTGCTGGAAAAAATAGCTATTGAAGAAGATTCAAATAGCTTTATTTTAACCCCTGTTTGAACATGATAGGGCAATTTTAATCCTGCCTACCAGGCATAAACTGGAGGAAGGGTCAGTTATAATCAGCTGAGAGACTTATCTGCTGACATCCGGCTCCCTTCCTTTACGTGGGTGAAATACAAGAGAGAGGGGAGCTACAGAGTGGTCACAAGGGGCACTACCCATGTAATAGGGTCTACAGACAGAAGCTCAGCTTCCTTGACCTCTTGGAAGAGCATTGGTCAGGGACGGTGATATACCGCTTGTCTCCTTGACCTTGAGCTCTGCAGACGTCATCAGTATGATCTGTGGTGGCTCACCTCTGGCCCTCTCTCTTATATTTTACCCTCTCTTCTCTTGCAAGGGAGCACAACAGACCCATGAGTGCCTGTAAGGCATGTGTGCATTCAATAGAATCAGTGCATCTGGTGCTGGTGACTATCAGGCAGTTGGATCACAATTGGCACTGGCATTGATATGAAGACATGTGCTGAGAATTGGGTAGGTTGATTGAGGTGGGATCACATTACATAAGGATCGGGATGAGTGGCAGTGGCGGATGGAGAAAGGGGGAGGTAAGAAAATGCATAGTAAGGGAACAATGGGTGCTGCTTAAAGTTAAGTGGCTTTGAGGAGTGATGTGATGGCATATGCTTGACAAGACATAGGGCCCAAGTTTCCACATGATTTACGCCTGATTTTTAGGAGCAACTGGTGGAGAACGGACTATCTTAGAAATCGCAATTCTCCACATTTTTTTTTCTGCAGTTCTAGTCAGGTAGAACAGTTCTACTTTGGAACAGAATTTTTTCTTCAAAAGGGGGCATGTCCGGCCACTGACGCCTGATTTCAAAGTTTCCACAGTGAAAACGTACTCCGAAGTAACTTAGAATGGAGCAAGTGAAGATTTTTGTAGAACTGAAAAATCCTGTTCTACACATTAAAAAATCAGGCGCAGGTTACAAATTAGGCGTCCAGAACGAGGTTGGGGGGGGGGGGAGGGGGGGAAGGGAAGTCATTAAATTCTATAATAAATCCTTATTTATACTTCTACAAATATTATACAAATAAATCCAACCTGAATAAACATTTATAAGCAAAGAAAAGATTAAATAAACCATCTTCCTACCTGTGTGAAAGTGCTTCAGCCACGGAGAATTCTGCAGCCGTTCGTTGCCGCGGAGCGGGAGGTGGGGGGAGGAGGAGACAGCCGTTGGTTCCCGGGGGGGGGGGGGGCGGAGGAGACAGTGAGAAGGCTGCAGGAAGCCTCAGTGCTGATGTGCTGATGGCAATGTGCTTTTATTAAAAAATGTTCAAAAATTAAACAGCTACAAAGAACTACAAAAATGGGCGAGTGCCAATGTTTCCTTCACACTGCACGTGCGCGAACGCTCCAACGCGCACGCAGCGTTGCCGGCAGGAAAAAAACTAATTTAAATAGTACCCGCCCCCTCCCACTTACAAAATCGGTGCGAGTGTAGGCTCCGCCTCCCTGGACGCCGCGCCAGGCAGACAAGGAGCTGCAGGGCGCTCGAGAATAGCGCGTTTTTTTTTAGGCGCCGTTTTAGGCACGAAAAACGGGCGCCCAGCTCGGCGGGGCACCCGTTTTTTATCGTGTGGAAACTTGGGCCCATAATGTGGGTGGGGCGGGGGTGGGGCAGGGATGGGGGGGCGGCGGATGCGGCACTACAGGGTGTAGGTGAATCTGCAACTGTGATTATCTTTGCTGACCTGATTAAACCACTTTCTGCATTGGAACCAGGTACCGAGCACTACACTCCTGTTGCTCACCTCCTATAGAAACATAGAAAATAGGTGCAGGAGTAGGCCATTCGACCCTTCTAGCCTGCACCGCCATTCAATGAGTTCATGGCTGAACATGCAACTTCAGTACCCCATTCCTGCTTTCTCGCCATACCCCTTGATCCCCCTAGTAGTAAGGACTTCATCTAACTCCTTTTTGAATATATTTAGTGAATTGATCTCAACAATTTTCTGTGGTAGAGAATTCCACAGGTTCACCACTCTCTGGGTGAAGAAGTTTCTCCTCATCTCGGTCCTAAATGGCTTACCCCTTATCCTTAGACTGTGACCCCTGGTTCTGGACTTCCCCAAAATTGGGAACATTCTTCCTGCATCTAACCTGTCTAAACCCGTCAGAATTTTAAACGTTTCTATGAGGTCTCCTCTCATTCTTCTGAACTCCAGTGAATACAAGCCCAGTTGATCCAGTCTTTCTTGATAGGTCAGTCCCGCCATCCCGGGAATCAGTCTGGTGAACTTCGCTGCACTCCCTCAATAGCAAGAATGTCCTTCCTTAGGTTAGGAGACCAAAACTGTACACAATACTCCAGGTGTGGCCTCATCAAGGCTCTGTACAACTGTAGCAACACATCCCTGCCACTGTACTCAAATCCCCTCGCTATGAAGGCCAACATGCCATTTGCTTTCTTAACTGCCTGCTGTACCTGCATGCCAACCTTCAATGACTGATGTACCATGACACCCAGGTCTCGTTGTACCTCCCCTTTTCCTAATCTGTCACCATTCAGATAATAGTCTGTCTCTCTGTTTTTACCACCAAAGTGGATAACCTCACATTTATTCACATTATACTTCATCTGCCATGCATTTGCCCACTCACCTAACCTGTCCAAGTTGCTCTGCAGCCTCATAGCATCCTCCTCGCAGCTCACACTGCCACCCAGCTTAGTGTCATCCGCAAATTTGGAGATACTACATTTAATCCCCTCGTCTAAATCATTAATGTACAGTGTAAACAGCTGGGGCCCCAGCACAGAACCTTGCAGTACCCCACTAGTCACTGCCTGCCATTCTGAAAAGTACCCATTTACTCCTATTCTTTGCTTCCTGTCTGACAACCAGTTCTCAATCCATGTCAGCACACTACCCCCAATCCCATGTGCTTCAACTTTGCACATTAATCTCTTGTGTGGGACCTTGTCGAAAGCCGTCTGAAAGTCCAAATATACCACATCAACTAGTTCTCCCTTGTCCACTCTACTGGAATATCCTCAAAAAATTCCAGAAGATTTGTCAAGCCACCTCTAGCCACACATTCTTGGTCACAAGAGTTGGTTTCTTCTTGCCATTGCTGTGGAATAGGACCTCCTTCCTCACCCTTACTGCACCCAGCAGTACATTAAGTGATACCTCATTGAAGCAGAGCACAGCCTTTGCCCTTCCTAACTCTATTTGTTATTTTTTTCCTCTCTCCTAAAGGGCTCCCAACTCCTCCAAATTCCATCTTTGCATTGGCCCTTTAAATACTCAAGGTGAAATCATGTCTTGTAGGTGCACATTACGCCACTCACATGTATTGGAGACTCAAAAACTGGAAGCAAAATGATAGTGAGGCATCCCTGTTGAAATTGAACATTCTCACAACTATTTTGTTGCAAACTTTAATACAAGTGCCCCCTGATTAAAGCGGGGCACCAAAAGCGACAGACTTAAACAAACTGAACTTTAGACAGTAAACTTAAATCAAATTAAAATGTGGTTGCCGGGGGTGATGATGTACTCCAGTCCCTTTGGTGCCCACCTCTTCGAACATTCTCACATGTCCCACAGCATTTCACACCTGCTATTGAATCCTCCCCCATTCAGATCCCGCCTTTGCATTAATATTGACCTCTATGTGTCTGCAGGCTACAAATAATGCTAATGTGATGACTTGAAGCACTCTGGATTGATGCTTCTGTGGCTGATAATCCAATTGCATTAATTTTAAAACTGAAACTATTGTGTTCCTAACACAGATGAGGCTGCACACAGGGAGGTTAAAGTAACAGTGACCTCAGTCTTTAATAAGGCACTCCAGAGTGAGGAACAGGCCTTCGGGGCCGGTTTATATACAGTGCTCCCAAGGGATGCTTGGATCCCTTGGGACTTCAGGGGATGAGCTCCCTGGTGGCGCAACAAGGGAGTGCATGCTTTACAGATATACAACATCACTCCCCCCTCAAAGTCAAAGTGAAAACTATTTACAAAGTGAGGCGATCGGGAGCCTTTCTTTCCCTGGTGGACCGCCTCAGTACAAATGTCTGTTCTGGTACTTGGCTGTGCCCTCGCTGGGCTGGCGTGTTGTTGGCCCTGCAGGGCTACAAGGTGAGCCTGGCCTTGCTGGGCTGCTGGGCGTGATGGATTTGATTTCCTGGTCTGATGTGGTGTCGTTGATCCTCTGGATGTGTGTTGTGGGCTCGAAAAAGGTGGTGTCTGCTGTGGGCTGTTCAGGGCAGTCTGTGAACTGCAGCCTCGTTTGGTCCAGGTGCTTTCTGCAAATTTGTCCATTGACTACAAACACCCTATTCCCTTCTTTAGCTATCACCGTGCCCGCGATCCACTTGGGACCATGTCCATAGTTTAGCACATGCACAGGGTCATTCAGATCAATATCCCGTGACACAGTGGCGCGACCATTGTTTACATTTTGTTGCTGCCGCCTGCTCTCTACCTGATCATGCAGGTTGGGGTGAACCAGCGAGAGTCTGGTTTTAAGTGTCCTTTTCATGAGTAGCTCAGCCGGGGGCATCCCTGTGAGCGAGTGGGGTCTCGTGCGGTACCTGAGCAGTACTCGGGACAGGCAGTTTTGGAGTGAGCCTTCTGTGACTCGTTTAAGGCTCTGTTTGATGGTTTGTACTGCCCGCTCTAACTGCCCATTGGAGGCTGGTTTAAACGGGGCCGAGGTGACATGTTTGATCCCATTGCGGGTCATGAATTCTTTAAATTCGGCACTGGTGAAACATGGCCCGTTGTCACTGATCAATATGTCAGGCAGGCCATGGGTGGCAAACATGGCCCTCAGGCTTTCAATGGTGGCAGTGGCAGTGCTTCCCGACATTATTTCACATTCAATCCATTTTGAAAAAGCATCCATCACCACCAGGAACATTTTACCGAGAAACATGCCCGCAGAGTTGACATGGATCCTCGACCATGGTCTGGAGGGCCAGGACCACAAACTTAGTGGTGCTTCTCTGGGCGCGTTGCTCAACTGAGCACATACACTGCATTGCTGTACACAGGACTCGAAGTCAGAGTCTATACCGGGCCACCACACGAGGGATCTGGCTATCGCTTTCATCATTACTATACCCGGGTGTGTGCTGTGGAGATCCGAGATGAACGTCTCCCTGCTTTTTTTTGGTAGCACTACGCAGTTACCCCAAAACAGGCAGTCTGCCTGAATGAACATGTCTTCCTTTCGCCGCTGGAATGGCTTGATTGGCTCTTGCATTTCAACGGAGATGCTGGCCCAACTCCCATGCAGTACACAGTTTTTTACTAGGGACAGCAGAAAATCTTGGCTGGTCCAAGTCCTAATCTGACGGGCCATGACAGGTGATTTATCATTTTCAAATGCTTCCATGACCATCAACAAGTCTGCGGGCTGCGCCACCATCAACAAGTTTGCAGGCTGCGCCATTTCCACCCTCGTGATGGGCAATGGTAGCCGACTGAGAGCATCTGCACAGTTCTCAGTGCCTGGCCTGTGGCAGATGGTATAGTTATAAGCTGATAGCACGAGTGCCCACCTTTGTATGCGGGCTAAGGCATTCGTATTTATCCCCTTGTTTTCAGCGAACAGGGATGTAAGGGTCTTGTGATCGGTTTCCAGCTCAAATTTGAGGCCAAACATGTACTCATGCATTTTCTTTACCCTGAACACACACGCTAATGCCTCTTTCTCAATCATGCTGTAGGCCCTCTCGGCCTTGGACAAGCTCCTGGAAGCAGAGGCGACAGGTTGCAACTTCCCCGCGACGTTAGCTTGCTGTAATAAACACACGACTCCGTACGACGATGCGTCACATGCTAGCACAAGTCTTTTACACGGGTTATACAATACAAGCAGCTTGTTGGAGCATAAAATGTTTCTGGCTTTCTCAAAAGCAATTACTTGTTTTTTTTCCCCATACCTAGTTCTCACTTTTGCGCAATAACACATGTAGGGGCTCTAAAGGGTGCTTAACCCCGGTAGGAAGTTACCAAAATAGTTGAGGAGTACCAGGAACGACTGCAGCTCCGTGTCGTTCTGTGGCCTGTACGCATTCCTGATAGCCTCTGTCTTGGCGTCTGTGGGCCGAATGCCATCTGCCGCGATCTTTCTCCCCAAAAACGGCACTTCTGCTGCCATGAGGACGGATTTTGACCTCTTCAGCCGCAGCTCTACATGATCCAGTCGCTGGAGGACCTCCTCCAGGTTTTATTGCTGCTCGGCGGTGTCCCGAACGTGGCCAATATGTTGTCCTGAAAGACCATCGTGTGTGGTACCGACTTGAGAAGGCTGTCCATGATTCTCTGGAAGATCGCTGCAGCCAACCAAAATCCAAATGGGCATCTGTTGTAGATGAACAGTCCCTTGTGCGTGTTGATGCAGGTGAGGCCTTTTGAAGACTCCTCCAGCTCCTGCATCATGTAGGCCGAAGTCAGGTCGAGCTTGGTGAACGTCTTGCCTCCTGACAGTGTCGCAAATAGGTCGTCTGCCTTAGGTAGCGGGTATTGGTCCTGTAACGAGAAACGATTAATCGTTACTTTATAATCGCTGCAAATCCTGACCATGCCATCACTTTTGAGTACTGAAACAATCGGGCTCGCCCACTCACTGAATTCCACTGAGGAGATGATGCCCTCGCGTTACAGCCTGTCCAGCTCGATTTCCACTCTCTCCCTCATCATGTGAGGTACCGCTCGCGCCTTGTGGTGAATGGGTCGTGCCTCTGGGACGAAGTGGATCTGCAACTTCGCCCCGGAAAATTTCCAATGCCTGGCTCAAAAAGGGAAGGAAATTTGTTAAGAACCTGGGTACATGAGGCCTCATTGACATGAGATAGCGCTCGGATGTCATCCCAGTTCCAACGGATTTTGCCCAGCCAGCTCCTTCCAAGCAGTGTGGGCCATCGTCCGGGACAATCCAGAGTGGCAGTTCGTGCACCGTGTCCTCATAGGTGACTTTGACCATGGTGCTGCCCAGGACAGTGATAAGTTCTTTGGTGTACATTCTCAGTTACGTGTGGATGGGGCTCAGGACTGGTCTGAATGCCTTGTTGCACCACAGTCTCTCAAACATCTTTTTACTCATGATGGATTGGCTAGCACCACTGTCCAGTTCCATGGCTATGGGTAAGCCATTCAATTTTACATTTAGCATTATAGGTGGACATTTCATCAAAAATGTGTGCACCTCATGTACTTCAGCATCTGCCTCCTCTCTCTGAGGCTCGAAATTGCTTTGATCCACCATGGATTGATCTTCCTCTGCCACGTGGTGGTTAGCACATTTTGCCGAGCTTGCATCTCATTTGCAAGCTCGCTGGAGGTGCCCCATTGTTCCACAGCACTTGCAAAGATACCCTTTGAAGCAGCATGAATAGGCTGAATGGAAGCCTCCACAACGCCAACAAGGTGTGAATTGCCTTGCATTCATCCTTTGTTGGGGACTCTGAATCATCCGGGTCACCTGAGGCATGCTGGCAGTTGCAGACTCGTGGTTTCTGCCCTGTACATTTCTGCTCGCAAACACAGTTCCAATTAATTTATGAACATTGCTAGCACTTGTGTGCTGAGAGATTTGTTTGGTGTTATCACTGGTGGACATAAACGCCTGTGCTATCGCAATGGCTTTACTGAGGGTCGGTGTCACTACAGTCAAAATTTTAGGTAGGATGGTCTCGTTGCCAATTCCCAGTACAAAAAAGTCTCTGAGCATTTGCTCCAGGTCGCCATCAAACTCACATTGTCATACAAGTCGCTTTAGCTCGGCGACGTAGCTCGCCACTTCCTGACCTTCAAATCGCTGGCACGTGTAGAACCGATACCTTGCCTTCAGCACGCTCTCCCACGGGTTAAGATGCTCCCGAACCAGTGTACACAGCTCCTCATACGACTTATCTGTGTGTTTCACCGGAGCCAGAAGATTCTTCATGAGGCTGTAGGTCGGTGCCCCGCAGACTGTGAGGAGGACCGTTCTCCTTTTTGCAGCGCTTCCTTCTCCGTCCAGTTCGTTGGCTACAAAGTAGTGGTCTAGCCATTTGACATAGGCTTCCCAGTCCTCACCCTCCGAGAACTTCTCCAGGATGCCCACAGTTTGCTGCATCTTTGCGTTGGATTGTATTCTCGTCGCCAGTTATTGTGTTCCTAACACAGATGAGACAGCACACAGAAAGGTTAAAGTAACAGTGACTTCAGTCTTTAATAAGACATTCCAGAGTGAGGAACAGGCCTTAGGGGCCGGCTTATATACAGTGCTCCCAAGGGATGCTGGGATCCCTTGGGACTTCAGGGGATGCGCTCCCTGGTGGCGGAACATGGGAGTGCTTGCTTTACAGATACACAACAGAAACACTATGCAGATGATGTTTGATGTGGTGCACAAGTGCTGTCAGGCAATAATGGTAATAATTTGCATTTTTTCCCATATGGGTTTAACAAAGTAATAACATGATTTGAACTTCAGCAAAATGTGAATTGCCTTATAACTAAATTCCCATTATTCAACACTTTAATCATTAAAATTAAATCATAGACAATATATCTGAAGAGACTTTTCCATCTTTGACAATTACTAATTGTTGTTTTATGCTTTTTATACGGCACGGGAAGTAAACTATTAAAATTATGCAAATAGAAAAAATAGCTACAGCTTGATAAAATGATGTCTATTTGTAAATGACTAAACCACACTTTACAATAGATTTTCCAGCACTGACTATTTTTCAACCAGTAGCAGAAATCCAAGGTTACCCCATAGAAATTTAACTGCATTTTTCAACAATGCCAAAAACACAAATGTTCATGCAATGCCAAATACCAAACAGTGAATGGCATTGAGCAAGCATTAGTTGAGATATAGCCATATACCCAAATCATTGTTGATAATAGTTTTGTCCTAATTATATTTGTGCCATGATAGAATGTGATTGTCCCTCAAACAATATACAAGAACTACAGCGGTAAGCTTTTATGAGACTATCTATCTGATAAATGGTGGCAAGACAGTTCAATAAGGAATTGTTCTAAATAAACTGAGCCGTTAATAGTTGAAGATAGTATTGGTAAACTGTAATCGGGGAAACAACATTAATTGGGTAAGTAAAGCAAGTTTATTTAATGGAGTGTTTCACCATTTGAATCCAATTACACAAGGTTAATTGGACACTACTTTACGATGTTTGGGGTTTATTATGAATCACTCCTTCTATTGAGGAGAGCAACAAACATAATGGTGAGTCTTGCAAAGCTCAGCTCTCAATAATGAAAACTCTGGATCATATGGGGTAAAATACACTGTTAATTAGCTTTGTGTGCTGATGTACAGTTACTTTTACTCCTACAATCATATCTAATTTGTTACAAGCTTTAGGAAAGGAACAGTAAGTTTCAATTTGAGAAGCTGCAAGATCTATCAGTTTATAAAATTCCTGAGCCCATTCCAATCAAATGTCAATTTTGTTGCAGCTTTAAGAAGTTAGCTAATTGTGTCAAAGCCTTAACCTTAATCCATTTTTACCTTCAGTTGTACATTAACTGAATGTCCCGGATCTATCAGCTATTAATTTCCATTATAATTTATTAAAAAGTACATTTATTTCCATTTAAAAAGATGTATTTCTGAACTTCAATAAAAATACATGTTGTGGTCCACATAAGAACCAACGAGATAGGTAGAACTAGGAATGAGGTTATGCTGAGGGAGTTTGAGAAGCTAGGATCCAAGTTAAAAAGCAGAACCTTAAAGGTAATAATCTCTGGATTGTTACCTGAACCATGTGCAAATTGGCATAGGGACAAACAGTTTAGAGGTTTAAATGCATGGTTCAAAGAATGGTGTGGGAGGAAGGGGTTTCAGTTCATGGGGCACTGGCACCAGTACTAGGGAAAGAGAGAGCTGTTCCGTTGGGACGAGCTCCACTTCAACAGGGCTGGGACCAGTGTCTTGGCAAACCGAAACAATAGGGCATTAGACAGGGCTTTAAACTAATGAAGGGGGAGTTGGGAAGAATCAGGAAAAAGTAAATTTAAAAGCAGCAAGAGAAATGTCAAAACTCTAGAGCAGACCAGAGTTTTGGGTAAAAATAAGCAGAGTGGAAGGGACAGAGAGATTAACAAAGGTAATAGGGCATCAGTGACTAAGGTGACATCAGGGAAAAATAGAAAAAAGTCAAAGCTAATGGCACTATATCTGAATGCACAAAGCATTCGCAAAAAAATAGATTAATTAATAGCGCAGATAGAAATAGGTTTGATCTAATAGCCATTACGAGACGTGGTTGCAAAGTGACCAAGATTGGGAAATAAATATTCCAGGATACTTAACTTTTAGAAAAGATAAGCAAAATGTAAAAGGAGGAGGAGTAGCCCTGATAATAAAGGAAGGGATAAAGACAGTAGAGAGAAAAGATCTTAGCTCTGAAACGCAAGAAGTAGAATCACTTTGGTTGGAGCTAAGAAACAACAAGGGGCAGAAAACATTGGTGGGAGTTGTTTATAGGCTCCCAAAGAGTAATGGTAATGTAGGCCAGAGTATAAATCATGAATTTAGAGGTGCATATAAGAAGGATAATACAGTAATTATGGGGGACTTTAATCTACATTTATGCTGGGCAAACCAAATTTGCAGTAATAGGGTGGAGGATGAATTCATGGAATGTATACATGATAGTTTTCTAGATCAGTATATTAAGGAACCAACTAGGGAACAGGCTATTTGATATCTAGTATTGTGCAATGAGAAAGGGTTAATTGATAACCTTGTGGTAAAGGGAAAAGTGTCCATAATATGAAAGAATTTTATGTTAAGTTTGAAAGTGATTTTGTTAAATCTGAAACTTAAATCTAAACAAAGCAAACTACTTGGGTCTGAGGGGCGAGTTGGCTAAGGTAGATTGGGAAACTACATTAAAAGCTATGACAGTAAATGAGCAATGGCTAACATTTAAAGAATTAATACATAAGTTACAACAAATATATATTCCTTTAAGGCACAAAAACTCCATTGTAAAAGTGGTCCAACCGTGGTTATCATGAGATGCTAAATATATTATTAGATCAAAGGAAGAGACTTATAATGTTGCCAAAAAGAACAGTTAGCCTGAGGATTGTGAGGATTTTAGAATTCAGCAAAGGAGGACCAAGAAATTGATAAAGAAAGGGAAAATAGAATATGAAAGTAAACTAGCGAGAGACATAAAAACAGCCTGTAAAAGCTTCAATAGCTACATAAAAAGGAAGGATTAGCGAAAGTAAATATGGGTCCCTTACAGGCTTAGACAGGAGAAATTATAATGGGAAATAAGGAAATGCCAGAGAAATTAAACAAATACTTTATGTCTGTCTTCACGGAAGAAGATGCAAAAAACCTCAAGGGGATACAAGGTCGTTGGGTGCAAGGCTGGGGGAATCAGGTTATGAGGAGGTAAGCAAGTTAGCTTGGGAAGCTGGGGGAAACACTCCTGTGGACAATAGAGAGGAGACCTACAGAGAGGGAAGCAACAGAGGGGTCGAGGTCGCAGGAGGCATTATCATGCTAACAGGGTGTACAAACAGAGACTCAGCTTCCTAGACTCCTCTGAAGAGCTTCTGAAGGCTCTGTTTGAACTGTCAGGTGGTCACAAATATCTGCAGCCTCCTCTGAGAAGAGTTGCTTTCTGCTGGACCTGGTGTCGCTGATCACTGTGAAATACCACCACTGCCGTCAATTTTTTTGCTTCTGGCTCTTTCCAGTGCACCAGCAGAGACATGCCCAGGGTCTCCCAGTTGCTTGCAGGTAAATGTATAAGGCAGATCATGAATGGGTTGGTTGCCAGCCAAGGAGTTATGTAAACTTCCACTGCAATGACAATAGTCAGAATGAGCGGGCACTCAGATTCACATCTCTGACTGGCTTCCCACAGGTACAAGGTGTCATCGATTTTACACACGTGACAATCAAGGACTATGGGATCAACCAGGACTACTAGTCAACTGTAAGGGATAGTGGGGCTAAATTTGCAGCCGCTATGGGTGCATATGAGATGTGCATACACCCATAGGGGGCCCACAAGTTTCGGGTTTAGGGATGTACTGCGCATGCGTCAAAACTCGGTATAGTATATGTAGGCACCTTTAGTAACGACTCCACGAGGCAGGGTATGATACTTAAACTGTGCAGACCTGTAGTCCTTTATTTTCAGCTCCTGAGTGATGACAACAAGCTGTGAGTTCCCTTTTATACTGGGTTACCTGCCGTGTGCAGGCAACCCCTAGGTCTCCAGCAGCAGCACCCCCTGGTGTGCAGGCAAGGTGTGTACAGTGTAAGGGTACATTCAATGTGGCATAACAGTGTTACAGACATCACACAGTAAACAGGCATGCATACACAACAATACTCCCCCCTGAGCATTTTTCATATCCTTATTGTCATGACCAGGGGAGGTGATCAGTGATGGGCTATGGGACGTTGTGGTGAGGGTTGTGTGGTTGCCAGGTGTGACCCCTGTGCTTGAGGCTGGCCTCGTACGTTTCCCCTCCCTCACACACAAACCAAGTGGGTGTCACTGTTGTGGGATCCCTCGGGGAGGTAGCCACGGCAGCAGTGGGTGGTGTGTATACACTGTGATGTGGGTAGTTGTGGGATGGTGGGCAGGGCCACAAGACTGGGTGGGCTTCTTGTCCACCAATTGGGATGAGAGTCAGGTCATCCCAGGATTTACCAGGGAAGCTGGAGGGTATTGGCCTCATGCTCCTGGTGTTGGCCCTGGTGGCCAGGGGCTGTCAGGCTAGTCTGGTGCAGGTTGCCATTGATGGTGGCTGGGCTGCCCATTGACCACTGTCCCTGTAGTGGGTCTGCTCCCACTGCCTGTGTGTGTGTCCTGCAAGGGGCATCACATTCGTTCCAAAGGTCCAGGCTACATGGTCAGGTAGCCTGCTGGACCTGGGGGTCTCCCACAGGGGGATTTCATTGGCATCAGCATGGTCCCTGTCGGACCCAATGTCCTTTGGCAGTGTCCTACCAGTATACATGACACCTTGACTCTGATCACACATAGTCGAGTCTGCATAATACATTCTACCATTTGCATCACTTTTGGGTGTCCTGGTTTCAACAGACATGGTTACATTAGGCATTTCACAATCTCTATCATTACTGTTCAGCATAATAAACTTGTTCTTAACTTTACTGACACCTGCATTCATATCATTAGTCACATTAGTTATACCAGCATCACAATTCATTGTTACATTGCATACATTTTCATACTTGCACCCTTTAATCGCATCTTTAGCTTTAAAGTCCGTGTACTCAAATAGTTGAAATTTCAAATAGTTGAAATTTCCCCTTTAAATTTCTTTGGTTACCGGTCTCCTTTAAGGAAGCCTTCAAATCCAATTGACCACTCGGTGTCATGTGATACTCCTCCATGCTCACTGGTGGCATGCTGGTGGCCATTTTGATTACAAGTGTTTCTCCTTGTGCTGCTGGTGCTGCAGCCATTTCCTGGCTTTCCTGCAGGAGGGCTGTGGTGGTCTTTTCTTCCACAGGGCCACTTCGTCTGATGTGAACCCGGTTCATCCAATTCCTGCCCAGCAGCGTGGGACCGCCGCCGGTTACAATCCACAGGGGGAGTTTGTTCAACACACCGCCCTGGGAGACCTGGATGTCTACACTGCCAACGATTTGGATTTTACCTTTGGTATAGGTGAGCAGCTTTGCCTGGACAGGAGACAGTTTTGGTCGAGTGGCAGGATTCATCCAAATTTTTTCAAAGGTCCTTTGGCTCATCCAGAGTGGCTCCCCCCTGTGTCGATCTCCATGGAGACTGGGACCCCATCGATGTCCACTTCCATCATCCACGGAGAACTTCCGGTGGAGCAGGTAAAGATTCCATACTCTTCTTCCAGGGTTTGAGCAGCTTCATCTTCATCTGTGTCGGAGCCCCGGTGATCAGCCAACTCATCAGAGACACGGTGAGTACAGCCTTTTCTGCACATTCTCTGAAGGTGCCCATTCTCTTTGCAGCCTTTGCATGCATAGTCGTTGTAGCGGCACTGGTGGGCCCTGTGGTTTCCTCCACAGCGCCAGCGCGGGGCCATCCGGTTTGCCCCATGTGGCGGACTCGGGGTTGCAGGACTTGGGGCAGCATTTCTGCCTTTAGAAGTATCCATGCGGTGCATTGCGCTCGCCGGTTTAGAGTCCTGGGTCAGTATTCGCCTGGAGTCGCTGGCCGAAACCATGTAGGCCTGGCTCACTTGAATTGCTTTCTGCAGGGTGACAGTGATGTCAGCCGAGAGCAATTTGTGTAGGAGGCCTTTGTGGCCAATTCCGATGACAAATTTGTCCCTTAGTGCTTCATTAAGATGGTCGCCAAAATCACATGGTACAGCTAGTCTTCTTAAGTGTGCAGCATACTTGACAATTTCTTGGCCCTCAGGTCGCTGATAAGTGTAGAACCAGTGCCTGGCTGTGAGGATGCTTTCTTTCGGTTTTAGTTGTTCCTGTATGATTATTGCAAGTTGCTCATAGCTCTTGGTAGTTGTCTTCTCCAAGGCTAGTAAGTCCCTGACGAGACCGTAGATGGTGGGCCCACAACTGCTAAGCAGGATGGCCCTGCGTTTGTTCAGTATTGTAGCCGGTGTGTCCCCATCCAGGTCGTTGGCTATAAAGAAGTGTTGCAATCTTTCCACAAAAGCATCCCAATCTTCCCCCTCTGTAAATTGCTGAAAGTTGCTGAGGTTAGACATGTTGAGCGTGTAGTTCATGACCTCGTATTCCCGTCGCCAGTTATAGTGTATGTAGGCACCTTTAGTAATGACTCCACGAGGCAGAATATGATACTTAAACTGTGTAGACCTGTAGTCCTTTATTTGCAGCTCCTGAGTGATGACAACAAGCTGTGAGTTCCCTTTTATACTGGGTTACTTGCCATGTGCAGGCAACCCTTAGGTCTCCAGCAGCAGCACTCTCTGGTGTGCAGGCAAGGTGTGTACAGTTTAAGGGTACATTCAGTGTTGCATAATCTAACAGAAATGGTTATTCGCTGGTGGAAAGTTGGGTTATTCGCCTAACTTCTGCCCATTGAATGCCCTTCAAATTCTTATGCCTGGTAAAAGCAGATGTAAGGCCTGCTTTTACCAGCGTAAGGGCTAGAAATTTTCGCCAAAAATACTGCTTTCACTCCGCTACCGCTATGAGGCCTAAAATTCAAGCTTCAATTTGTGCAGCGGTAGAAATCAGCATTGCACAAGGATTCGTGGCACAAACTGCAAATTTCCTGCAACTTTATTCTGAGGCCGCTGAGAGGCCTTGGGAGGGAGGAAAACACCCCCCAAAAATTGCAAAAAACAAAATATAAAAAATCGCACAACATTCACAAGATACTTAACTGTCAAATCGCTGAAAAAGAATTAAAAAATAAAAACTATAACTTACCTTTTTTGCAGGTTTTCATAGTTACCGCTGCTCCAAGGGCTGCAACGCAACTTTTTACCTGCCGTTTATTTCACGATAAATACGGGTGCGCGCTGAGCCAAATTATTGGTGAAAGCGCTATTTCGAGTCTTGAGCGGCAGTGGTTCTCTCTCCAGCGGTACTTACAAACCGCCACCTCAAGACTTCTCCGAATTTCCCACTGGGTGGTTTTTTGCCAAAATTTTTAGCCCATTTAAAAAGATAGAAAAATAATTTGCTTTCACTCATTTATATATTAAAAACCTTGTCCTTTAAGGTAAGTTTATTTGTAGCCCTGTTAAAACATTAAAACATTTCAAATAAATATTTTAAAAATATATATTTAAATAAATGTCACTTTAATTAATTTTAAATATGTAATGTGTTTTTTTAATTAATTCATGTGTTTGTGTATTTTTGGGGGTATTCCCATTCATACTTGTGGTAGCTCCGTATAAATGGAACTCGCCATTAAGTATGAAATATGGTTCGCACTACTTTCATTGATTGGGCCGGCCCACGTGATCCCAGGGGTGCTTGCGAACCGTATGCGCTCCTGGGATACAACGGCCTCTATGCAGGCCTATGCGTAGGGGCTCAGGACTGCAAATCGCCGTAAAAGCTCGAAAGTTCAGTTAACCTCCCCTTCCACCTGCCATCCCCCACTCACACAAACAGTCCTGTAACCAACCATCCACTCTTTGCAAATCCCCCCAGTTGGTGCCATCAACTCGTGTCTTCACATTCATCACCAAGCAACAGAAAAAGCGTGTTGTCACTCAGGCACGCAAGAATGGGCAACACAGGAAAATGGTACAAATGAATGAATTTTATGAGGTAATAACAAAAGGAAACAATAACATATTCACATTTTCACAAACACCCACAAGCATATCCTTGGTGAATTACAATGTTGTTCTTTTCCTTTTCCTACTGATCCTGTGTCGTGCAACCCCTGTGGCTTCAGCAGAGGTAGAGGAAGGTTGCTCAGATTCCTGCCTTAGATGCACTTGGCTGATGACCTCTGGTGTTGGAGCTCGTGAGGGCCCCAACAATGACTGCTCCACTTGCACCCTGTGCAGGGGCAGACTCAGCCATTGGGAGAAGGAGCAACATGCTGGGTACCGACTGAGGAAGGGGCAATGGGTGAGCAGTGGGAGTGCTTTGAGTGGAGTTCCCACATTCATGTCAATTTTTACCATCATCCCTCTCACGGGCCAGCCAAACATCGCTCCTTCCTCTATGCTGAGGAGCAGCTATGTGCAGATCAGTGACGCCTTGTAAGGCTACGGATAAGGTATCTGTTATCCTGTTTAAAGCGGCAGACATGCTGGCATACAAAGTCTGCACAGCCATGGTTATGGCCTGCATGGATTGGTTTGAGAGCTGGGATTGAAGTTTCATGGAGGCGGCCACTCTCTCCATGGCAGACATCCTCGCAAATGGCCTGCTATTGCAGAGAGTATTTTACGCATCTGTTAGTACCTCAGTAATATGCTGCTGCCACTCAATGGTTCACCTTTTCAATAATGGGTTCAGCATCTGTGTGCAGCTGAGCAGAGCATGAAAAGGATTGCGTCCCCCACCCAGCCTCTCCACAGTTGTTCCTGCCAACAGTGTCTGCTCACGTTCACTTGTGAACTGTGACTCACCAGGCGAAAACCCAACTAGCTGTCTAACAGGACCCACCGAAGTGCGAGTATTTGCTCTCGTCACTGGTAGTATGTCCTGTGATGATGCAGCCTCAGAAGGAATCGGTGGTCTGAGGAGTTGTCATCAGGAAAGTCGATAGACTGCTGTTCTGTGCATGAAGGCCTTGGCGGAGAGAGGAAAATGATGTAAATTAGTACTGACAATGTAACAATGTTGCCATTCAGCATAATTACGCTGATTATTTTTCACCCGTTGCTGAAATCAAGTCAACATGACTGAGTCCTGCATGAGATGTGGGTCAGAGGTACTTAATTTTGTCACCAGGCAGCTGCAAAGTCTCAGACTCTCCATCTTTGATGGTCAGGTTCTCCATTGCCTCTACCTCTGCAGTTGTCAGCTGCTCAATCTGAGCTAGTCCACCTCTAGTCCATTCCCTCTCCCTTGTGTTTAGTGGTCCCTTCTCCTGTAACGGGGGAAAGAACAGATCTATGAATGATTATAAGAGCATGTGTTTGCCCGATGGATGCAGTGCCTATCAGAGGATGATAAGGGCAGGTGCATCACATTGCATAAGGATTGGAGTGTGTGGGAGTGGTGGATGGGGATGTGAAGAAGTGCTTAGAAAGTGAAGGATGGATGCTCTTGAAACTTAAGTGGGCGTGAGGAGTGATGTGATGGAGTATGCTTGACAAAACAGAGTGGGGGCGGTGATAAACCCTACAGGATGGACGTGAATGTGCTACTGTACTCACCTTTCCAGATCTGGTTAGGTCATTAAAGTGCTTCTTGCACTAGATCCAGGGATGGGGCACAATGCTCCTGCTGATCTCCTCAGCCACCTCCAGCCACGCCTTCTTGGTGACTATAGCAGATTTCTTCCTCCCATTGCTGGGGAAGATTATCTCCTTCCGGCTCCTCACTACACCCAGTAATACATCAAGTGTTAAACCGGGGCGCAGCCCTTGACCATTCTGAGTCCATCTTTAAACTTCACCATCTTCAAATTTTGCTATCTCTTTGCACAAACTTCTAACTCCTCCAAATGACATCTTTGAATTGGCCTTTTAAATAGTCGAGTTGAGATTGTGTCATATGGGTGTGCAACATGCCTGCTGTCGCGCATGGGAGACACCAAACCCGGAATTAAACTATAATTAGGCAGCCGTGTTTTAATCGGACATTGCGAGCTTTTTCCAAGTTTCATGGCCTTTATTACCTCCCCTCTCAGAATCTACATGTGGCTTATTATTGGACCCCATGTTGACTGAATAATCTTCATGTCTAATCTAATCTAAAGAGACCATCGTATGTTGAAGCCTTTAGACACAGGCAAATGCAATTAATAGTATTGAAGAAACTCAACTCAAAATGTGTGATACAAGTTGCAACAAAATCATGAAATTGGAAAAAAAATCTAAATTTGTGAATAAAGTATGGAATCAAAGAAATATTATTTTCTGTTACTATTGCAAAACTTTTTTTTGGGGGGGAACATTTTTGACTTGCTTATAATGTTATCTTTTATGTGCATGAATACACAATGTAATCTGAAAAGATTTGGTTACAAGCATCCAGTTGCATCTCATTCATTGGATTGTAAATGACACATAGAGGTTATGTTTATGTGGAAAATAATTACAATAAAATAACTTTAAACCCTAATTGAAAAATATGCTGGCAATAGTTATTATTTTCATGTTAAAACTTGTACACACCGACACTTAAATAATTGAAACTATTGGTAGCTAACAATGTATTACTTTTGTATTTAAATCATATCTGCACCTTTGGATAGAAATAGATTTTGATCAGGGATGTGGAGATGAATCCTTTTAAAGAAACATGGACAAGAATGAGAATTAATATTGAGATTGAGCAGACTTTTTTGTTTTCCAAATTCCAATATTCTTTCTTGATTCCCCCTTCCCTTCCTGAAGGTGCTGATTTATTCTGGAGTGCAATTAATTTGAGTACTGGCAGCTCCCTTATACATCATCTCGTATACATCATCCAAACAGCTCTTTGGTTGTGAATCAGGTTATTCAATCGAAAGAGGGTATCAAATTTTATTCTAACTCACCTGACACTCTTTGAGTAGAGATCACTAGATTCTAATCAGGTTCGAGAATGCTGGCTGACATTCATCTCCCTTGTTCAGGACTGTCAATGCCAACTTTAATACCATTGTTTACCATGGTTCAGTGGTAGCACTCTCTTCTTTGCATCAGAAAGACATGGATTCAAGCTTCACTCCAGGATCTGAGCACTTAATCCTGACTGAAGCTCCAAGGGAGTACTGAGCTAATGCTGCACTGTCAGCGGTGTCGTCTTTCGAATGAGATGTGAAACCAAGGTTCCATCTGCTCTATTCCATTCTCCCAGTTTCTCTCTCTCTGTCACATCTGTTCCAATGATGCTACCTTCCATACTAGTGCTTCCGATATGTCTTCCTTTTTCCTCAACTCAGGATTCCCCTCCACCTTGGGTGACATGGTCTTCTGCTCTCACCCCTTCCCCTTCCTCCCAGAACCACGATAGGGTTCCCTTTGTCCTCACCTTCCAGCCTACCAGCCTCCACGTTCAACGGATCAGCTTCTGCCATTTCCGCCACCTCCAGCGTGATCCCACCCCCAATCACATCTTCCCCTCCCTTTTCAGCATTCCAAAGGGACCGTTCCCTCCGCGACACCCTGGTCCATTCTGCAGTTAGTCCCAACACCCCTCCCCTTCCCAACACCTTCCCGTGCAAGCGCAGCAGATGCAACACCTGCCCTTTTAACTCCTCCCTTTCCACTGTCCAGGGCCCTAAACATTCCTTCCAGGTGAAACAGAGATTTACTTGTACTTCTTTCAAATTAGTATACTGTATTCACTGCTCAGAATGCGGTCTCCTCTACATTGGGGAGACTAAACACAGATTGAGTGATCACTTTGTGGAACATCTTGTTCAGTCTGCAAGCATGACCCCGCGATTCCGGTCACCTGTCACTTGAATTCTCTGCCCCACTCCCACTCTGACCTCTCTGTCCTCGGCCTCCTAAACTGTTCCAATGAAGCTGAACATAAGCTCGAGGAACAGCATCTCATCTTTCGATTAGGCAGTTTACAGCCTTCTGGACTCAACATCGAGTTCAACAATTTCAGAACATAACCTCTGCCCTCAATTTTTCAGATAGCATGTGTTGCTGATGATTCTGATATTGCCAGTTACATCTCCTCTAGACCCATCTTTTGTTTCTTTACTTGTCCCATTATCATCTCTTTTCCATTTACACCATCATACATTTTGTCATTTATTCCCCTGCCTTCCACCGTGTCGCGAACCTTCCAATTTATTCTTTCCTGTTGAAAGGTCATTGACCTGAAACATTGGGGTCAAGTTTCGGCCTGAGTTGCTCCTATTTTTTTGGAGCAACTAGTTTAGAATGGCGTATCTTAGAAATTGCAATTCTCGGCATTTAGTTTGCTCCAATTCTCGTGAGTTAGAATAGTTTCATTTTGGAACAGAATTTTTTTTTCAAAAGGGGACGTGTCCAGCCACTTACTCCTGTTTTGCAAGTTTAGGCAGTAAAAACTTATTCCAAACTAACTTAGAATGGAGTAAGTGTAGATTTTTGTACGCTCAGAAAAACTTTGCCTACACTTTAGAAATCAGGCGTAGGTTACAAATCAGGCTGAGGGAAAGGCGGGGGTGGGGGTGGAGGGGGGGAAGGGAAGTAATTAAATTCTACAAGCATTCAACAGTCTCACTTATACAAATAAAGAGCCACTCTGAATAAAAAATTATAAATAAAGCAAATAAAAAATATTCAATATTCCTACCTGTGTGAAGCAGTAGCAGCCTTCGAGCTGCGGTGCTTCAGGCAGGCCTTTCATGTAGGAGACAGGGGCAGCCCAACAATGGCAGCAAGCAGCCTTCGAGCTGCGGAGGAGGCTGAGGCCATTCGGCCAGGAGTCAGGGGAGGGACACGATTGGGACCACACACAGAGGCAACGCAGCAACCTCGACAGCTGTGAATTAATTTTTATAGGCTGCAGGCCGTTCGGCCAGGAGACAGGGTAGGCGTGCAAAGCACCAGGAGGGAGAGCCAGCCAGCCAGCCAGCCAGCCGGTTTAAAAGTTACATTTGTAATTGCAGAATGGGTGCTGCATTGTCAACACCACGGATTATGCAATGGTTCACCAGCAATTCACTGCAAAGGAGAGAATTGATTAGAGCTCACCGCACCAGGAACGTCATAGCCCATAGGTAGATGGGCAGGAGACGTTACCCATGTCGGCAATATCGAGCCAGGTGCTCGTACCTGGACATGAGTGAGGCTGTTTGTGTGAAAAGGCTGCGTTTCCGCAGAGAAGTTGTCGTTGAGATCTGTGATATGTTGAGAGCAGATTTGCAGCCCAGAAGCAGAACGCCAACTGCCTTGTCTGTTGAAGTGAAAGTTACAGCTGAACTTGTCTTCTATGCCTCGGGATCGTTTCAGGCTACAACTGGAGATGTGTGCGCCATCTCTCAACGTACAATACATGCCTGTATTTACCAGGTCACGATTGCACTGTATGCATGGAGGAATGACTTCATCAAGTTCCCAATGACTGCACAAGCGATCCATAACAGGGCTGTGGGCTTCTTCAGGATTGCTGGCTTCCCAAAGGTACAGGGCTGCATTGATTGTACCCACATAGCCTTGCGAGCACCTGTGGAGGATCCCGAGCAGTACAGGAATAGAAAAGGTTTCAACTCCATCAATGTGCAGCTCATGTGTGACGACAAGCAGCGCATCATGTCAGTCAATACGAGATACCCTGGCAGCACTCATAATGCGCTCATCCTACGCGATAGCGTTATATCTGACATGTTTGAGCAGCAGCCAGAAGGGCAGAGCTGGCTACTGGGAGACAAAGGGTACGGCCTGGACACCTGGCTCATGACGCCCCTATGTATGACACGGACGGAAGCTGACCGTCAATACAACATGTCGTACATTGCGACGCACAGCATCATAGAGAGGACCATTGGCATCTTGAAACAGCATTTCCGATGCCTGGACCATTCCGGAGGCCACTTGCAATACTCTCCTCAGATTTTCGGTCACTTCACTGTTGTGTGCTGCATGCTCCATAACTTAGGCATCATGAGGCAGCAGGAGCTGGTAGTGGAACCAGAAGACTCACATGAGGGGCCAGTGCCTGATGATAGTAATTTGGATGAGCAGGATGAGGATGATGATGATGATCAGGAAAGCATGCAAGTGTCTGATGCCGGAGCACGAGGTCGGAGGAGGGCTGTCCATCGTGCTTCTTTAACGATTGCTCGAGCCCTGCGCCAGCAGTTCATCCGTGAACGCTTCAATTACTGATGCCTGAGGGCTCTGCGACCACTGTTGCGCATGGACATGTTTATTCTTTGCAGTTGTTCCTACGTTGTGTTGTGTTAATGGAACATGATGCAATTTTAATGAAAAAATATTTTATTGAAAAGTTAACGTCACTGTAATAAAATATTTGTTGTATCAAACATTACTTTTTAATATGACTCTTGAAGATCACTTAAAAACTTTAAGATCACTTAAACTTGTAAAGTTACAAAAGTTACAAAACAATTTCAATTTGAAATATCTTACACTCTTAAGATCACTTAAACTTCAGGATCACTTTTTAAGTGCAAAATTAAATAAGATACAAAATGTGAGAGCATTTACACTATAAGATCACTTATAAGTTTTAAAGTTACAAAACTTACAAAACAATTTCAATTTGAAAAACACTACTACAGCTACATCAAGAACAAGAACAAAAGCAGCAAAGAAAGGCTGCAACCATCTCTCATCCACATCTCAGTGAATGTTCACTTCTTCATGGGGGTATCATTTGATTGGCCGGGCTGTGTGCCCTTATTGTAGCAGCTATCTCCATGAGGGCCTGTGCCGTCACTTGCATGCCCTCCCTGACGGCCTGTGCCGTCGATTGCACTCCCTCGGACATTCCCTCCCTAATTTCCCGTGTCATTACTGCTATTTCTACCATCAGTACCATCACCTCTTCACCCACTGCACTGACGCTGCCGATGAGTGATCGGGTAAGCTCATTGGTCTCCATACCCAATGCCACAACCTGAGCCGCACCTGTTGCACGCTGCATCTCAGGAGAGCGTGTCTCCAATCTCCTTCTCCTCTGCCTGGGTCTGCCTCGCAGCACCACTACACAGGGAGGCACGGGCCGGGACGGTGGGACGCTTGGTGTTCCAGACGGCAGTACTAGAGTGAGAGACGCAGGCTGGGACGGTAGGATGGTCAGTGTTCCAGATGGCAGCACTAGAGTGGGAGGCGCGGGCTGGGACGGTGTGGCCCTAGGTCTTGCATCCGGCACCACTCCAGTGCGAGTCATGGGCTGGGATGTTGGGTGAATGGGTGTATACTGCTCCATTATATCACCAGCACCACTGGAACCCGCAACGTCGGAATCAAAACCTTGCAAGGTGGAACCAGAACCTATGCAAGAGGTTGAGACTCTGATGCTCCTTAATGTGGGCTCATAAACATTAATTTGGAAGGTCTCCCCAGTAGACATTTCAGTCACCGCCACCAGCATCCAGTCTGGATCGTCCGCATCTGGTTGTACTGGTTCTTGTTCTGGATCTTCAAGATCTTCAGGGTTGGCATCATCATCATCATCATCATCATGTTCTGCAAAATATATCAGAACAGTCAAATGTTTAACAGCAAAGGAGGGGGCAGGATGGTTGGCATGAGTACTCTCACACATAGCAGGCCAGGCAGCAGGTTGATTTGAAGGGCCACGATGCATTTTCAGGACTTACCCTCTTCTTCGCGTGTGGGCCCAGCTTGTGTTATACTGATTGCTTTTCTCCATGTACGACTCATCATGGCAGCTACCCTCTGTTCCAAGGGTGTCAGTGGATGCAGATTGGGCATGCCTCCTCCTGTTCAAGTTGCTTCCTTTTTGTTGTGGGCCAATTTCTTCTGCAAAAAGTAAAATATAACTTTTTACAGAGTGCGTCTTTTTGCAGGGTGGGACATACAGATAGTCACATGACAATTACGATTACATTAAAAAATGAAAATATTACTTGCACTAACTACTTGACCAAGGTCGTGCCATTTCTTTTTACACTGGCTTCCAGATCTCATGGTATGCACCACTGCGCAGTAATCTTCTGCAACTTAGTTCCAGCGTTTCTTCATTTCTTTAGGTGGCACTTTTATGCGACCTCTGTTGCTGATATCCAGCTCTTGCCATCTCTGCTCAATGACGTTTACTAATATCTTCACTTCCTCATGCAAGAAATTCTTTGTTCTTGGTGGACTTTGTTCCATTGCTGTATTGAATTGACATTCTTATTTTTCAAAACACACAGTCCTATTTTGCATACACCTATGCAGCACTTGTTCTGGAAGTTTAGCAGCAAAAAGCAGCATTCACTGATTTCAGCAGGTGATTTCTTCAACAGTGCTGCTAAAAGCACTCCTTCAGGCACAAAAAATCACCAAGATTCAATCCCAAGCCTTTCCAGAGGTCCACAAAACAAATCAGCACTTTTCTTCCTTTAAAAATGGCCAAGTGCCAATGTTTGTGACCAACTTGCACTTGCGCGCGCTCCAACGCACACGCGCAGGGCTGCCGCATGACGTCCTCAGACCTAAGTTAGCCCCGACCCCTGCACTTCCAGAATCAGCGCGACTCTGTGGCTCCGTCCCCCGCTGATCTCTGCGCGCTGCGCCGAGCTCCGAGGGACCTGTAGGGAGGCCGAGAATTCCTAGGTAAGTTTTTGTCACACTTATGGGCGCGAAAAATGGGCGTCGATGTCGGGGCTGCGCCGTTCTAGGCATGGCTCGAAACTTGACCCCATTATCTCTGTTTCTCTCTCTACGATGCTGCCTGACCTGCTGAGTGTTTCCAGCATTTTCTGTTTTTCTATCCCATCTGCTCTTTCAGTTGGACGTAAAAGATACCAAGGCACTATTCGAAGAAGAGAAGGGGAGTTCTCCCGATGTTGTGGTTAACACTTATCACTCATTGAGCACCACTAAAACAGTTTAATGGTCATGTACCTCATTGCTGTTTGTGGGTCCTTGCTGTGTGCAAATTGGATGCTGTATTTCTCTACATTACAACAGTGACTACGTTACAAAAGTATTTCATTGGCTTTTGGATGTCCTGCGGTCATGAAAGACGCCATATAAATGTAAGTTCTATCATTCTTTTGTAACCAAGATTAACTAACTTAACACAGACCTGTGATTGAATCTTGCCCGTTCCTGGTCTACATTACTTCATATCACAGCAAAGAAGACTTTTATGCACGAAAGCATTAGGAAGCATATGTAGTTAACTTTGAGCTGCAATAAATTTGCAAACTGCAAAAATTCAAGCAGCTGTTCATTTTGCGCTTGGGTATAGTAGAGAGTGTCTGAGTACAAATGAATGTATGAAAATGTCAGTCAGGAAAAAACCCCAGAAGATCCACCTAACTTGTCCCATACAGTGATGATGCCACATGTCTCATAACACAGACACTCCTTATCCACATGAGGCCACCTAATCTCATTGGAGAGGCGAAAAAACAGATAAAACTCCAAGCCAATTATGGAAACAAAGCTGGAAAATTCCTTAAAGACCGCTTTAGACAATTGAAACTAGTCCATGAGACCACGATGGCCCTGACTTATATTATAACCTCTTGTACAATATGATCTCCATCGCAGATAGAAACAGGACCAGCTCTCTCTTGAAGATATACAATCAATCAACATTCACTGTTTGAGCTGGCAATCTTTCATACGTCCACTATTTTCTAGGAAAAGAAGAACCGCCGAACATCCAACCAAGTTCTGTCCTTATGTAACTTATTTCATGACCCCGGTCCTCCCTAACCAATCCAGTTAAAATAATTTGTCCACACAAACACATTATTTTACAAACCTCAATCAAATTGCGCCTGAGTCTATGCTTCTTTAAAGTATAGGGATTAATTAGGCAGCTAAGGTATTTTAAAATTGTGGCCCTTCTCTCTATCATTTCTAAAGCCTCAATATCCCCCACCATGGGCCCAAGTTTCCACATGATTTGCACCTGATTTTTAGGAGCAACTGGTGGAGAACGGACTATTTTAGAAATCGCAATTCTCCACATTTTTTTTCTGCAGTTCTAGTCAGGTAGAACAGTTCTAGTTTAGAACAGAATTTTTTCTTCAAAAGGGGGCGTGTCTGGCCACTGACGCCTGATTTGAAAGTTTCCACAGTGAAAACGTACTCCAAACTAAAGTAGAATGGAGCCAGTGAAGATTTTTGTAGAACTGAAAAAACCTGTTCTACACATTAAAAAATCAGGCGCAGGTTACAAATTAGGCGTCCAGAACGAGGTGGGGGGGAAGGGAACTCATTAAATTCGACAATAAATCCTTATTTATACTTCTACAAATATTATACAAATAAATCCAACCTGAATAAACATTTATAAGCCAAGAAAAGATTAAATAAACCATCTTCCTACCTGTGTGAAAGTGCTTCAGCCAGGGAGAATTCTGCAGCCGTTCGTGCCGCTGAGCGGGAGGGGAGAGAGAGAGAGAGAGAGGGAGGGAGAGAGAGAGAGAGAGGGAGGGAGAGAGAGAGAGAGAGGGGGGAAGAGAGAGAGAGAGAGAGGGCGGGGGAGAGAGAGAGCGGGGAGAGAGAGAGGGGGGGAGAGAGAGAGAGGGGGGAGGGAGAGAGAGAGAGAGTGGGGGGGAGGGAGAGAGAGAGAGGGGGGGAGGGAGAGAGAGAGGGGGGGAGGGAGAGAGAGAGAGAGGGGAGGGGGGAGAGAGAGGGGGGAGGGAGAGAGAGAGAGGGGGAGGGGGAGAGAGAGGGGGGAGGGGGGAGAGAGAGGGCGGGAGGGGGGGAGGAGAGAGAGGGGGGTGAGGGGGGGGAGAGAGAGGGGGGAGGGGGGGAGGGAGATGGGGGGAGGGGTGAGAAGAGAGAGGG